>NC_041231.1:81767930-81877930 GCF_002837175.3 Physeter macrocephalus | reverse complement strand
TTCCTTTCATTACCAAAAGCCTCAGATTTCTTCCCATTCTATTTTTTTAGCATATGAAATATAAAAATTTGTGCTTTGGTTCATCCTGGAATTAATTGCCCCTCCCTTTAGCGCATATCAATTCAGTGTGGCTCTTTGGGATTTTATGACTTTTAGTGCATGTAATACTTGTTGATATGTAATGTTAGAACAAATTGAGTGTTCGTTATGATTTTGACACCTTGAATCCCATGCCTCTGACTTAAGTGACTAGGAAATTACCAATAATAAAGCCTTACTCTAACATAAATTTATTATTTTTAATTAGTTAAGTGTAAAGGGGATAAAACCTAAAAATGTTACCAAAAACTTCCCTGCACTAAGAAATATAATTAAGCTAAAATACAAATTCAAATTTCTTTAGCACTGGAATGCCCTCAGCTCATACATTGTTGTTGTTTTTTTTTAAAATTTGATTGACAGTAGCCAAAGTATTATTTAAAAATGACTGACTTAACATGCTGGATTACCTTTCTTTTGTTATTACTTTACTCTCTCCTCCCTCTCCACTTTCATGCTCAAAAAATATTAAGAATATTACTCATTAATGCTTTTATTCATTCCTTTAGTTATCCACTCATGTTTTCAGTCAACACACATTTATTGAGTACCTACTGCATGTTAAACATTAGATGAATGAGCTTCTTCCCTCCCCACAAGGAGTTCCCAACTCACTCTCCTGCAGCCTGTGTAGATAGGAGCCGGGTCTGAGCCACTGCTTCTGTGAGCCAAGCTTTGCTTTAGAACAGTGCTTGTCAAATTGTAATGTGTTCATGAATCACCTGGGAGATTTAGTTAACACTCCGATTCTGATTTGGTAGGTCTGGGTGGGGCCTGAGATTTTATAGTTCTAATAAACTCTTGGCCCAGGGAACATACTTCAAGGATCAGGGCATTAGATCAGAGAATAGATCTGTTCCTTTGAGATTATTTTTCTGTCCATCACAAAATCAAGACATTTGCTTTTGTAAATGGAGATCATTTTGAGAGGACATACTCATATTATTTTAGTTATTATGAATTCATCCTCTTTGCTTTTATGGCACTTATCACACTGTAATATCTTTAATTGCTGGTGTATCTTTTGCTGAATTTAATTTCCTTGAGAATTGACACTAAATTCTATTTAGTTAGTGTTTGTACCAACTATGATGGTGTTTATGGCTCAATCATTATGTGACGAATGAATGTAGTAATGCTTAACACTGTCAGAGTAACATCTATTCTTACTTGCTAAGGGTCAGAAAGAGGCCTTTTCCTCTTTTCTTTTTCCCACTCTGGTCTTAATTCAGCTAGCCTTCCCAAGGAGTGAAATGTTCAAAATTGAGCTAGTGTTGGTTTTGATGTGAGGTGGAGGGACTGTCAGGATTTTGAGAAAGGAACAAAAGCAAACAGGAAGTCTTATGTTCCAGACAAGATACTATTGGAAATGAAGGAACTATTAGGTTGCCAAGTGTCTCGAGTGGGGTGACTGAAAGCAAAGACCAGAGTTAATGAAGACTGGGCAAGGTAAGAAGGTGTGTTAGAGAACAGTGTTCAGAGATAGTCCCCTGGGGAAACCATACAACGAGGAAGCCATCAGCTATGCTGGAGGGATCTGACCCATACCTTATTTTCTAGTCCTGAATTGTAGTGTCACCAGTGATATGGAGGTCAGCATGGTAGGAGCTGTGGAAAGTATGTGGGTGAGGGTATAGGTTTCTACCTGACCCCTGAATGGTGAGTCCCAGACAGATCCTCTCACCAACCAGCCAATGGCCTTATAATTTTCTTATGAGTTTACAAAAGCAGTCACACAATTATTTCAACATAATAATAATAGCAAACTCTTATAGTCTACTTTAGTGAGTGGATAGACATATTGGACTGTAGAAGTATATATAAATGCATTCTTTGTAAGGCACAGAACTAAATAATTTAAGAAACATAGCATGTCAGAATTATTGCTTTACAGTTAATATAACACCATATTTTTCCTTTGAAATGTCATAATAATATTCATAGTTACACTTACTTAGAGCTTACTAGGTACCTGGGGTTTTTCTTAACGTTTTACATATATTAACTCATTTAATCCCTCTGAGAGAGATACTATAATCACTATTTCATAGATAAGGCAATCAAGGCACAGCATGTTTGTGTAATTCGCTCAAGGTTACATAACAGTAAGTGGTGGGGTGGATTTTGAACCTGGGCAGCTTTGGTTCTAGTGTCTTTGCTTTTAACTACTACATGCCACTGTCCATCACATAAATAATTGTTTCTCATAAACTTTGAATGTGAGAGACATACAACTAAAATGGATCCATTTAAATAGAATTAAGAAGACAATACAGTTCTCATTGAAACTGGGTAAATAAACAGGAGATGGGAAGTTCAGATCCACAGAGTCAAGGATTTATATCCCTAGAAGTCAGACCAAGTGGTGCCATATTCTGTTCCTTTGTGTCAACAGTATATCATGTATGCTTCGTAAAATGGTTGCTGAGAAACACATATCTGTACATATACAACACATTCCATGAGGATTCTCTTAATATTCTTAAGGACAGAATGGGAAAATATGAGCAATCCTCTAATCCATAACTAATTGAACAACTATCTGAAGAGTATCTAGCAATGGATTGATGCCAAGCTCTATGGAGATCTCTGGAATGGGGATTCTCCATTTGGCTCTCTTTTGTTCAGCAGTTTGTTCAATAGTTAGAATGATGAAAGAAGAAATGCTTACCACTTTTGCAGGTAATGCAAAGCTAGAAAGGGTGGCTATTAGTTTAGATGATAGCCACATGCCTGAAAAAAGATTTCTCCAGTTTGGAACTCTGGGCTAAAACTAATAAAATGAAAATTTACTGAGTTATTATAAAGTCTTGTTTATTGTACATTTACAGGATAAGGAAATTTATGTCAAAATTCCTGTGGTTTTATTTGCCTACCTGCTCAATATGAGCCAGTATGGTGTTAACAGATGCTTAAAAAAGTTAATGCATTCTTAAATTGCATTAATAGCGGTAGAGTGTCAAGTTCAGGGTGATAATAGTTTCACTATAATCTGAACTGCTCAGACGGTGTCTTGAATATTATATTCAGTTCTGTAGGCTGCGTTTTAAGAGTTGCTGAAAAGGTGGATTCTAGTCACCTAGAGGGTGACTAGAATGTTGAAGAGATTGGAAACCATAGTGTTTAAGAAATTGAGCTCATCAGAAGAAACTGATAAGGCATTATGAAAGTGCACATTGTAAAATGCTTTATTTTTCTTGAAGGGAGATGATAATTTGGTGTAATTCTACTGAGAAGTAGATACGATAGCTTAGAAAGTAAAGGATTAGGTATATTGTTACAGTTATGGTTAAGAAAAGGTAGAATAAGGCACCTTGAAAATAACGTGGGGTGGAGCAAAGCAAATATCATTTCTCCTTTTTGTTATAATAAAAACTGTTTTTTAAAATAGGAGATTTTTATTATAAATGTAAGTTGCTCAACCCAAAACTGTCAAACGATTTGGAGGGTATCAACTAAAAATTAAAATTATTTTCCCCGTCAGAATCCGTATCACACTGACCACCATATGGCTGTCATAATCATCAGTAACACTTTCTTGCTCATTTTTTAGAAAATATCTATGCATAGAAAACATCACACAGGCATATAGACAAAAATGAATATACATGTATAAATATACAAGTCCTTTTATAACACGGGATCATACTATACATGGTTTTCTTGAGCATGTATTTTGGATATATCTTTTCATATCAGTGAAATGAGACCTAGCTTAATCTTTTAAGCTGCTTAGAATTTCTTTCCTAAATACCCATAAATATTTAGGTGTTTTTTTTTTTTTTTGCGGGACGCGGGCCTCTCACTGTTGTGGCCTCTCCCGTTGCAGAGCTCAGGCTCCGGACGCGCAGGCTCAGCGGCCGTGGCTCACGGGCCCAGCCGCTCCGCGGCACGTGGAATCCTCCCAGACCGGGGCACGAACCCATGTCCCCTGCATCGGCAGGCGGACTCTCAACCACTGTGCCACCAGGGAAGCCCTAGGTGTTTTTATTGTACATCACAGTGATTATAAGTTTGACGATAATAGCCAACCTTGTACATAGATCATTCATTTCTTTAGTCCTAATGGTTAAAAGCAGAGCTGTTAGGTATGAATGTTTTCAGACTTTTGAGATATTTTATGAAATTAATCTCAACAAAGATAGTAAAATTAAACTTCTACCAGCAAGGTGTAGATAATTCCATATATCTCCACCTGACCAACATTAAGTTTTCTCATTATTTTTATGGTTTCCAATCTTATGGATGAAATAGGGCATTTTGTTTTGATTTCTGTTATTAATGAAGTTAAGATGTTATTTAGTGTGTTTATTACTCATTTATGTGTATTCCTTTGTGAATTCCTGTTCATGTCCTTCGGCCATTTTTCTAATGGATTGCTCTATTTTCAAAATATTGAATAGAATTATTTAAATATTTAGAATTCTAACACTTATAAATGATGAAAATAGTTTTTCTTGTCTAATATTTGCCCTTTAATTTATTTGTCATATTAGTGACCTCCATTCTCTATTATATGATAGTTTTGATTACCAACAAAAAAGGAAGAAAAGCCAAAAATAATACTCCATTAAGGAAGCCATAGTCCTCCTTGGTTTTTCAGTAATACCTACTCTTTCCTGGATATCAGAATATATGAATATAATAACATCTAAGATCTCACAAAAACTAGTGATTCCAATTTCTAAATAAATTTAATAAAAGGAAATTTTTAAAAATCATTGGAAACTGTTCTAGATATTGAGGAGAACTTACAAAAAGAAATTCGGTAAGTTGTTTTTAAAAATTAAAAATAATTATCATTCCACATTCATCAAAAGTCAACTTGAGATTTATTTTTAAATCATAGCTTTAACCATATAAACAAAAAGTGTGAGTTGATATTTTTAAATTTAAAAGTTATGCCAGTAATTTTACATTAATGATGTGTGTGCATGTGCATGTATATGTATGTGTTTTAAGTGTATGAATTTTAATTTATCATGGCTGTTTTATCATGTGCCTCTCCACTGATATGTTTTTGGTTAGAACATCAAGGCACAAGAGTAATTGTCAGCTTTTGTGTGCTGCCTAGTTGGTGTGTGATGGCTAATTTTGTACCTGAAGTTTCTGGTGGAGTGTGGCCAAAGAATGATGTATAAACTAAAAGAATCTCATTAGGGCTTCCCTGGTGGCGCAGTGGTTGAGAATCCATCTGCCGATGCAGGGGACACGGGTTCGTGCCCTGGTCCGGGAAGATCCCACATGCCGCGGAGCGGCTGGGTCTGTGAGCCGTGGCCGCTGAGCCTGTGCGTCCGGAGCCTGTGCTCTGCAACGGGAGAGGCCACAACAGTGAGAGGCCCCGGAGCCTGTGCCCTGCAACGGGAGAGGCCACAACAGGGAGAGGCCCGCGTACCACAAAAAAAAAAAAAAAAAAAAAAAAAAAAGAATCTCATTAAACTGCTAAGGAAAGACAGTGCCAATGGGAGCATCTGTTCTCCATTCTCCATACTAATGCTGTAATAAAGAAAGAAATTAAGCATCTCACTGTATAATATTTCCTTGTGACTTTTTATAAGCAAGATTTCATTGAAGTTGGATTTCCTCTAATTGGCTATGTCGTTATCAGCTTATATTTTAGTAATTGAATTGTTAGTATGAAAACCATGTACCTATCATTAAAAAGTACATAAATGTAAAAAAAAGTTTGGACAACAACAACAAAATGTCTGTCAAGTTACCAAACTATAAACACTACATAGACAAGGCTGACAAATGCTCAAACTGGATCCTGGATTTGGGATTGGTAATTAAGAGGACGTTAAATCTCTTTCTATGGAGAAATATAGATAAAACCAAACTTTTTTTTTTCTTTTGAAGCATTTATATAGAAGTTAAAATGACCTAAACATGACCAAACACTCATTTTCTCAAAAACTTTTACTGGACTCCTATTACGGGTCCAGTCACAAAGCTACCTTGCCTAACTTTTCTGACAGTGAAAAAGTATTTTCTACCTTCACTTACAATAATTAAATGAAAATTAAAAGAGCTAGAAAACAACATTCTTTCATTATCAGCTCAGCAACTATTAAAATATCTGATGACACCTAGTGCTGACCAGGGTATAGGGAAGCTACACCTTGTACAATTTTAGTAGAACTGTAAGTTGATACAATACTTTGGAAAGGCATCTGTCAAAATTATCAGCATTTAAAATACGTATATTCTTGGACCAGCAGTAATAATAATGATAATAATAATTTATTTCACAGAAATAATTTATATAATTGTGTGATGATAGCTTTGTAAGAGTATTGATTGCAGTGTTGCTTAATAGTGTTTAGTTATCTCAAATAATGTTTACTAAGAGAATTAATAATAGTTACTATTGTATGGATGATTTTCAGTTTCTTCTTTATATATTCTGTATTGTCTGAAAGTTTTATAATAGCGGTATATATAAACTTTAACCTGGAATCATTATCATGATATTTCATTTAAAAATTTTAAAACCAAGAATGATATAGAGTCCATATTATTCAATTTAAAAACTAAAAATCAAAACAATAATATAATACAGAAAACCGTAAGTTGGGAATTTAAGTGTTTTTTGTATACAGGAATTGAGTCACTTCAAAGCTTAAGACCTGGAAACTTGACACCTGATTGGCTAATGTTATTTTGTAAAATTGAGTTACAGTTTTAGGGTAGGTGAGATTCTTGGACTGCCACCACTTGAAATGAAAGCAGCATACCACTTAGTAGGAAATGTGATGTAAGTAATGTCTCTATATGTTGTGCCATAATTTATACCAGCGGTCCCCAACCGTTTTGACACCAGGGACCGGTTTTGTGGAAAACAGTATTTCCACGGGTCGGCGGGGGGGGGTTGGTTTTGGGATGATTCAAGCGCATTATATTTATTGTGCACTTATAATGAAATAAGTATACAACTCACCATAATGCAGAATCACTGGGAGACCTGAGCTTGTTTTCCTGCAACTAGATGGTTCCATCTGGGGGTGATGGGAGACAGAGACACCCCAAATGTGTGGCTTATGTCCAGTCTACTCCATAATCTCGTTTTGGTCACTGTCACTGCAGAAAACCCTGCTTCACAAAGATAGGGTGTTGGAAATGGAAGCAGGCTTTTCAGTGCTTTTGGGGCTATCTCAGGATATTCGGCCTTGACTTTGATCCAGAACATGTGGAGATTTGAGGGTGTCTCAAACATACTTTTAATGTCACATGTCATTTGCAATCTCAGCAGTTGATCCTGTTCTAGCACAGACAAAGTCGATTCACCTGGCTTATTCACAAATGGGTCGCAGATCCATTCCTTCCCAGTCTGGGGGTGTTTTGTGGTTGGGAAGTAATGCTCAAACTCTTTTGAAAGCTGAGGTAGGTGATCATGCACCAGCTGGGAGAAAGAAGGCCCTGGCTCAGTCTCTTTCAAAATCTCTGCTAATGTTTGAAAGATGTCAAAAATCCCAGTGTTCACTCATCATCCCCATAAGTCCTGTTTGGCTTTGAATGCAGCCACTTTATCTGCCGACGTGAACACATTTGTTGCTCTCCCCTGAAGTGACAGATGGGTCGCAAGTTTTGCGACCCATTCTGTGTCACTGAAATATGTTGCCAATGGTGACTGTTCTTCTAAAAGAAATCTCTGGAGTGGCTCTCATAACTCAAAAACTCTAGCCAGTGATCTACCTCTAGAAAGCCATCTCACTTCAGTGTATAGGAGAAAGATGTATGCTCTGTGCCCATCTCCTCATAGAGCTGTGCGAGCAGACGTGAGTCGAGGGCATGTACTTTAATGTGGTTGATCATGTTAATCACATCCTGAAAAACGGTGTTAAGTTCAGGTGACATTTTTCGGCTAGCCAGCATTTCTCTGTGGATGACACGGTGCGTAGACTCACATTCAGAAGCGACCTCTTTGGCCCGAGTAGTGAAACCAGAAAGCTGTCCAGTCATGGCAGCCGCTCCGTCCGTGCATACACCAACACAAAATGACCAGTTCAGTTTTCCTGGTATGTAATCATTCAAAGACTTGAATAGTTCTGCAGCTGTGGTGTTGGTTGGCAAGAAAAGTGCACATAACGTATCCTCATGCACATCCTCCTGAGAAGCATATCACACATAAACAAGCACTGTGGCCCTGTTGTCAACATCAGTAGACTCGTCAATCTGGATTGCATACCACAGTGACTCATTAATCCTCTCTAACAAGTGTGCCTCAGTATCTTCTGCCATTTCATCAATTTGTCTAGTTATGGTGCTAGCCAAAAGAGGAACACGTGCCACCCTTTTAACTGCAGCCTCGCCTAAAAATTCACGACAAATGTCCTTAGCAGCAGGCAGGGTCAACTCTTCACCAACAGTAAAGGGCTTCTTAGCTTTAGCCATGCGGTTAGCCACTAAGAATGATGCTCTCAGTGCACACACATTTGATGAAGTGGTGGCCTTCAAATAATTGCTTCTGTCCTTCCTGTTCACATGTTTTTCTTTTGAAAAGCTCCAAAGGCTTGTATTTAATGCAGGTGCTTGGTCTCCATGTGGCAAAGCAGTTTTGAAGGTTTCATGGCTTCATTGGATAGCCAGTCGCCACATAGCATACAAAGCGGGCTTGGAGAATGTGAATCCCCTGTTGCAATGAACCCGTAATTTAAGTAGGGCTCTTGGTATTTTCTTTTAAATGTAGCTTTCTTTTTGTTGGCAGTCTTAGAGTCTTCTGCTGTCTCATCATTGGGTCTTTCCCCCTTTTCCAAGAAGCTGTCCAGCGACGTTTGTCTTTTACTCGTTCTGGCAAGGGTTAGCTGGTGAGCTTACCAATACTGTGACTGAGACAAGTGCACAGTGCGGGGAAAGAGGAGCAGCTGGAAGTGGTAAATAAAATAATGCGTGGGCCATGTGCAGACTAAAATAAGTGTTGGATTCTGACTTAAAGCCTGCCACTAGATGCAGCTGTACAATTGAAGTACATCAACTCACTTGCCACTATAAAGCCTGCCACCAGATGCAGCTTTACAATTGAAGTACATCAACTCACTTGTCACTATAAAGCCTGCCACCAGATGCAGCTTAATTGTCACTTGCCACTCACCAATAGGGTTTTTGTTTTTTTTTTTTTTTTTTTTTTTGTGGTACGCGGGCCTCCCCCTGCTGCGGCCTCTCCCGTTGCGGAGCACAGGCTCCGGACGCGCAGGCCCAGCGGCCATGGCTCACGGGCCCAGCCGCTCCGCGGCATGTGGGATCCTCCCAGACCGGGGCGCGAACCCATGTCCCCTGCATCGGCAGGCGGACGCGCAACCACTGCGCCACCAGGGAAGCCCGTTTCTTTTCCTTTTATCCTCACTTTTACGTATAATTCTGGTATCTCCTTCCCCCACCTGGCTTGTATTTTGTTCACTTTGCCATGTTTTATTTCCTGCGTTTTCTGCTCCTTTTTTTTTAAATCTCCCTCGAGCCCCTCCCCTCCTCCTCAACTCGCAACTCACCTCTCTGCTAATGATGATCTGTATTTGCAGCCGCTCCCCAGCGCTAGCATCACCGCCTCAGCTCCACGTAGGATCATCAGGCATTAGATTCCCATAAGGAGCGCACAACCTAGATCCCTCACATGTGCAGTTCACAGTAGGGTTTGAACTTCTATGAGATTCTAATGCCGCTGCTGATCTGACAAGAGGCAGAGCTCAGGCTGTAATGCGAGTGATGGGGAGCGGCTGTAAATACAGATGAAGCTTCACTCACTTGCCTGCTGCTCACCTCCTGCTGTGCTGTCCGGTTCCTAACAGGCCATGGACCACTACTGTTCCATGGCCCAGGGGTTGGGGACCCCTGATTCATACAACCAAGAAATCCCCCAGATTAATTTGGAGAGTGATAAGTCTTCAAGGGAACATATACACAATAAAATTAAGAGAAGGAACCTCTGCAATGTCATTGATTGTTGAAGAGTGTGTAAAATTCAGACCTGAAAAGTAAATGAATGCTGGTAAATAAATAATTTATGCTAAAAATATCTAAGTCGAAAAATATCTCAATAAAATGACTGTTTACATACTTCTAGAAAGTTTGTCATACAAGTGAATTTTTCTAAAGTATGTTATTTTTCCTTCACAGTGACTTTCATTATAAAATTTAAATTGGCTGTAAAATTTAATTTAATATACTAATTTAAACACCTTATGACACATGAGCTTTTAGTCATATAGGAGAAGCCATATTTATCTATCGTAAGATTAGTAACTGTATCAATGATTTATTTAAATCCCCCTTGAAAAAATTATTCTATTAACAAGAGGATTTCCTTTTATAAATTTTAAAGAAAGATGAGAAAAAAATTCATTAAAATTGTCTAGGGTAAGCCCAAATTCTTTCTGTTAAATTTCTACAGAATACTAGCAGAATAGCCGTGTACTCCAGAAGAGGGACCACAGCTCATGATCTTCAAACCCAGGGTTTCCTCAGGGCTTTAAAAATCACATGGAGCACAGAAAGGAATATGTTCCCAGCCTCCCTAAGCCCCTCTTGCCCCACACCCATGGAACTGAATCTGCTGCCCTGTCTGTGTTTGAGGACAGGTGGATCTGGACAAGCACAGAGGAGGTGACCATAGGCTGCACAAGAATTATTAGGCTAACATATTCCATTTTCCCTTCTTCACAATAGAACCTTTATTACTTAGTTAATTTATGTTGGGTTGAATTTTCTAGTATTTTCCAAAGTGGTGCTTCCTGCTCTTCTCCAATAAAAGAGTGATGCAGAATTCAAACCTTACTTTATTTTTTAAAACTTTGATATTATTTAATTAAAATGACTAATACACTTCATATATATATCATCTCTCTCTCTTTTTATATATATATATGTGTGTGTGTGTATATATATGTGCCTGTATGTGTGTGTATATAGTCAATCCTCATTACTTGCAGATTCTGTATTTCTGAATTATCCAACTAACTAAAATTTATCTGTTAACCCAAAATCCATACTTATGTGCTTTAATGGTCCTTTGTGCATATTTTGTGTAGGCAGAAAAATTTTTGGGTTGCTGGAAGCACTCATTCCCAGCTGAGGTAGAGCAGGGCTTGCTCTGCCTTCTTGTTCCAGCTCTCCTACTGTAAACAAGTACCCTCTTGAAGGTCCACTTAGTGCCGCATTTTCGCGCTTTTTATTAGTGATTTAGCTGTTTAAAATGGCACCCAAGTGTAGCGCTGAAGAGCTCTCTAACATTCTAAGTGCAAGAAGGCTGTGATGTGCTTTACTGAGAATATACAGTCACCCCCTCTTATCCTTGGAGGATACACTCCAAGATCCACAGTGGGTACCTGAAACCACGGATAGTACTGAACCTGATACATACCGTGTTTTTTCCTATATATACACACACCTATGATAAAGTTTAATTTTTAAGTTAGACACAGTAAACGATTAATAATAAATCTATAATAATAAATGAATAGAACAATTTTAACCATATATTGTAGTAAAAGTTATGTGAATGTGGTATCTCTTTCTAAATATCTTATTGGACAAATTTAATGCCTTTTCCATCTTAACTAAGCACTTATGCACTGTGGCTATAGTTTTTGCAGTTTTAGGTGTGACAGCAAAACTAGTCTGAAATTCTTTTTCCTTCTTTTAAAATTTCACAGATAGAAGATTTATTCTTAGAGTAGATCTTAGCAACCTCAGCATATGATTTTTTTTCTTTCCTTATTAAGTCGAGAACTTTCACCTTTTCACTTAAAGGAAGCATTTTACAGTTTCTCTGGCATATCCGAATTGCCAGCATCACTACTCTTGAACTTTAGGGTCATTATGAATTAAAATAAGGGTTACTTAAATACAAGCACTGGGATACCTCGACAGTCGATCTGATAATCAAGAAGGCTACTAAGTGACCCACAGGGGGATACGCTGGGTGGAGGGATGATTCACATCCCTGGTGGGATGGAACGGGGTGGCATGATATTTCATCAATCTATTTAGAATGAGACACAATTTAAAAATTTAAATTGTTTATTTCTGGAATTTTCAGACCATGGTTGACTGCAGGTAACAAACCTTGAAAAGCAAAAACATGGATGGGGGCACTACTGCATGTGTGCTAGGTCAGGGGTCCCCACCTGGGCCATGGACCAGTACCAGTCCGTGGCCTGTTAGGAACTGGACTGCACAGCAGGAGGTAGGTGAATGGTGGGCAAGCAAGTGAAGCTTCATCTGTATTTACAGCCGCTCCCCCTCACTCATATTACCGCCTGAGCTCCGCCTCCTCCTGTCAGATCAGCAGTGGCATTAGAATCTCAAAGGAGGGCGAACCCTACTGTGAACTGCTCATGTGAGGGATCTAGTTTGTGCGCTCCTTATGAGAATCTAATGCCTGATGATCTGACGTGGAGCTGAGGCGGTGATGCCAGCTCTGGGGAGCGGCTGCAAACACAGATCATCATTAGCAGAGAGGTTTGACTGCACAGAGACCATAATAAATCAACTGCTTGCAGACTCATAGCAAAACCCTATCGGTGAGTGGCAAGTGACAATTAGGCTGCATCTAGTGGCAGGCTTTATAGTGGCAAGTGAGTTGATGTACTTCAATTGTACAGCTGCATCTAGTGGCAGGCTTTAAGTCAGAATCCAACACTTATTTTAGTCTGCACATGGCCCACGCATTATTTTATTTACCACTTCCAGCTGCGCCTCTTTCCAGCACTGTGCACTTGTCTCAGTCACAGTATTGGTAAGCCCACCAGCTAACCCTCGCCAGAACGAGTAAAAGACAAACGTCGCTGGACAGCTTCTTGGAAAAGGGGGAAAGACCCAATGATGAGACAGCAGAAGACTCTAAGACTGCCAACAAAAAGAAAGCTGCATTTAAAAGGAAATACCAAGAGTCCTACTTAAATTATGGGTTCATTGCAACAGGTGATTCACATTCTCCAAGCCCGCTTTGTATGCTATGTGGCGACTGGCTATCCAATGAAGCCATGAAACCTTCAAAACTGCTTTGCCACATGGAGACCAAGCACCTGCATTAAATACAAGCCTTTGGAGCTTTTCAAAAGAAAAACATGTGAACAGGAAGGACAGAAGCAATTATTTGAAGGCCACCACTTCATCAAATGTGTGTGCACTGAGAGCATCATTCTTAGTGGCTAACCGCATGGCTAAAGCTAAGAAGCCCTTTACTGTTGGTGAAGAGTTGACCCTGCCTGCTGCTAAGGACATTTGTCGTGAATTTTTAGGCGAGGCTGCAGTTAAAAGGGTGGCACGTGTTCCTCTTTTGGCTAGCACCATAACTAGACAAATTGATGAAATGGCAGAAGATACTGAGGCACACTTGTTAGAGAGGATTAATGAGTCACTGTGGTATGCAATCCAGATTGACGAGTCTACTGATGTTGACAACAGGGCCACAGTGCTTGTTTATGTGTGATATGCTTCTCAGGAGGATGTGCATGAGGATACGTTATGTGCACTTTTCTTGCCAACCAACACCACAGCTGCAGAACTATTCAAGTCTTTGAATGATTACATACCAGGAAAACTGAACTGGTCATTTTGTGTTGGTGTATGCACGGACGGAGCGGCTGCCATGACTGGACAGCTTTCTGGTTTCACTACTCGGGCCAAAGAGGTCGCTTCTGAATGCGAGTCTACGCACCGTGTCATCCACAGAGAACTGCTGGCTAGCCGAAAAATGTCACCTTAACACCGTTTTTCAGGATGTGATTAAAATGATCAACCACATTAAAGTACATGCCCTCGACTCACGTCTGCTCGCACAGCTCTATGAGGAGATGGGCACAGAGCATACATCTTTCTCCTATACACTGAAGTGAGATGGCTTTCTAGAGGTAGATCACTGGCTAGAGTTTTTGAGTTATGAGAGCCACTCCAGAGATTTCTTTTAGAAGAACAGTCACCATTGGCAACATATTTCAGTGACACAGAATGGGTCGCAAAACTTGCGACCCATCTGTCACTTCAGGGGAGAGCAACAAATGTGTTCACGTCGGCAGATAAAGTGGCTGCATTCAAAGCCAAACAGGACTTATGGGGATGATGAGTGAACACTGGGATTTTTGACATCTTTCAAACATTAGCAGAGATTTTGAAAGAGACTGAGCCAGGGCCTTCTTTCTCCCAGCTGGTGCATGATGACCTATCTCAGCTTTCAGTTCAGTATTAGCATTACTTCCCAACCACAAAACACCCCCAGACTGGGAAGGAATGGATTCGTGACCCATTTGTGAATAAGCCAGCTGAGTCCACTTTATTTGTGCTAGTACAGGATCAGCTACTTGAGATCGCAAATGACGGTGACCTTCAAAGTATGTCTGAGACAACCTCAAATCTCCATACGTTCTGGATTAAAGTCAAGGCCGAATATCCTGAGATAGCCACAAAAGCACTGAAAAGCCTGCTTCCATTTCCAACACCCTATCTTTGTGAAGCAGGGTTTTCTGCAGTGACAGTGACCAAAACGAGATTACGGAGTAGACTGGACATAAGCCACACATTTGGGGTGTGTCTGTCTCCCATCATGCCCAGATGGAACCATCTAGTTGCAGGAAAACAAGCTCAGGGCTCCCATTGATTCTGCATCATGGTGAGTTGTATCATTATTTCATTATATATTACAATGTAATAATAATAGAAATAAAGTGCACAATAAATGTAATGCACTTGAAGCATCCTGAAACCATCCCCATCCCACCCCCTCACCCCTGGTCTGTGGAAAAATTGTTTTCCACGAAACCGGTCCCTGGTACCAAAAAGGTTGGGGACTGCTGTGCTATGTAAGCTTTATTCAGGCATAAGTTATAGTGTGTTGGCTGACAAAGCCTCTCTCCTTGACTAAACTCTAGTCAGGCTCCTTTGAGCCCTCTTTTCGACTAAGCTTTGACGTTGGCCCTTTGTTTTCCTGTCTTCGGCCTGCCCAGTGAAGTTTTAGCAAAGTATTCTCTTAAATCAGTTTAGGGAAAAATCCTTCCACCCTGATATCTGATCACCTTTGAGGTCTAATCAAGGTCCTCATCCCCTACTCTTGATGTGTAAATCCTTGGCCTGCCAGTAAGAAGAATCCTGTTAGGTCAGTAAGAATCTCCCTACTCTTGAAGTCTCCTCTTAATAACTTTCTATCCTCTGACCCCCTCACTCTGTTGGCTATAAATCCCCATTTGTTCATGTTGTATTCAGTGTTGAGCCCTATCTCTTCCCTATTATAGTACCCCTACAGCAATAGTTTTGAATAAAATCTTCCATATCATTTTAGTAAGTACCAGAATCATTTTTTTCTTTAACATGGCCAGGAGTTCAACGTTAATAAATCAATAACATATATTAAATAAGGTGTCTTCAAATAGAAACACACATAAAACAAGGTTATACATTGGTTAGGTGATGAAAATGTTGTGACCAGAGGTTCATAGGAACCTAATCCTGTATTTTTTCTAGGAGCAATGGTTCAGTGTTTTCCAATTCAGTATTCATAGTGACTTTATAGACTATTAACTCCTCTGAAAAATAAGAATTGACTGTATATATTTTATATACACACATATGCACAGTGAGATCAAAATAAATATTTTCCTTTTTTATGGCTGCACATCTTAAAAAAATTATTTGGAAAAAGCAGGTGATAATTTTGAGAAGTAAAATAGTTTCTTCTCTTTTTTGATGTCCTACCTCTCTGTCTGGTAACTTTTCTTCCAAAATATTGGGAATATTTTTGTTTCTCAACCCAGGTCAAGGAGGAGAGGGCGTGAGAGCGAAGAAGAAAGAGAACAAGAAAGAGAGATTAGATGCTTGACAGTTGAGAACAGTGTCTCATGTGCCTGTGACACAAACCATCTCAGTGGTTTGCCTTGCAGAACACAGGGAGAAAATGTGACAAATAGAAAGAAAGTAGAACACCCTTCAACAGCAAAGGGAAGCTTGGAGGGAGGGAGGGGGCCAGGAGTTAGTTGGCTCATTGAAGCAACTAAGATCTGTCTTCCAGTGATACTTAAAGCAGCTGAACTGTTCTGTTTTATATTCTGCTTTGACAGCAAGTCTGCTCTGCAGAGAGAGCGAGAGAGATGGGTTGGTGGGTGGGGAGAGAGAGAGATCATTTCTAGATGCTGAATAGAGCAGAGCAGCCCTTAAAATGATGAATAATTCTAATGGGGGGCATCCTTGACAAGTAGTGAAAATAAAAGTAAACCACGTTTCTGCATTCTGTTCTCATTTCAGTTTATTTTGCTGCTTGAGGTAAATTAAGTAATTTGTTTTGATAGAGAAAGTAGTTTCAGCAGCTATTCATCAACCTCATAGTAAATAACAATGACTTCCAATTTTCGATCCTAAATCTTATAAAATGGAGCTCCATCAAGTGCATTTAACATCATACCGACCTGTGATAATACAACCTGTAAAAATACAGTATAGGGATCGGCCCCAAGTTACCAGTCACTGATTAAACATATTTCCCCTTCCTAGTTCTGGGGCTACACCAGACTAAATGTTGTAAACAAACTTTGTTTCATAGCTTTGAAGTCTTCTTGCTAGTTTCCCCCAACTTAGAAAAATTATACTATTTATAAAAGTGCATAAATTGTAATTTAAGTTGAAAAAAGCCTTGAAATTTTTATCAAAAGCATTCAAATTACTCTCTCCCCAGGTCAGCTAATGAGTTGTCAGGAGCTGGCCCCTCACTGTAGTGCACCTCCTGCAGACTAAGACAGTTAACCATGTTTTCATCAAAGGAAATGCTCATTAGTAGAGCTTTCAGAAACTGATTTGATTATGGTTTCACTTGTTAAAGTGAAATATTTTGAGCTCATTAGGATGATTATGATTCAAGGTCATCGTTTGAAGCTAGTCCTGTCAATATAAGATAAATGGTCCCTCATCTTTTTCCTTCTTTACGTCTGTGCTTTTTAAATTCTTCTGTGTAAAAAGTTCCATAGCCATAATTAATTTTTAGTTCTTCTGTTACAAAGCAGTTTTAAAAAAAAGAACAAAGATTTTGGCTACCAAAAGGGCCTTGAAGAACTATTAAGAGGAGGAGGAGGCTATCTTGTTTTAGAAAAATGAGAGAAAAACCTTGAAAAGTTCAGCTTTTGAAATCCAGCTATTTTCTCCTTGACCTTTCCAAAGTTTCTAAAAGGTACTTTGTACATAATTTTGCATGTACCCTTTCATCTCAAAAGTATAAAACTAAGCTGAAAACCACCCAAGAACTACCAGTGGCTTAATTAAACATCTCCTCTTTCATGGCACAAGATGAAGTTAACACCTTTTAAAGTTCTTTCCTTTCTTCTTCTAAATCTAGCACTTAAATCTCTGAGTGTTGAAGAGCCACTTAGACATTAAAGGGAGTGGTGTTAACTTCTATCAGTCAGGCATTCTAACATGAGTTTGCCCCTTTAACTTCCTTGGTCAAATATTACCTTTTCCTTTAACATTAAGGAGGGGTTACAATAAAAGTACTTAGAGTGGTTTTTTTTTAACCTCCTGTATATTATATTTTGGCAAATAATTTTTTTTTTTTTTTTTTTTTTTTTTGCGGTACGCGGGCCTTTCACTGTTGTGGTCTCTCACGAACCCGTGTCCCCTGCATCGGCAGGCGGATTCTCAACCACTGCACCACCAGGGAAGCCCTGGCAAATCATTTTGATCTTTAATATGATTGAATCTCCAAAACCCTTCCCTTTATTTCAAATCTACACTGAACTTGAGCAGTGGATGATAGTTAAAAGGTTACAATAGACTATTAACCTCTTTAGTTCATAACATTAGGTTATTTTTTCCCCTTACTTCTGTGGACAACAGATGATTAAAATTTATCTCTGCTTCCTAAAATAATAAATCTTTAAAGGACTTATTCTAAACCCATGAGTTTAGCATTTAAGATATCGCTTATTAATCAAAAAAGCTAGTGCCCAAACATGCAATTCTGTGACACTGGATCAGAGGTTGGTCAGTAGATAATTATTTGAGGACAGATACAAACACTGTACCTTGAAGCAATTAATTTGTATTCTCACATGTACCTAAGGGTTCCTTTGACCATGAAATTTAGAATATAATTATGAAGCTAAGTTTGAGTATTGGGATGCTTGCATGAAAGTCCCTTACATGCTAAATTAATCTAGGTTTCTTTTTAAACAAAACGAAATGAAACTAAAGCACATGGTAGGTAGACTGTGCTGGAGGAAGGGTATCTACTTCAGTGGTGTGATGGTGCCAGGATTTACATGCAGTTGGATATGTGAAAGACAGAATGAACTCATTGAACTCCCTCAAAATGTGATGGGAAAATAATGTATGAGAACTGCAGGGTCCGGAGACACCTACAGTAAAGAGGAGAATGCCTAATTCAAATTACATGCCAAAATTGCTTGTGAAGACTACTCTTTACCTTTACTTTGCACCCCACTTTCAGTTGTTACATTGGATTGTTTCTTAATGAGCCCTTATCACAATGTGTAATAATTTTATTCGTTTATCATGGATCTCTTTCAAATAGGATTACAACTTCTTGAGGGCAAGAAATTGTCTTTTCGTCACTGGTGAATTCCCACTGATCAGCACCATGTCTATTCAAAGTAGGCACTCAAATGCATTTGTTAAATGAATGAATAAATGAAACCACAGGTCAATTATATATTGTTGTATTTTCATTCTTTGCATCCTGGGTATTTTTTGCATCTTGCATTAAAGTGAATCTCTTTGAGCTGATGTACTCAATTGACTTCTGATTTAAATACTCCAGACAAGGCATGATGAAAGCTTGTCCCAGGGTAGGAATAGTGGGACTGCAAAAGAGAGGGAGATACAGGGTTAATTAGGAAGGAGTATCAACAAATCTTGAGAAATATTGACTGACAGCTTGAAGGAGAGAGAAAAGGATGAACTCCAGTTTTCTACCTGGGACTATTGGATGGAAAGTAATCCACTGACAAAAATCCTAAAGGAAAAGCCAAAAGTTCACTGGTAGAGGTGGATGATCCCAAAAGAGAATTTGTTCTATTTTAGACATAGAGGTTTGAGTTGAGGTGTTTCTCGAATTCCAAAGAGAGGTTTTATTTTGTAAGACAGTGCTGGAACTCTCATATGTGCCTTAAAAGTCAAGTATTAAAAGCAAAATACAGAATATTTACTACTGGGAAGATGTGGTAAAGGGGAAAGGAAATAAAAGAGGAGAAAGAGCGAATGGAAAATATGGAAAAATAGCTCAATATTTATTTGTTAGTATAAGGGTTACTTCTGGGCACCATTTTGAAGTAGCTGAAATTGTTTTTGAAGCTGTCCCACTTCATTTTCTACATGTTAATTTCATGTTTTGTACCCCTTATCCAGGACAGCTGGTTTCTTCAATAAGAATAATAAGTCCCCTCACAAGTGCACTCCTTCTCACCTGGGTGTTTTATCAGAACTTCGTGCCTCCCAAGCATTCCCTGCTTCATCCCTTACACAACTAAACATCTTGTTACCCAACTTCTCTCAATTAGTTGATAATGTAGCAGTCCTGTTCAGTAACCCATCCTAATATGTGCATTACCATTTTCTATACGTATAAATAAAAAAATAATAATAAAAGCACCCAACACATGTCAAATTGAGGATGTCACCAGGAAAAGTCCCTGGGCTGTGAAGAAACTTCCTTCACTGGGCAGTTAACTTTGTGAATTTGCCACAAGCCAAAGCCAGCTTTGCAATCCAGTGGGTATATATTTAAATATGGACTTCCATCCATACATGTTTTTAACATGAGAAAGTAGATAGACACTCTCTTAGTATAATAACATACAGAAGGGACACTGGAGAGAGGATAGCTTTCTAATACAATATGAACATGTGGATTAATTTCTTTATACTACGCCCTGAGATTAGATCAAAAAGAGCCCTTCCTCCCTCCTTTTGCCCACCGTAGAGAACCAGGAGACATAACTAATGGACAGAGCATGAGTGATGACTCGTGCTGGAAGTTAGGCAAAAGAGAAAGCAGGACTTAGGGCAAGAAACAAAACAAAACAAAGCACACAAAAAAAACCGGGTTGAGGGATTTGCAGGATGAGAACAAAGAGAGGAAGAGAGTGATCAGATACAAGATAAACACTTTAGGTTTTGGTAGACTCTGGGTTGGCAAGTGGTCCTGCTGTCTCATGCCCCAGACATGTTTCTCCACATGAGTGGTCTACAGACAGAAGGATAAGCACTGGTAGAAAGACCCAAATCAGGTCAGGATGGACAGTGAATTCCTGTCATTCCCTGGGTAGTCTAACAAAGGTTAGGTCTCTGCAGCTTCAGTGCAGACCGCAGAGTATCGATCATGAAACCATCACAAGAGCCAGAAGCCAGGTGTGTTTAGGATAGGTATGCTCTTTGTGACCCACTCCAACATCTTACATGTGTTAAGCTGCTATTGATTATTGATACCTGCAGGCTACAGAGCAGTATTGTTTTTAACGATGTTTCCTATACTTGCTTTTTCAGTGTTTGCCCCATTAGCAGCAAGCTGGAATATTATGACTCATCTTTACAGGAAGGCCCTGGAAACTAATCTTCCCTTAGCATTAACTTCAGCTTTTCTCCAGAACATAAAGAACACAAGGGGAGCATAAAAGAAGTTTCAAACTAAGTGTAATTTGTTCTCCCTTGATGAATAGGACAAGAGCTATGAAAAGGGGAAGACGTATCCAATGGATCATAAGTCTGGCAGACTTTATGGTGTATTTTATGTGAACACTTGTGTTGGAGGTCACGTTAGGGTTTGTGTTAACAGACTCTAATGGATTTTTACCTGAGTCTTGAAGGCCTGCACATCCTTAAAGAATATAAGAAGGGAAACATAAAAGAAGGAGAACCAGAATGTGAACAAATTGTTGTATTCCGAACGATGTAATTATTACCATTTCACCAGGCCCCAAATTCCAAGTATTCTGAAGTGGTTCATTGGCTTTCAAAGTCATATTTATGATATGAATATCTTTATATGTTTGCCTGTTCAGCTGCGTCAGATTATTCTTGGCATGAGCCATTGAGTTATAGTAACTGCTATGGAGCCACAAGTGGTGAATTTAGATAACAAAATAACATTCAGAGGGATCTTGTGTGAGTTTAAGCAGACTCCTGAAGGTGGTAAGCTGCTTGAGGAAGTGAGTTTGAAAAGAGTTCCTTGACAAAGTTTAATTATTCCACATGTTTCTAAAATATCAATGTCATATATTATATTGACACAGAGCAAGCAGGTATTGAGGTGAAATCTTATTGAGCAGTTCTGAACAATCAGCTTCAGGAAGTGAGGACACTTTGGTGCACGACAGGGATTGCAACCATGTCATCAACGCCTTTTCCCAGGTTGTGCAGCCTCTGACTAGCAGGTCAGTGATAGGACCTCCTGCTAAAGAAGGATGTTACAGAAGCCCAAGCGCTATGGAGAGCTGGGGGTGGGGTGGGGGGAAGGTCCCCATTCTTATCCACTGTCTCTAGTGCCTTAACTCCCAGGTGAGAAGCTGGTGATAACCACTGACCACTATGGCTAAGAGCACACATCCCTTCGTCTGAGTTCTTTCCAGAGATTCTGCCAATCTTCTTATGTAATTTGACCCTCGTGATTTTGTATCGGTTGTCACGTAATCATTTTGTAGCATTTGTGGCTATCAGTCTTTGCACATGAACTTACTTTGCATGTGAAAAGTCACTTAACCAGTATCCATTCCACTCTTTAATCTTTAAAAAATGTGTTCTGCTGAGTTCTGGTTGCATGTTTCACTTGATAATCATATTTGGTGTTTAACATTGTCGCTGTTTGTCTCTCTTTAACTTGGGCATCCAGACTTGTTTTCATGTTCTTATTACTAGCTCTCTATTCCTCTCCAAAACCAACAGATATTCAAAATATCTGCTTTGATAAAAGGAAGAGGCATTTTAAACTACCTTTAAAGTCACATCCTGTTTGGCATATGGCTTGAAAATATTTCTCTTGGAACTGCACCTTGAAAATTTCTCTGTTACATTATTAAACATCCCTCTCTTCTTCCCTCTTCTTAAGTCACTAGTAGAGGAATCAGAGTTATTATTTATGATTACATTCTGACAATTATGTCACTTAATTGGATAGATCATTGATGTGATCCAAGTATGTTTATCTTATCTGCTTATGCTTCTCTTCCACTCTTTGTAGTGAGTTTTTAGACATGTACCTCTTTAAAGACAGGGAAGTGAATCTCCTGAATGTGTCCAAGCTTCCATCCAGATCTGACTCTATTTTAATTCTACAATGCACAGTGTATTTCACAGAGTTCTCCAGAGAAACAGAATCACTAGGATAGACAGATTCCATAAAGGAGATTTAATATAAGAGTTGGGGGCTTCCCTGGTGGCGCAGCGGTTGCGCGTCCGCCTGCCGAGGAGGCCAAGAAGTCACACAATCTTCCATCTGCAAGTTGGAGAACCAGAAAAGCTGGGGTGTAATTTAGTCCAAGTTCAAAGCCCTGTGAACTGGGAGTAAGGGATGGGCTGGGGGCAAGGGGTGTAGTGGTGTAAGTCTTGTTCTGAGTCCGAAAACCCTAGAACCAGAAGCAGCTTCCCAAGGACCGGAAAAGATAGATCCTTTAGCTCAAGCAGAGAGTGGATTCACCCTTTCTCTACTTTTTGTTCTCTTCAGGCCCTCATTGGATTAGAGGCTGCTCGCCTGCATTAATGAGGGACTACTTTACTCAGTCCACTGATTCAGTGCTAATCTTTCCTGGAGACACCCTCACAGACACATCCAGAAATAATATTTTACCAGCCATCTGGGCAACCCTTAGCCCAGTCAAGTTGACATATAAAATTAACCATCACACACAATAACTTCAGTAATTCTTAGCAAAAAAATTGTCTCCTGAATTGTCCATGATATTTACTTAAATGGCCCAAAATGAAATAATAGCAACTGTAGATATTTTTTCTTCAATAGCTTAAAAGTGCTCTTGGAATTTTCAATTATTTAACAAGTAGAAGCCACCGAAGTTAGTTAATGTTAAGACTGAGTGTACCTGGTCACATAACTTTGAGGAAAATTTTTAGAATAAAAAACCAAAACAATACATGTCTGACATCATGGGGTCAAAAATTCCATTTGCCAGTTGGAAATCTATCATTGAGTAGAAAATAAAACCATTATTTTTTTAGTGCGAAATCCTTCGGTTGGCTGAGGCCTTAGACAAGTTAATGTTTCCCAAATTTCAAAATGCTAAATACCTCATGGAATAAACCCAAAATGAACTTGTAATGCAGTTTCAAAATATGAAATTATTACTAGCTTTTGAATCCCTACTGCCCACTGTCGTGTGAAAGCATGTATAACTCACCAAGAAACCAATGAAACAGAGCCTCAGCAAATATAAACATGATTCATGGCTTTTATTTTCCCCACATAAAATGAACATCCACGTCTTTTGCCTTCTGTTTATCAACACGACGTCAGCACTAGAATGCATTATACATCCAGTATCCAGGAGAGGTTTCTAATTCTCCACTTCTGTTTTTTAAGACCTGGGGAAGAGAATGTCTTCTTGCTCTAATTCTCCACCGTTGACAGGAGCTATGTTAGAAAGTCAAGATTCTGTAAATGTACATTGTTCCTCATTAGCCTCAACTTGAAGACAGTATCTCATTTTTTTGAGAAGGGTTCTCAAAGACCCATTCAGGGAATCTGGGCTAATGAGGCCACAGTCTTGAATGAGAGCCGGCCTCGGATGTCTGCATTCTTGCTCTCTTGCCGTCAGAGCCATGGCAGATGCCCTCTGAAGGCTGAGAGTAATTATTTTAATGACTAACCTGTGGATTCCATTTTTAAATGCCCTTCCTGAGAAAAATATATTTGCAAGTCATTTTCACTCTTTTATTTCTTTTTCTCCCCACGTTTAATCCTACCTAAATTTTATTTTATTTTTTTAAGATTTCTTTTTGATGTGGACCATTTTTAAAGGCTTTTGTTACAATATTGCTTCTGTTTTTATGTTTTGGTTTTTTGGCTGCGAGGCATGTGGGATCTTAGCTCCCCAACCAGGAATCGAACCCGCACCCCCTGCATAGGAAGGTGAAGTCTTAACCACTGGACTGCCAGGGAAGTCCCTACCCAAATTTTAAAGAGAGAATCTTTTTTAGGAGTTTACTACCTTAGGATTCTAAACTGAAAGAATTGCTAAATAAAAACGAGTTAACAGTAGGTGTAATGAGAATGACAGTAGTTAATTTATTCAGATTCTTTGTTTTAGATATGGTGCATCTAAGGATAGTGGCAGGGAAAAAGATTTATATAAATGCCAGTGAAAGCAGACATGTTTCTCCCCCCTTATCTTAAAAACTTAGTGAGAAAAGTCCTTTCCTATACTGTCAAATCTAGAATTTAGCAACTCAGATACAAGAGCAAGTCTTTAAGGTTAGAACCTCAAATAGCAAAGAAATGTAACATGCTTTAAATTTTTATCCCGTTTTATTGAGATGTCGTTGACATATAACATTGTATTTATTTTAAGTCTACAACATAGGGATTTGATACTCATATATATTGTGAAATGAGTAACACAGTAAGTTTAGTTAACCTCTATCACCTCATATAGTTCTAATTTTTTTCTTATGATGAAAAAAAATTTTAAGATCTACTCTCTTAGCAACATTCAAATGTTCGATACAGTATTAACCATACTGTAGTCACCATGCTGCACATTACAACCCCAGTACTTATTTATCTCATAACTGCAATTTTGTAACTTTTGACACCTTCACCCATTTTTGCCCTCCTCCTCCCACGTTAGCCAATAACCAGCTGTTCTCTGTGTCTATGTTTGTTTGTTTATTTTTTTTTTTTGGATTCCACATATAAGTGAGCTCATACAATATTTGTCTTTCTCTTCCTGACATTGTACTTAGTACTCAACTTCAAGTTCCATCCATATTGTTGCAAATGGATGGATTTTCTTCTTTTTTATGGCTGAATAATATTCAATTCAATAATATTCAATTGTATATATATATATATATATATATATATACACACACAAATATACACCACTTTTTTTGTATCCATTTATCTGTCTGTGGACACTTAGATTGTTTCCATAGCTTGGCTATTATAAATAATGCTGTAATGAACATGAGGGTACAAATATCTTTACAAGATAGCGATTTTGTTTCCTTTGGATATATACCCAGAAGTGGAATTGCTGGGTCATATGGTAATTCTATATTTAATATTTTGAGGAACCTCCATACTGTTTTCCGTAGTTGCTGCTACAATTTACCTTCCCACCAACAGTGCACAAGGGTTCCCATTTCTCCACATCCTCCCCAGCACTTGTTATTTCTTGTCTTTTTGATAATAGCCATTCTAACAGGTATATAGTGACATCTCATTATGGTTTTGATTTGCCAGTTCTTGATAATTAGGGATGTTGAATAGTTTCTAATGTGCCTGCTGGCCATCTGTATGTTTTCTTTGGAAAAATGTCTATTCAGCTTTTCTGCCCAATTTTTAGTTCGATTGTTTGTTTTCTTGCTGTTGAGTTGTATGAATTCTGTATATACTTTGGATATTAACTCTTTATTAGCTGTATGATTTGCAGATATTTTCTCCTGTTCTATAGGTTACCTTTTCATTTTGTTGATGGTTTCTTTTGCTGTACAGAAGCCTTGTAGTTTAATATAGTCCTACTTATTTATTTTTGATTTTGTCGCCTTTAATTTTGGTGTCAAATCCAAAAAATCATTGTTTATGGCTTCAGGTTTTATATTCAAGTCTTTAATCCATTTTGAGTTGATTTGTATGTATGATGTAATATAGGGGTCCAGTTTCATTCTTTTGCATAACTGTCCAGTTTTTCAATCACCATCTATTGAAGAGACTATCTTTTCCCCATTGTGTATTCTTGGCTTCTTTGTCATAAATTAATTGACCATATATGCTGGCCAATATGGTTATTTCTGGTCTCTGTATCCCAGTGCATTGTTCTGTGTGTCTGTTTACAATTGCATCACAAAGAATAAAATACCTAGGAATAAATTTAACCAAGGAGATTAAAGAACTGTACACTAAAAACTACAAGACACTGATGAAAGAAATGGAAGATTACACAAATAAATGGAAAGATATTTCGTGCTCATGTGGTTTCCTCCTGGAATGTTCTTCCCCAGATATTGACGTGATTTGTTCCATGCTCCCTTCCACTCACTTTCTTTCACTCTCCACTTAGTTTTCATCTTACAAAATAGGAATTCATTGATATTTTAGGAAATACCATTCCTCATTGTTTTTCACCCTTTTTTCTGCTTCAATTTTCTTTGAGCACTTATGGCCATTATGGCATATTATACATGGATTTAGTGATTTGCTGAACTATTTCTTGCTCTTTGTTTCTGGAATGTGAGCTTGTTGAAAGGAAGGACTGTCTTAGCCTTAGGCTACTAAAAAAAATAAAGTAGGTAACTTAAACAACAGAAATTTATTGTTACACTGTTCCAGAGGCTGGAAGACCAAGATTAGGGGGCCAGCGTGGTCAGGTTTTGGTGAGGACTCTCTTCCTGTTTTTCAGACAACCACCCCTTGCTGTGTACTTGCATGGTCTTTCCAGTGCATGTTGGATAGAGAGAGAGCAGGAGAAAGAGAGAAAGAGAGAGGAGGATTTTTCTCTTTCTCTTCTTATAAGGCCACCAATCCAATCAGATTAGGACCCCACTCTTATGACTTCATTTAACTTTAATTACCTCCTAAAAGCCCTATCTCCAAATAGTCTTATCATGGGTTAGAACTTCAACGTATGAATTTGGTGGTTGGGGAGAATGATTTTTTTTTTTTTAAGGTTTGCATGTTTGTTTATAATTACAAGTTTACATTGCTCCAACAGAGCAGCTGTGTTGCTATGTTCTAATTCTTAGCCGTTAATTCCTACAAAAATAAACCTAAGCTTTTACAGTAAGTTAATCGTTACAGAACTAAAACTGTTACGCCTTCTTAAAGGGATTTAGTTACCAAGGTACTTATGCTCACCACGATGCCCTGTCAGAGGGACGCATGCTTCTACCAAAGGTCTGGTCCCTTTGTTCATGCAACAAATTTATATTCCCCACCCGCCCTCCACCCACCAGTAAAACAAAAACACAGAACTATTTACAATTGAGAGGAAATATGCTCTCGGTCAAGCGACCTTGCAAAAAAAAAAAAAGACTGGCTCATTTCCAAGTGGATGAGACACCGAACAGTGTTCGGCCAGAGTCCAACGCTGACCGGCCTGGGTCAGGGACTGGCAGGGACAGGGCAGGAGGGAGAGGGACGCCGCAGAGGAGCTTGTCCTGGGCGTTCACCCACAACCCCGATTCCTATGGAAGCCACACTCCAAGTGACAGCTCCCAGCTCCCGTTCAGGGCCCCGTCCTACAACTCCAGCACCCCTGACCCCGCCAGCCCGCTACCTTGACGTCGCCACTCGGGATGTCAGGGTCGTCTGGTTTGCTTCTACAACATGATCCGTGGGACACCCCACTTTCCATGCCCTAGGCCCCCCCATACCCCCGTGCTGGCCACGCCTGGCTTCTAGGCCACACCTGCGGCAGTGGGTGCCAGGCCAGCAGCACCAACGGCCATCTGAATTACAGAGATGCGCTTGGCTGCTGCATTTGCCAAATGGGATTTGGTTCCACTTTGAAAATCAAAGCTGTCCAGAAAAGGTCACAAAGTGAGGATCACACTTTCGCTCTAGAAACCTTTCTGCAAAATACCAAAACCTTAGAATCAGGCTGTGCACAACTAAAAAGGAAAAATAGGCCAAGATACCTCAAAGAGGTTTCCCATATACACGTCCCCCCAAAACAGTGGTTCTAACTAGACCATGTCCAAATTCAGTTCAGTCCAAAACATAAGCAGTAGCATGGGAATTTTCCAAACTCAGTAAACAAAGTGACCCACGTCTCCCTCAATAAGTGCAGTAAAGCAGGGACTTTACTGAATTGTGGAATGAATTAATGGAATAATTTTTCCCTTGGACCTCTTGGCTCATATGTAAATCAGAGAATGTGGTTGGACACCTATATAATATATGCAAGCATTCTGGACAGTTAGGCGCTCTTTGAACTTTCTGTAACATTTAAGTATCTTTGCGTGTTTCAATTTTTCTAAGAGCTTTCTCTAACATTTAAGCATGCTTGGCTCATTTTGCATGTGAACTTACACATATACATACACACACAACTCTGTGGGTGGAGAGTGTCGCCTGCACCATATGCTAACATCTCTAAATCCTAGCTCCAGCCCAACCAATACACTTTCTTCTGTTCCTCTCATGTGGAAACTTTACAGTCCCTTCCAAAGTTCTATGCCATTTAAGGAGTTCTAAGGAAAGGAAAATACATCCTTTCATTTGGAATACCTGGTATTTTTGCAGGGCTGGAGATTTTATTTTCACAGGTTAAATAGTATCAAAGCATGCCAGAAACAGTATAAAGAGCATATATTTGCATGCTTTTACTTTCATGGTGCCAATTCAGCTTCCAAAGTGGCTTCTACCTTACCACTCATCTGTTCAATGCTATTATCACAGTTAGAGTTCCTCCCTGTTCTGGAACAAGTTTTTCGGATATTCATGTGACCCATGGGCAGGGAGATGCCTTTTACTTAAAAGCAGTCCTGAGATGGTTACAATTCATTCGTATGAGTGGGCTAGTATCTGTGTCCTCAGGTTCGGGTCCCAAATCAGGATTAGAAGAGGTGGTCCACACCTACTCTTTAGGGAAACGTTTACCTTGGTCTTTACTGGGACCTGAGGTCAGGGACATTTAATTATTACACTATTTTCTGATGGCTAAGTAGAAATTTTCCATATTGAGGTAGACTGCCCTTTCCACTGCTCAATCCTCACATCTTAGGTTCTGCCCTCACATCCACCACCTGTATCAGTATATATAGTAATTCCGGAGTCCTACCTGTTCTGAAAACAAGAGTTTACTGAAGGTAGGGATTAATCATCTGATGTGTTTTCCAAGCAAGTTTTCAGGCTACTTTTAGCTTTCAAAGCTTTTAAACTTTCAAACCTAAAAGTGTGTTCAACCATAACAAGGTGGTAGGATTCACTAATTTTCGAAGGATTGCAGCAGACATGTGCTCCCCCCAAATCGGGAGGTGCTCTCTCTAGTCTTAATATTCCTTGAAGTTCCCTGTAAACTCTGAGGTTGAGAGGAATTTGTTGCATCAATGTCTGGAGTTCTTTCACTGCTGTTTTGTTTCTCCTTTTTATTTTCAAAAGTAGCTTTTCCCCTGCCTCCTCTCGAATTAGGTTCTCTCACTGGAATAATGTCAACCACCCTTTTTTTTTGCTTTCTAAAAATAAATGAAAGTATTTAATGAGGGTGAGCGTAGCCTGACTCCTTTTTGGCTGTGACACTTTTCTCTAGGGCTTTCTGGGCAGGATTTTTTTTTTTTTTTTTTTTTTCCTGACAGGTCTTAGGAAATTTAACCTCTGTGGTTCTGAATTCATCGTTTTTCTGTTTTGTTTTGTTTTGTTTTGTTTTTTAACTCCTGTTTTAATATTCTCATAAATCTGCCACAGTGAAGGAGACCCTGTTTTCCCAGGGCTCACGGATGACTTCTAGAACAGTCACACAGGCTTTCCATTAACCCTTTCATATATATTTAACCTTTTCAGCATCTCATTGGCATGATTTAGCTAGAGTGCAAGGTCTCCTCCGGCTGTGGGGCTGACACAGCTTTCTACAAATTATTTCTCTATTTTTAGGGCCACATTGTTGCCATTTGGGGTTGTATAGTCTTCCCCAAATAGAAGGTCATATGTGAACTACCTGGCCCAGCATACAGGCTCCTAGAGAACCCAACAGCATCCTCATCCTTAGGGCTGGAGAGATACTTTAGTATTAAATCTTTTGTTACATCTGACATAATCTGACATAGTCTACCTCTTTCTTTTTGTGAATGCTTTAGAAATTCTGTGTTCATGGTAGAAGAATTAAATATCCTTTTCTAGAGGAGTCTCTTTTCACATAATAATGTTGATGAAGAGATACTGATTACCACATTCAGCTAGGTTTGTGTTTTATTTTCTGGTTTTATCTCCATTGGGCTTTAAAAAAGCCTATCAGAGGACATTAATTTCAGTATCACTTGAGTTCACCGCTTGAGTCTAGCACTAACAGTGCTTTCTCTGAACTCACATCTGTTGGTGGTACAAAGGTTGTTGTGGGTTTTTTTTCCTTCAAGCTTTATTGAAATATTTATAATTGACATATAACATTGTATAAGCTTAATGTGTACAATGTGATGACTTGATACATGAATATATTGTGAAATGTTTGCCACAGTAAGAATATGTAACACATCTTTTACCTCACTTAATTACCATTTTGTTGTTGTTATGGTGAGAACATTAGAGCTTAGAATAGAGCAGTTTTCAAATATACGATAGGGTATTGTTAACTATAGTCACCAGCCTCTGCATTAGATCACCAGGACTTATTAATGTTATAACTGAACATTTCTGCCCATTTACCAACATCTCATTACCCCCCAATCATCAGTCTCTGGCAACATACCCTCTGTTTCTGTGACTTCAGCTTTTTCAGAATCCACGTATAAGTGAGATCATACGGTATTTGTTTTTCTCTAAGTTATTTCACTTAGCAAAATGTCCTCAAGGTCCACCCATGTCGTTGCAAATGGAAAAATTTCTTTCTTTTTATGGCTGAATAATATCTATCTATCTATCTATATCTATCTATCATATATATATAGAGAGAGAGAGATAGATGGATGGAATCACATTTTCTTTACCCATTCACTGGTTAATGAATACTTAGGTTGTTCCCGTATCTTGGCTATTGCGAATAATGTTGCAATGAATATGAGAGTGCAGATATCTCTTTGAGACAGTGATTCTATCTTTTTCAAAAATATACCCAGGGCTTCCCTGGTGGCGCAGTGGTTGCGCGTCCGCCTGCCGATGCAGGGGAACCGGGTTCGCGCCCCGGTCCGGGAGGATCCCACATGCCGCGGAGCGGCTGGGCCCGTGAGCCATGGCCGCTGGGCCTGCGCGTCCAGAGCCTGTGCTCCGCAACGGGAGAGGCCACAACAGAGGGATGCCCGCATACCACACACACAAAAAAAATATACCCAGAAGTAGGATTGCTGGATCATGTAGTAGTACTGTTTTTAATATTTCAAGAATCTCTATACCATTTTCCATAGTGGCTGCATCAATTTACATTCCCACCAACAGTGCACCAGCATTCCCTCTTCTCCACATCCTCACCTGCACTGGTTATTTGTTGTCTTTTTGATGACAACCGTTCTAACAGGTGTGAAGTGACCTCTCATTGTGGTTTTTATTTGCACTTCCCTGATGATTAGTGATGTTGAGCATCTTTTCGTGTATTTATCCACTGCAAAGCTTTTTTTTTTTTTTTTTTTTTTTTACCGTGTCTCAGCCATTGTTCCAAAATCAACTTGCTCAAGCTCTAGAGTAACTAAACAATTAGCAATACAAATATGTAGCACACTTTGTCTGTTACTTTAACATTTCCCTGTAAGTTCTGCTGCTTTTACTAATGGGCAATTCTGTTGGCACCAGGTTCTCTGCTCTCCCTGGGCCCCTGCATCATTTGCTGTTCTCCTTTCAGGGCTGGTCTTTGCATGGCCCATGACACAGACTTTGCACCATTACTGATCATATCTTACAGTTCTGGGGCTTCTAATGCTTTATTCATATTTCCTATGAGTGGTGCTCACCTGTGCTTGACCTCTGACCTCCCAAGGGTTATCTCCTCTCTCCACTGCCTGGCCATCCTTGCCCCTGCTTACTTCTCTCTCTTTCTGGTCAGTACTAAATAATCTTTCTTTTTCCTTGCCAAAATATTTTCAAAAGTTCTCTATAACACTGTTGCTTAGGCCCTACCTAGTATAGTTTTGACATTCCCACCGAACCTCTCCTTTCTTGGGTGTACAGAGGCTCAGGAAGGATAATGTTAAGGCAAGAGATTGTCAAGTACAGCTTCATAGTGTACCTGGAACGTGGCTCTCTCTGACGTTTAGGACCTTTTCCTGCGTCAGCCCACCACTGCCAAGAAGACTCCTTACTCATTTAGGAGTGGGTGTTGTATCTCCTTAATATTTGATTCTAAGCCTCCAATTTCCCCACTCCCCACTCACCCAGCGTGTCAGCCTTGTCTACATCTGTCTCAATAACAAATATAATAGGTTGGCATCAGTTATTTACCACAGAACTCCTACACATCATGTAGATTAAGAATATGGAGTTTCAAAAATCCTGAGTAAAGTGACTTAGAGCCCAGAGCTCAGAGAGCAACTCTTTGGAAGGTAGGAAAGTAGAGGTGTAAGAGATGGTTTGCTTAACAATACATACCTGAATCTGAGCTCCAACCTCACCAAAATTCCATGTCATGAGTAGATCAACTTTTTCTAAATCACCTAACATTGGATTTAATTCCAAGTAAGAACTCAACAGGAACCATAATCAATGATGAACATCATCTTCAAATGTTCAGTTCCTTTTATCTAACCCTGTCTCTGTGTTGTCCAAAAATAGTCCAGGCTTTGGAACTACAGATTCTTAAAGTGTTTTCATTATTGTTTACCATGGCTTGCTTTGGAAGCAGATCCTGACCACTTTACCCTTATCATAAGGAGCATAAGGAATGTACAAGTGTGCTATTTATTAGAAAAATAAGTTGCTTAAAGGAGGCTCTTGATAGATGTTGATTGGTGTCTTGTGGGATGTGTAGCTTTGAGCATGACTAGGTCTTCCATCAACTAGATGAAAAGATGAGGGGAGGCCTTTCTCATCTCCATTTCTGGGAGCTTGTGTCATTTTAATAATAGAAATTAGGGTCTGATATTTTTTATCAGCTCATATAGCACTTTGAACACATCTGCTCAAAAAATAGAAGAGTGATTTGGGATTGTTCTGGTCTCTTAAGTCATAAACAATTCAGATCAGCTCTCTGGGACATTAAAGAAGAGTAGAACCTAGTATTTCCATGTTGGTGTTTTGTTTTTGTTTTTGGTGGTCTAGTGAAAATCCAAATTCTCTACCAAATGAAGTATTGAGACTTGTTTGCTGTAACACTAGAGTGTTTGCAAATGATCATTTTGGCTTATGGAACCAGTAAAACATTTCCTCATGCAACAATACCATCTGGAAGAAAGTATCAGCACTGTAGATAAGCCATGTGTGTTGGTTTGTGCTGTGCCAACTTGGTTAAGCTGGGGACTGTGTTTCTCAGAATCTCTTTTCCTGTATGGTCCTGTGTTAGCACTGGCCAAAAGAGGAACATGCCTTCTAAACTGAAGTAGTGCCTTTTATTCTTTGGAGGTCTTTGCAAGGTCAGGTGCAATGATAGGTATATGCAAAAGAGGCCTATGGGTTCCAGTTTGTTCTCACCCTCCTCCACACTCTACATCTGTGTCTTCTCTCCACTCTGGATTATGCCTACCACCTGTGGCCCTCAGTCTACTACTAGCTGCTACCATAGAAGAGGTAGATACACAGAGGAAAAACCCTTGAACTTCTCCATGTGCTCTGCCTTTATAGTTACTCCTTCTCTGGTCCTACAGACCTTAGTTCCCAACTCCTTCCACAGTTATGTAAGGTCTAATTCCTATTAGCAATAAGTTATTCCATGAACTCATAGTTAACCTGCTCTCCTTACTAAACCTGCCTGACATATGGCATTTCTCTCATGAGACTCTTTCATGTAGATTGTGTTCTTTAAATATTTTACCAACATACATATTTTCAAAGAAGAGATATAAAATTTCACTTCCTAGACATGTTACTATTTCACCCCCAGGAAATTTTAGAGACATATGGCTTTTATCATTTCCTACATAAATAATAGGTAATATGATTTGTCATGGGGATGTGATGTACAGCATAGTGACTATAGTTAATGATACTGTATTTCATATTTGAAAGTTGCTAAGTGAGTAGATCTTGGAACTTCTCATCACAAGAAAAAAATTGTAAATATGTATGGTGATGGATATTAACTAGACTTAATATCCGTCACCATACAGATACATAGGTTTGCAATATATACAAATATTGAGTCATTATGTTGTACACCTGAAACTAATATAATGTTATATGTCAATTATACCTCAATTAAAAAAGAAATAAAATCAGGGAAGAATTAGGTGACTGATGATAGACTATGACTGTGTCAAAATCAAATACCAACCGTATTATGCCATAATAAGCCAATTACTGGACATAAAAGTCAATAAAAATAGGTCGATGTTCTGTTAGGAAGAAATTTTAAGGTAAGTTTTTCATGTAGTTTTTTTTTCAATTTAATTTTATTTATTTTTTTATACAGCAGGTTCTTATTAGTTATCCATTTTATACATATGTCAATCCCATGTAGTTTTTAATGTAGGCTCCCTGTGTCTGCCTTTTATCTAGGGTTGAAGCTTTACTATGATTTCATAGTCCAAAGCAAATCAGAAGTAATCTTTTGCAGCAGTGTCTTCTCCACAACCAATATGTAACTGGATGAGAGGAGTATATGACTTAAATGTGCACATAGAGATGAGCAAGTAGGAAACTATGGGAACCTTATATCACGGTTCAGAACTAAAGATAAAATAAAGACAGTTCTAAGAACTAAAACAACTCAGTCTGGGGCCATTTACTGTGGGGGCATATTGTTCTTTAAACATTAATAGCCCTTAGGTTCTTCAGTAATGTATTCATAATGCTCATCCTGGGCTACTCATCGCGTATATTGTTTTGATATCAGAATACTAATTTAGAAAAAAATGAAAGTAAATCTTTAAGAGATTTCCATGTATAACAATTAAAAATTTTAAATAAAGAATGCTTAAGTTTCAGTTATCTAGAAAATGCATTTCTGTAGAATAGCTAATTTCCTAATGCTATTAAATAAACGAGATATTATTAGCTAATTTTTATGTGTCACTCATAACATAGACTATGATAGATGCTCATGCATGGGAATAATTGTGATATCAATGATGAAAAGTAAAGCTAACTTTACTGAGAGCATCAGGGTGGGGACACAGAGACATGTGAGGGCCTGGTTGGGATTATCCCTGAGACCCAGCCCTAGCTCTGTACTTCCTACCATTTATAATAAGAAAAATACTTTATATATTTTCCCATGTCATACTTACCATATCTGGTGCTTTTTCTTCCTTCTTGTTGATCCATATTTTCATTTGGTATCATTTTCTTTCTGCCTGATTGACTTCCTTTAATACTTTTTGTAGTGACGTTTTTCTAGTGATACATACTTTCAGCTTTCATGTATCTTCATTTTTTAAAATATATTTTTACCTTTATTTTAAAAAGTATTGAGGTAGAATTAATAAAAAAATTATTACTTTATTTTAAAAGGAACAATTCAGTGCATTTTGTACATTCACAGTATGCAACCACCACCTTTATCTAGTTCCAAAATACTTCCATCACTCCAAAGCAAAATTCCTTATGCATTAAGTAGTAATGCTCCATTCCCTACTCCTCCTATGTTCTGGCAACCACTAATCTACTTTCTGTCTCTATGGACTTGCCCATCCTAGATATTTTATTTGAGTAGAATCATACAGTATTTGTCCTTTTGTGTCTGGCTTCTTCCACTTAGAATAATGTTTTGAAAGTTTATCTGTGTATCAGTATTTCATTCCTTTGTATATGTGATTAATATTCCTTTGCATGTACATACCAAATTTGTTTATTCATCCATTGATGGACATTTGGGCTATTTCCACCTAGGTATTCCTAACAGTGTTGCTGTGAACATGTGTGTACATGAAAATTGGTACTCAAGTACATGTACATGTATATTCATAGAAGCAATTTCTTCAATAGCCAAAAGGTAGAAATAATTTCTTCAAATTTTCTTGTGTATGGAATTTATTGAACATCTTGGATTTCTGTGTTTGTAATTTTCATCAAATCAGAAAATTTTTTTTTAAAGAGTATTTTGGAAATCTTTTTTTTTTTTATTTTATTTATTTCTTTTATATTTATTTTTGTCTGTGTTGGGTCCTCGTGTCTGTGCAAGGGCCTTCTCCAGTTGCGGCGAGCAGGGGCCACTCTTCATCGCGGTGCGTGGGCCTCTCACTGTTGTGGCCTCTCCCGTTGCGGAGTACAGGCTCCAGACACGCAGGCTCAGTAGCCATGGCTCATGGGCCTAGCCGCTCCGTGGCACGTGGGATCTTCCCGGACCAGGGCACGAACCCGTGTCCCCTGCTTCGGCAACCCGCATCCCCTGCATCGGCAGGTGGACTCTCAACCACTGCGCCACCAGGGAAGCCCTCCTTTTTTCTAAGCTGATTTAATTTGGGTTTCTCCAACTTATGTCTAAAAATTATGACTAATAACAGGCAATAATGAAGTAACACACATGAATTTGTAAGGCATATTGACATAGATTCCATTTAACCTGATTAATGAGTAATTGTTTAAAATCTTTATTGCAAGTTTTTTAGCAGTAGGCCAAGTTTGGTTAAAAACCTGATGCAAGGCATCAGAAAGCAAAATTATAACCTCCTTGAACTTACGTGAGCTCTGGAGGAAAATCTGATAATGGTACTATAAAATCCACACAAAATAGAGAAACTTCTCTGTTGGTTACTGTGCTATAATTGACAAAATCTTTTGCTGTTTCTAATAAATATAACTGTGACCTAAATGCTTCACAAAAGACACAAACAATGTGAATTTAGGTTCATTAAGGCTTCAGATACTATTAATATGACTATTGTTCACCTGCTTGGACCCCTAAGACTTTGCAGACTTGAAAGTAAGCTTTGCTATATTGTAGACAGCGGTTCAAAATATCTCAGTATTAATCATTGCAGGTTCCATTTATTCCCTATTGTCTATTCATGAATCATCAGCTCTTTTTGGAAGCATTTTGTGATGCAAATGCTACAGACTTTTCTGGGCTATTTGGCATTACTGTATGAAGAATCATAACTCTGACCTCATAGACTAAAGCATCAGTAACATAGCAGATTGACAGGCCTGGGACCAAGTGCACAGAAATCCTTGAGATGTAAGCTGTTTAGGTAGCTTTCAGGCTGCTTGACAGTCTTTTGACCCATGTCACTATTTATTTTCTATAATGATTTGGTCATAGAACTATGTGTTACTAGGAAATTCCCCTGGGTAGTTTAAGCATAAAAAAATGTTGATTTTACTACCTTGTCTTTTTACAGACTCTTTCTGCCACCTGGCATTTAAAAGGTAGACTAAAAGCTAAGGTTGGATAGGAAAATGACAAACAGTGGTCTATGTCATGGCTGAAAACAATGTTTACAGTTCACTGAAATGTTCTTCCATGTAAAAATTGGAACTTGGTCTATAGGAATAGAGAAATCTCTCAATTTTTGAGAACAGGAAAAGTAAGAAACAATAAAAGAAGTAACATGAATCCAAAAATGTATTTATGGAATCAAAAACTCTAATTCCTATTAACAATATCTTTTTGCTAATAAAATTGAACAATTTATATTTGGAAAATGCGGTATATGGGGAAAGAAATGACCATAGACCTGCTTACTAAATAATCATTCATTCCCTCAGGAATCAAGAGGACACATTTATCAAATTTAGGTTTGACATGAAGTTGGGAGAAATTGTGAGCTTGTTAGGTGGCAAAATGTGGAGTCAAAAAGATCTTGACAGGCTGAAGTAATGGGCCTGATAACATCATTTCACCAGATAAAATTTATGTCACAAAGTGCAAAATTCTTTATTGGGATTTATAGTAGGGGAAACGTGTTGTGTGTGTGTGTGTGTGTGTGCATATATATAGTGATAGGATCATTTTATAATTTATATAAATGACATATTTATAAAATGATAATATGATCATTAAGTGTCAAGTGCTCTGTGGAGCAACTTATATGTACTCTCTCATTTCATTTCATCCGTATAGTCACTTGAGAGTGTAATTACTCTTATTAACTCAATTCTACACATGAAGGAACTGAACTTCAGAGCGGTAAGTGACAGGATCTAGACATGAACGTGGTCCTGGGTCTGTCTGATTGCAAAGACCGTACTCTTACCCGTATTCCTGTAGCTTCTTACCTGTATTCCTGTAGCTTCTTACCCGTATTCCTGTAGCTTCTTACCCGTATTCCTGTAGCTTCTTACCCGTATTCCTGTAGCTTCCCTATAGCTAAATGAGTCAGACATTTTACATGACTGCCAAAGAAACACAAATTACGTGAGTGACAGTGAATATCTAATAAGACTGAGTGAAAATCTTCTTTCTGACAAACAAAATCTCCAGCTTTTTTCCCCTCTATAAGCTGCTGTACAGGCTCCTCTGTACGGACACGGGTGTGAGTTAAAGGAAAGCCATTGTTAAATAGTAGTGGACAACACGTGGTTCTGGACTCTCTGCTCTCAGCTTTACCTACACCCTCTGTTCACGCGGTATTACTTTGCTAGAGCTGAGATGAGAAAATAACATAGACTGTGAGGCTTAAACAACAGAATTTTATTCCCCCATAATTACAGAGGCTAGAAGTCTAAAATCAAGGTGTCAGCAGGATTGGTTTCTTCTGAGGGCCTCTCTCCTTGGCTTGACATGTAGATGGCCATCCTTTTCTGCATATCTTCACATTGTCTTCCCTCTGTGTATGTCTGGGTCTTAATTTCCTCTTCTTGTAAGGACAGCAGTCATATTGGATTAGGGCCCACGCATAAGACCTCATTTTACCTTAATTACCTCTTTAAAAACCTTATCTCCATAGTCATATGAGGTACTAGGGATTACAACTTCAACATATGAATTCATATATAACACATGCAAAGCCTTGATCTGGGTTACCACGTCATTTAAGCGCTGGTAGCTCTGCCTAGTTTTATGACAGGTCAGGGCTGAGAGAACTCAGCTCAAGAAGGGACATTTCAAATGGGTGTTCAGTTGGTGTCTCATGATCAGATGCTCCATTTCAACCAGGGCCAATAATGTGGTAGATGCTGTTTTTCAAATACGTCTTAATCCCCATTGCACATGACAAAGCCTTTCTTTGGAATCCCAGGGTACTGCATTGTGATTCTATGAACATGTTCACATAACTGATACCATAGGATCTTCTGGATCTTAATATATAGGCTCTACTGGGTCATATAGCCTAAGTGGTAGCACTACTAGCCCTAAAACCTGAAATTGATAGAGTACCCATTTTTGTTCTAGGTCCCACTCAAAGCCGGCAGTCTAATGTGTGCTGTGCTTTCTTCATCGTAGTAGGAGGTGAAAAATTCAATCATTTGTTTTTTACTTTAGAAGGGCTGTGACTGCTGGACCTCTAAAACTTTTACTGATACGGCAAGCTCCTAAGATTTCATAGAGTTTATTGTCTGAAGCACATGTGTCTCTCTCCATGCTAGCAACTTCTTGTTTACCCAGCTTAATGAACATATAATCAAAGTGATGGGTCAATATGTTGTTTATGAAAAGTACAAAGACAGACCAGCTCTCTTTAGACTAATTTTGTCAGAGGACTGTAGTTAACAAAGCTCTTGGGAAAAATGGTAAATGTATCTTATTGCCCCTTCCATGTGAATACACGCATTTCTAATTCTCCTGAATGGAATAGAAAAGTACTCATTTACCAAATCTGCAGCCTGATAGCATACAAAGAACCTAGGCCTATATTAGTCTACTCTGTTAAAAAAAACAAAAAACCCACATCAGGCACAGAGGCTGCAATTGAGGCTACTGCTTGGTAGAATTTTTGATACTTTGGCATTTCAGCCTTGCATAGCATGAGCTGTTGTTTCTTCCATGCTTGTAGGAGCCGTCCAGTAGTGAACTAGCAACATTTATTGGAGTCTTTGACAGGTGCTAAATCTTTTTTCTTTGGAATGTGTTTCCAAAACCCTTCACTCATATCTATTCAATTTTATCTACTAGACTTTCTCATCAAGCACTCTTGAAATCTAGTCCTTTCTTACTCCTCTGGTTCCTGTTGGCCAATGCTGACCATGTCTTGCTGCTCTTTTAATTCCTTCCTGTCTTACCAGTCCCAGAATGGCTTGGCTAGGTCATGTCATAGGCCTAAGGATTAGGTGGGGAGATGGAGTAGACTGTAAAAGGGGGACACATGCATGTTATTTTGTGGCAGAGAGGCTGCTGCATTTTCTTTAATCAAGAAGCGGATGTTAACCCTTAAGATCGAGGTTGTGGATCACTTCTGTAGGTTAACAGGGCTCAAAGGATTCCAAATACACAGAAGTTTCAGGGGCACACACCCAGATGTGTGACTATCCTAAGTGTCAAAGTACCATTTATGTTTCATCCAGGGCCAAGAATTTGGCATAACAGAACTGCCTTGGTGGGGATTTAACCTCAGAGAGCTAAGCCACTCTATTAAGTCCTGGTCCTGGCCCTCAATTTTTTTTCTGTCCTCCTGCTATAAGAGATAAAAGTCCTTTGTAAGCTGCCAGAGAGGCCCATTGGCTTTCAATATTTGTTTTTCAATTACCTGTGGATTGTCTACAATTTTTCACTCTCTTTTTCTGGGGTGTCCATGGTACTTAGCAATTGTGTTCCCATCTCCCATCCTTTTTAAACATGTGGGATGTTGCAGCAGCCAGAGCTTTCCCTTCCACTTGTAGATCATCCGAACTTACCACCAGTGAGCATTTTAACAACTGGACCACCACCTTGAGCCAGGGGCTTTCTATGTTTTACCTGTCACCAGTAATGGTGTCTTCATTGACAGATGGGTGGTGAGTTATTTAGCTGCAAAAATCACATCATATCACTTTCTTTTTTTGAACATTCGCGGTACCAAATATTATAGTGTAGTTCCCTGGAAACAGATGCTTAGATGGAGTTCTTGTACAGGATAATTATTAGATAATAGTATGTGTGGGAGAAAATAGCAAATGTGGGAACAAAAGGTGGGGTAGGAAATGAGATTGGGCAAAAGGAGAAGTCAAATTGCCATGCAAGCCCAACAAAGCCAGGGCCAACCCCATGGGAAGGTTTGGAGCATCCCTATGAAGGTCTGGTAGAGCTGGCTTCTGGTTGTCCAAAATGACCAGACTCTATACAACACTCTACAACTCCCCCCGACCCCCTTCACAATTAAAAGAAGTCTGTGTCCCTGGACAAGGCATCACTCTGCCGCTGAGGAAACCCTGAAAGAGTTGACAGCTGGAGTGTGTCTGCCCCAGTAGCTGTGGCAACACATCCTTTCTTGAAGTGGGAACGGTGCAACTCCATGTGCAACACGAAAGTCAAGTTACTTACACTCTCTCTTCATACCATATATTTCACACGAACACAAATTCCAGATGAATCCAATAGGCCAAATCAATGTCAATTTTTAAGTGGAAAATTTTAAAAAAATCCTGATAATCTTCCCTAATCTTAGCCTGTTCGCTACTTATATTAGCTTGATTTGTTTTACAGAATCGGTACTCTCTGTGTGTTATTGAGAATGTTTTCCATTCCAGTAGATATTTTTTTTCTGTTTCTTCATTTGCTGCCAGCAAATCTATACAGGAATAAAGTGTATTTTCCACACATGAATACTGCTCTGCCTTCTCTGGGAAACAGAATTACTTTAACAGTCACTTATAAGGAGTGGGAACATGCCAGCTTATCATTGGCTTACTTGTATTTATCTAAGTACTTACAGATCTTCCTAGACTTACAATGGGGTTAGTCACGATAAACCCATCATAAGCAGAAAATATCTTAAGTAGAAAATGGATTTAATACACCTAACCTACCCAACAGCATAGCTTAACCTAGCCTAAATACTGCACTGAAAGTGAAAAAGAGATGGTTGTATGGGTAAGAATGGCTGTAAGTGTATCGGTTGTTTACCCTTATAATCACATGGCTGACTGGGAGCTGCAGGTCCCTGACACTGCCCAGAATCACAAGAGAATATCGTACCACATATTGCTAGCCAGAGAAAAGACAAATTCAAAATGTACAGTGTGGTTTCTACTGAATGCATATTGCTTCACACCGTTATAATATTGAAAAATTGTAAGTTGAACCATGATAAGTCAGGAACAACATGCAGTTACTCAAAATTATTCATTCTACAATAAAAATAAAACGAATACATAAATAAAAATGAGATAATACATATTTATGTTGTTTTAAGTCACTGTATTTGGGGATAATTTAGCATACATTGATAAATAATACAATTACTTTTATAAGTTTGCTTTGTTTATTTATTTATTTATTTAGTGTAACCTTCAAAAAGCTGAAAGTCATAAAGGCAGGAACCACATTTGACCCGGGCAGTACTTTATTTCTAGCACATAGCATAGAACCTGATGTTTAATAGATATTCAATAAAATTATGTCAAATAAATGAAAAAGTAAATGAATGAAAGAACAAATAGATATTAGTAAGAACTCTCCAAAAATAAAATGGAAAGAATGTTTCCCCTATTACTGGAAGGTATTCAGGAATAATCTTGTTGAAAATTTTTCATGGGGAAAATTTGACAAATGAGAATTGTGTTAAGATTCAACCTGTTGATTCAGAAATTCTCGTATATGGACTTCTTCATGTCTCAGTACATTCTTCTCTCTAAAATGGAACAATACTTCTTTCTAAGCACCCTCAGGTAAGCTTTCATGCAATGCTATCTTCTACAGTATTGAGCACGGAATTGCTTTGAAAAAAGACAATTAGAAATACACTTACACACATACACACACATACACTCCACATACCCATACACACATGCCTACTTTAAAATAGGATTTCTGGTTATTTCAAATTCTTACTTAGAATGGAAGAGCAGGTAATATTATATAGCTCCTCTTTTGAAAGATCTTGAACTTTCAGACCAGATACTTTGGATTTAAATTTAATTTTGTCTCTTTCTAGATATCTGCTATGGGAAGATTGCTTCACATTATCTGATTTCCCATATTCTATCTCCAACTCAGATCTATTCTTTAAAATCAGTCTTAATTTATCCAACTATCTGCTGCATATATCCAATTTGATGTTTCACAAGCACCTTAAATCCAACATATCCACAAAATAACCCAATAATTATCTTAAACCATCCCACCAGCCTTACTTCACCTACTTACCTAATCCCTACTCCTCCTCCCATGTTTTTATGAATTAGGTAATGGTACCACCATCTAGTCATCAACTCATTCTTGATATTCATCCATCTCAACCACTCTGAGATTATTTTATAAGACTCAACTCAGGAATTGTTCTCTTCCTGAAGATTTCCCTGAGCCTCCAGGTTAAATTGAGTTGCCATTTCTGTGTCTTGTATATATCAGTGCCATGGCACTTACCACATATTTTAGTTTTATTTTTATGTATCTCCTATGACATCTTTGCTCTCTGTTGGCAGGCAAAAGATTCTATTCTTCTTTGTCTTCCTAAAACCAGAGTCTGACATACTTAGGCGTTCAAGAGAACTGTTCCGTTTAGTTCAACAAATAATAAATTTCGCATTTTTTCATCTGTAAATTAGAAATAATGATATATATTATATATAAATTATATATACATATATGTGTGTATATGTTAGATATACACACACACACTTGTGTAGACACACACACATATCCAGGTTGTAAATATTTGAAAGCAGTCAGTGTAGTGCCAAGCAAATAGTGGATCCTGAAAACTACTTTTGAAAATAAATATGAATTAAGGAAATTCTGTTGCAGAAATTTAGGAACAAAAAGCTGGCAATGTGGGAGATTGCCCTGATCTGCCAGAAGTGAGATGTATGACCACAAACCAGATCATTCCAAGATTTTTAGTTTTGTAAGGAGGACAGGACTCTGTAAGTCCCTCTTATCTATAAAATCCTGGGCCTTTTGTTTTGTGTATCTGAGTGTGTCTATATATACGCACATAAATTTGGATTCCCATTGATTTATCTGCTTTTTAAAAAAATATACTATGCCTAGTCACATGTTACTATTACTGGTTTCTAGCATGATATCTACAACATAGTAAAGAGTTAGTAAATGTATATTAGGTGAATACAATAGTCACATATATTTTACATAATCACATCATTCTGTCTCTTAATGAGTGTTTACTGGTATCATTTTGTTCTATGTTCACTCAACTCTGGTAAATTGACTCTTGCAACTGAACTTCAATTTACATGGAAGAATCAGTTTTAAAAGATATATGTCAATCTTTATAATCCTTGTTTCAGTGGATTCAGTGCCCCCTTTATTTTCTTAATGTGTTTATGCCCATTCTTGCTGGAAAATAAACGATACCTAAGCTACACTTCATAGAACTCAGCAGTTGTCTTGTAATGAAAACGCCATGGGAGGGATTTATGTAGAAATTAGGTTTAGTAGATAAACAGACATTAGAATTTCAACTAAACCAATCCTTTCTTTTGTCCTTTGATATAATGTAGGTAAAGCACAGAAATATATTAAATGATGCCTTTCTTTCCTATTAGCTTCATTTTCTGGCAAGGAGTTCTAGATGGCAAAGAGTCCACAGTGAGTCAAAATCTAGAATATTTCAGGAATGAATGTGTAGTGTTCCTCCCATAGAAGAGTTCCAATTGATGGAGAATACCTACCTTGATAGTTAAACTTGGGAAATTTCTGAGGCTCAATGGGAAAAGGGCTGTGATGTTTGAGACTTGCCTTATTGTGGAAGTGAGGAGTGGCTACTAGTAAATCACCCTTTGTCTTTCCTGGACACTTATTCTTGCCACCTAGCCAAGAGGGAGAGGTAGATGAGAATGGTATGAATCCACAGTGCTGATATTAACGTTCAGAACTATCCAATATGTAATTGCATAACAAGGAGCAGGGCTTCTGAGTATAGGTAGAAATATATCTTGGGATATAAGAAAGAGGATAGTGGACAAAAAAGGCTTCTGTTTTCTGTTACCAAGAAATATAAATAAATGTCTTATAAAGAAAATCATGTTAGATAGGACTTTTCATTGGAAAGTGTAAGTGACAGGAAAAGCCTTCTCACCAATATTAGAAAAACTTTTATAATGCAAAAAATGAAAACCCACGTTTTCTCTTGTGAGCCTAGCACGAGTGTCCAAAATATTAACTGAATGAGTATTTTTCATCATTATTCTGGAATCTAGATCACTTAGTGACTCAATATGTAGACCCATGGATAGGCTAATAGGATAACTTGATTTTATTTTTCCCTAATAAGCTAGGAAGTGCACACCTAAAGTTGTCCAAAATAAAAAGTAGATTTGACACTTCATAGTCACCAAGGATGGTTTCTTTTCCTTTGACTAATAATCTGTTTCACTATTTAATTCATCTTACAGCCCAGAAAGTATGTCTTATATGAAGTTCTAAAGTCTCTAACTTTATTTATTTATTTTTGTGGACAGAACTCTAGGAAGACAGAGACATTTGATTTTCCAATTTTTTGCTGAATGAGGACAAGAACCAGATTCCAGAGAGAGGGGATTTCAAAGGCTAGCCATATTTTCAGACCCCCAGAAAGTGAGCTGTGTCACAGAGCTAGGCTTCAATTCCAACAGGGCATTTGAAAGGCTGTAAAGCAGAAAGCATACAGAGAGCACCAGAGAGGGGTAGGGTTATGGAGAGTGGGGGAACTGTGGATCACTGGAGACTCACTAACCACACATTTCTTGCACTAAAAATTATGGCAAGAAGGTTAATTTCAGCCTAATCAGTGTTGGGAAAAACATTAGCAGTGTAAACCCTGGATTGACTCAGAAACTGGTTGGATCTGAGCCTGTGGAAAAGTAGCTCAGTCCCTCACCCTGCGTAGGGCTGGGGAAGACAGTGCTGACAGTATTAATTCCTGCACATATTTACTGAGTGCTTACTATGTGCCAAATACTGATATTATGGCACTAAACAGAACAGAGAAGACTCTTTCTCAGGAAGTTTACATTCCTGTGAGGTTGACAGACAATAAGTAAGGAAAAGAACGGGCATCGGAATTATAGATTGTGATAGGTACTTTGAAGGTAATAGACCAGGTGATGAGAAACAGTTTAAAGGATGTTAGGGCAACCTAAGTAGTTTGCAAAGGTGACAATAGAAAGTGGGTGAGATAAAGTAAGTTTTCCATTCATGGAGGACACTGTCCTCAGCCTCAGATTCAGAGAAGCACAAACATGTAATATGCTCAAGGAACTGGAATACTGTGTAAGCTCTATTTCAGCCAGGCAATAAGATATTAGAGAATTTGGCAGAGAAAATGTTTCATAAAAACGTTCCTGCAATTAAAATACAAAGCGTTTTTAAATCAGACTATTAAATATTTCAGTAATACAACAAAAATAGTTTTGTTAATGTCAACATATGCTGGAACTGAACTCATGTTTTGTTTGTTTTTTCTTGCTTTTTCAATTATACATAATCACACATAGGTTTTTCTCCCCCGGGGAAGCCTATGCTAGAGTGATTTGTTTTCATTGAAAACAAGAAAATAATGATAATACCTTGTATTGTGAGTTTCATTTTTAAAGCTAAACTCAAATGATCACACGTCAAAATCCTAACATAAACACTGTGTTTTGGACTAACTAGTCCATGTAATTGAAACAATAGCTTGTGGCTTGAAATTTTCATCAAGTTTATAATGTCTGTGGGAAACTACCCTTCCTACCTAGAGCAGCAGTAGCCTCTCAGGTTCCTGGGGCAAGTGTAGAGAATAGAGAGGCTAGTATATCTCAAACAGTCTCATCTGATTATGTTAGTGTGTGTGTGTGTGTGTGTGTGTGTGTGTGTGTGTGTGTGTATTTTCAGCATCTTACTGCACACAGGACCCATACTAAAGACTAATAATTGCGTAAATGGAATCATATCCCTTGGAAAATCGACACCAAGTATATCACTTGATTCATCTTCATGCCTATCATTTACCATCAAGGAAAAATTTTAAAAATCATAAATGCAAGATTATGCAAGTGATATACTTGGTGTCGATTTTCCAAGGCATATGATTCCTTTTACAAAATTATTAGTACTTAGTATGGGTCCTGTGTGCAATAAGGTGTTAAAATACATTCACATGCACACGTACACAACCAATAACATAATTGAATGCGATTGTTTGAGATATATCAGCCTATGATGTTAAAGAAGGTAAAAGATGATCAGAAGGAATGCAAAGTTTTTCTTCCATCTACATCTATTTAATAGATGAGACACCATCAGGATGTCATAATAGTTCCTAACCATGACCTCAATAATATATAAGTTATGTTAACTACCAAGCCCTGCAGCTTAATAACGGAATCAAAAAAAGCCCTACAGGAAGAATTACATATTTTTACAAAAGATTCCCTCAAAAACTTGGCCAGCGTGTGGAAGTCTGGTAATATGGACCTTATTCTTTCATGCCTAGAACAAAGCATTCTTTACAAGGTATTGTACTCAGTGCCTTGCATCACCCTTTCTACAAATTTTTAAGTGCTTTCACATACTACTACTAGGTGCCCAATACTCCTCTAGTGACTTCTCTCATCATCCAGCAAAAGTTAGATAAATCTCTCTCTTCTATCCTTCTTTGAAAATGCATTGACTCACGAAATACCACTGAACTGTTGAATGGTCTCATGATCCAGATCTCACTTTAGTTTTTATTTCTTAAGTTCTTTTCCACTGATTTCTTAGAGGATTCCTTTTTTTCTAGTTAACTAAATTAGGATAACATGAACTTTTGGTACTCATTCAGATGTAGCTCTTCCTATAAGATTTACATTTGTGAAGGTTCTTTTAAAAACATGGTAACTTGATTCAAAGAAATGGATGTGAGATGTTGGCATTTATGTCAAGCTGGGACACTACTAAAATCATGCCAGTAGGCAAGCAACATAAATTGCTACCCTAAGAACTGGCCTTTAGCTCTTGTAAATTATGACAGGACATCTTACTGGAGTTACAGAAAAACTCACTCCTTGTTCTGAATGAGCAGTAGGAAAATTTAAAAAAAGAATAGTCAAAAGTGCAACGCAGGAGAAGTCACTGATATTTTCCTGAAAAATGTCTTGGAAAATAAACACTGCTTATTATATTCTTCCTGAATTTAATGGTTAACAGAACAATAGAGAAAAAAAGAGAAGAAATTTTTAAAAACGATGTATCTAAGTACCTAGTTGTAAATGAAAAGTACCACGTTTAACTAACTTAAACAGCAATGTAATTTATTGAATCAACATCAAATAGATCGCAGAACTGATGTAGCAGCTGGAGGACATGTCAAAGGGAAAGGATGACAGGATCTAAGGGAAAGGAAGGAAAAACCAAGATCATGCCACCCTGTACTCTGCCACCCTACTGGACTATCAGCTCTGCCGAAGTCTCTATGAATACTTTCTGACAAACCTTTCCATTACTACCCCGAGATTCAAAGAATTGATGGGAACTTTCAACTGGCTGGGTCTAGTCACCCCCTATGTTTGTTGTCTGGGAGTTGGAGAAGGCATGTCTGCCTCCCCTTGAGCTTTTGTGATGGGAAGTGTGGCATGGACCTCACTTATATTGGCTTTTTCATGATAAAGGAAGGCTGTTTGTGTCCTGAGCAACCTCAGGTGATCATAATCCAGTTCATTCTACTCATCTGGTTTTTCATCCAATTTACATAGTAACAGAGAAGTGCTCCTACATATCATAATGCAGATCTGTAATCTTTTATACACACAATAAATGCACTCATCATCTCCCCCAAATGAGGTGTACAAAATCTCAACAGTTATTGCATTTAGCTTTGGATCTCATTTATTTCTTTAGTGTTGTAAATATATCTTGGTATTGTGCAAACTATGGACAAAATTGCAGTTAACTCTACCAGCACAGCCTATGTAAAATTGCAGAAGATAGAAAATTGCAGAAGGTAGAAGAAATAAAATGGAAACTAGTTAAGATATGCATATATATGTATAACCTTCTTCCTCTCTCAGTCTCTATCAAAACTTGTATGTGTTATGTCCTTATTTCTCCTCTTAACTGTCACAAATTGACAACAGGGTGCTATTGACCCATATTGAGTTAATGCATTGCCCTTTATAAAATTTATGATCCATTGTAATGTGAAACACTTGGTGGCAGTCTTCATGATAACGAATCGATCATGAATAGTGTCAAGTTAGTCACTGTGCAAGCTAGTATGGATGAGATAGTTTTTGTGAGGGGAACTTTCTAATACTCCCATATAACATCATGTAAATGGCATACACTTTAAATGTGGTCTTTAAAGAGCAAAGTGGATGGATACATGTAGATGAGAAAGTAAGAGTGGAAGATAAAATAGTAAAGTGAAAATATCCTGTTTTATACAATATTATTTAATGACTTGGAAGACTTCACTTGGCAGTAGATTAAAGTAGTTTGGAAGAGATCATTGAACTTTTTAAATAAAAATAGCATAATAAATAGCAACTAGCTTTCTTATGCTCTTAATTAATACAGCTTTCTTGGATTTCACCAACCGAAAATAAAAGGACATCGCCCTACTGCCTCATCCTTCCTCCACACCCTCATTTACCCTTCTTCGTCTAATGTTAATCCGGGTTAAGTTTTTTTTTTTCCCTCTATTGTTTTAAGTTGATGCAGGTAGTTGAATATAGTCACTACTAAAAAACAGAGTCTGAATATCTCTCTTATGCACATTTCTTGACATATTTTGGAAGCACTGGACAGAAATTGAAAGCAATACCCTTCTCACATTTGTTTTCTATTATTAATGTCAAAAGTCATCCATCCATTCCATCTATATCCATCCATCTCGCCACCTATCTATCATTATCTATGACGATTTTCCCTCTCCTCTTGTTCTTATATCTTCCTTATCTAAATATGTCAAAGATGGTAAGTGTTTCACAAGAGAGTGATTTATAAAAATACAACCAAACCACAGTCCTGTCTCAAATGGTGAGGCTGGCCAGCATATGCAACTAACTCTCACAGAGGCATTCTAGAAAACCAATGACAAGATTGGGACTCTGGGCTAGCCCCGGGGCAGTCAGCAGTGGTAGACTGCTACACACAGTCTCATGTGTAAAGTTTCTGAACTGACACAAGGCTTAATGGAAATGAACCTTGACGATGTGGCCAATGGAGTGTAAGTGACATCCTGCTTGGCATGCCACGGTGATTTTTTCTTTCCTCTCTTGAAGGCATAATGCTTCCTGTGGGAAACCCTGACTTAAAATGCCAATGTGTGCTTAGATAGGGGATTCACCAAGCCTGAAGAGGACATAAGGACCCCAGAAACGGGTTCTTCCTTATCCTCAGACTCCATTACTCTTGCCCACCCAATGGAAAGGGAGCGCGACTACACCAGTTTCAACTGACACAAGGTTGGAATAATAGCGTATCTTATAAAAATGAAAATATAAGAAGGCTGTGGAAAATGAAAAGAGGCACCCAGTTATTCCTTACTTATTGGTTATCTACTATAATGAATCACATATTTTCTAAGTTTGTGGAGAATCAAAGAAAAATAAGATATGCTGTCCCTGCTCTCCAGGAATTGCCACTTAGATAGAAAGATAAGATATATATATATATAATGATAGGTGGCGAGATGGATGGGTATAGATGGAATGGATGGATGACTTTTGACATTAATAATAGAAAACGAATGTGAGAAGGGTATTGCTTTCAATTTTTGTCCAGTACTTCCAAAGGGTGTCATGAAATGTGCATAAGAGAGATGTTTAGACTGTTTTTTAATATATATATGTAAAACAATAGTTAGCATAGTTACCGAAGTCAAGGAGTGATATGGATAGAAAATGCTCTGCAAATAAATAGTTTTCACAGAGAAACAAACAAGCAAATAAACTGTTAAAATTTTTTATTTACTTTCAATAAAATATTGCTATTCCAAGTGAAGATGATAAGGTTGATACACAATCCAAATCACCTGCACTTCTTGTATTTGGGTTATTTCTTTAAATAGTAGAACTGGGTTTATTAAACCTTCTGTTACTGACTTTTTAAATGAAATCTCAACTATGAGAGTCTGAGGCTCTATGAAATGGAACAAGTCAAAGCTAAATAGGTTATATTCAGGCCATAGATGAAATTTAGAGTGAATGCCACTTGACCTTAATTCACATAAAAAATACTTTTTAAAGGAAGACTATTGCATGCACTTCTTAGCCAGTGAACCAGACCAATGTGCTATTTGTTGGGAGAGACATACAATTAAACTAGTCATTAAACTATAGTATAATAAGTGTTATTAGAGGCAAGCTATAGGGCATTAAAAGAGTATATAGGAGAGATAACAAAACCACAAATGGCCATAAAGTCCTCGTGGACAAATGAGGATCTAGGATGGAGGTCAGCAAACTACAGCCTGTGGCTGAATCTGGCCATTGCTTGTTTGTTTGTTTTTTTTGCGGTACGCGGGCCTCTCACTGTTGTGGCTTCTCCCGTTATGGAGCACAGGCTCCGGATGCGCAGGCTCAGCGGCCATGGCTCACGGGCCCAGCCGCTCCGCGGCATGTGGGATCTTCCCGGACCGGGGCACGAACCCATGTCCCCTGCATCGGCAGGCGGACTCTCAACCATTGCGCCACCAGGGAAGCCCCCATTGCTTGTTTTTAAATAAAGTTTAATTGGAACATAGCCACACCTGTTCATTTATGCATTAGTTGCTTTTGCCCTTCAACTGCAGACTAGAGTAGTTGCAACAGAGACCATCTGGTCTTCAAAGTCTAAAATATTTACCATCTTGCCCTTTACAAAAAATGTTTGCTGACATCTAGTCTAGGGCGAACCCAAGTGCCTAATGGGCCAGATAGGAGACCTAAACAAGTAAAGTAGGGCAGGTATAAAAGGGAGTGGTGGGGTCTGTGGCAAACTAGAAGGTAATTACCCCATCCTAGACAGGAGCTCAGCCTGGCCAAGTGGTGACCTGCGGAAATGTTGCCAGATCTTTCCATTTTTCAAGGAGAAGTAGAAGTCTGGATTTTTATGTGAAATCTTACTGGAGGAGGGAAAACCTCCGATTTAAAAAATGTAGCTAATTTTTAAAAATCACTTGGAATCAAGGGAATGCCCCAGGAAAGGCTTTACAAAATAAGTGACACCTAAGGGATGAGTAGAAAATACCTGAATTTTTGTGGCCTTGATTGGCATTTAGCTAACGATTACTGCTTTCTCAGTATGAATCTGGCTCCATACCAAGCCCAGTTAATCCATAAAACAACTCTCGGAGCAGGTACTATTATTATTTGTATTAATGAAGGTATACAGAGGATGAAAACATGCTCCAAGACATGGAGTTAGAGACCAGTAAGACTTGATTCACTCCAAAGCCTGATGCTGTACCAGGTCACTCTAGTGCGAGGTAAAATTTGGAAATGCGAGTGATGGAGAAATGGAGAACCAGGGGCTGGGAAGAGTGTCCCAGTCAGAGGGACAGGTGTGACATTTTAGACGTGAGGTGATGTAACTGAAAGATGCATTAGAGTAAGAGATGGAAACAGCAAGAAAAGAGACTAAAGAGGTATACAGATGCCAGTCTGCAGAATGCTATGCATGGTGTATTAGCTTTTTACCCTATGAGCAATGGGTTCATTAAAGGTCCAGGAGCAGGGCCAGGGTGAATTTAGGAATATTTTTCTGGTTTTGATGTGGAGGATGGGTTGTGTGAGGAGTGGGATAGTTGGTGACTCAGATACCATTGGGAATTTATTACTAGGAATCCAGGTGGACCTGGGTTGTGGGGCTGGGATACTAAGAAAGCTGTCTGACTTTCAGAGTTATTGAAATGGAACACTCAAAAGAAAGGTTGTGTTATGTGTGGTAGGGAAAAGTTTATGCCTACTTTTACATACTTTTGTTATGATTTAGTAAACAGTAAAATAGAAGTAGTTTAAATAACACTGGTAGTTCTGAAAACTTACTTTTCAAATTACAAGTGTTCTCTGTGTGTGTGATTCAAGTTTATGAGGTGCTGCTTATTATGGCTAAGCTATTCCCATAGTATGAAGACTTCGGAGATATTCATTTAAGCATTCATATATTAGCCAAGATTCTGCAACAGCAAATCTTAAACTGTTCCCAAGGTAAACCCAAAGAATGAATCTTTGATAACTTGTAGCCTCTTTTAGAGGGACTATATTGGTGTTTATAGCTATAGGCAATAGATATTGGAGAAAAATTAATTCTTAAAAACAAAATATGACAGGAAAACATTTAATCAGATTGTTACTGGGGGAGGTAGTATGTATAGTGGTTAACAGTAGGGTCTTTGGAATTGAGACAGATTTGAGTCCTTGCACTGCCATTTAATCTCTCTCTCACTGTGGTGTAGTAGATAATTTGTGAGTTATATGCTCTGTTCAAAGAGCAATTGTCAGAGAAAAGCTGACTCCTAGGGGATTCGTATTATCGGACAATTGATGTTCTCTGTCAAGAGGTGGTTCTGGGCAGCCATATTTGTACTAACTGGGTCTACTTCAGCCCTGGTCACAATCGATTAAACCAGACCTATGCACATGACTCAAACTGGGTTGATTGTATTCTTCCTCCTGGGAATGTGGATTTGAGACTGAGATGATGGATTATTATGAGCTCTTTGCTTGAGCTAATTCATACTTGGGCTGAGGAACTTTCATCTTACATCAGATGTATTCCAGAAACAAAGAAGCTGATCTTTAGGTAGAAAAAAGTAAAGCGCACATGCAGAAAAAAGAAAGAGGAAAAGAGAGTCTGTGGTAGAGAGAAAATGAGTGGTTAAGTGAGTTCTCATTCTCTCTCCCTGTTATATATTCATCTAATTTATTTAGTCACCAAACCAACAACTGATTAAGTTTCTCCTGAGTCCCAAGCACAATGCTAAGTTCTATATAACTCTCTGTATTTAAGTGCTATGTTATGTTTTACATCTTTCTTATGTAATAAGGTCTTTAGCATTTTTAGACTAAAATAGGTCTATATAAAGCACCTGCTATGTGTACAATCAATGTGAATTTCCTGCTACTTCTTTCTAGGTGGTTTTCCTGTTACTACATCTAATTGTTTTCTCTTCTTGTAATATATTTTTTCAAGACGGTTCAAACATTTTTTCAAACTGTTCAAACATTTAAAAATTTTTCTATGCAGTCCTAATTATTATTTGTCTCATTATTTGCATATGCTGTTCTCTCCAACATGATTTATTATGCATTGGGCAGAAATCATGACTTGTTCTTTCTGTTTCTCAAGCTCATACACAAGCGGTTACGCTTGTGTAGAATGGGCTTTCCATCTATATTTATTGATCAATGACTTTGGTGTATAAATGAGGACAAAACTGCAATGGTATGCAAAGTTTTCCAGGTTGAATAACTGCTCTTGACAGGTTTTGCTACCTTTCCAAGTATGTTTCATCTTTCTTTAGCTCTCCATTCATCCTCTGCAAGTCTTTCTCTCTGAGTTTATCATCCAGAAAAGTTTATACATTTAAACCAAGATTGTAACCACAGCTACAGACTACAGAGAAATGTAGGTTCACATAGCCATTCATTTTCTTCCTGACTTTGACCTTCATGGCCCTGTATGTAGGAGCTGAGAGTATATGATTTGGGCAAATATTTTGTACTTAATATATGATAAGACCCAGAATAACTGGTCAAGAAATTCCCTCTTAACTCATTTCAAAAATGAGTATACATCCTCATGTGATACATCAACCAGTAATTCTATAATTTAATAGAAAAAGTACTCATTTGGAAGAGAAGAGATTTGAACCATGAGCTTTGCTGCTAAGTAGCTGTGTGACTACATGCAAGTCTTTTAGCTTCTCTGAGCCTCCATTTCTTTACATGTGAAAATGGACTAGATGAGATGACTAGCTTTAATATGTGGTTAACTTTACTTTGAGCTCTGGCAGTCTGCAAGGTAGTATTCTGGCACCTTATTTAATTGTGAGTGATGATGTTGTAGGAATCATTTCTTTATCCATTACTAAGTCCAATGACAATATAAATATGTTTAAGATTGAGATATGCAAGAGCTCATCCATAACCCATATTGAAATTAATGTCGTTTAATTGCTTACTGAATGACAGACACAGCTTAAGAGAGCAGTAGGGATTTCAGTGTACTGTGATGTCAAATACCAACCCCAGGAAACCAAATTTGTTCCTTTTGTTTTGTTTATTTATTTATTTATTTTTGCGGTACGCGGGCCTCTCCCTGTTGTGGCCTCTCCCGTTGCGGAGCGCAGGCTCCGGACGCGCAGGCTCAGCGGCCACGGCGCACGGGCCCAGCCGCTCCGCGGCATGTGGGATCTTCCCGGAACCGGGGCACGATCACGCGTCCCGTGCCTCGGCAGGCGGGTTGCGGAGCACAGGCTCCGGACGCGCAGGCTCAGCGGCCACGGCGCACGGGCCCAGCCGCTCCGCGGCATGTGGGATCTTCCCGGAACCGGGGCACGATCACGCGGCCCGTGCCTCGGCAGGCGGACTCTCAAGCACTGCGCCACCGGGGAAGCCCTGTTCCTTTTTATAATTACCTTTCGGGTATTAAATGAAGTGCCACAAATTAAGTATTGAAATGAACTGACCTGAACAACACACAGAACATGCCTGAGGCATCAAACAGGTTTCTACTTTATTTGGATTCCCTTTTATTTGGGAGAATGATGTGACAGAAGAATCTTTGCTGAGTTTTGAATCCTAAATAAATTAGTCATGGCTTGAAAACCACTTCAGTCATTTTCCACCGAGCAGGCTCTGCCCTCTAAGTTCACCTGTTCATGACTTTACTTAGAACTGGAGCAAGCTGGGAATAAGTGTTTCCGACTGCCTAGGCATTCAGGACTGCGTGGTAGGTAGAGTACAAATGATGGGGGTGTGCCACGCGAGACATGGGGTGTCCTCAAAGATCTCTGACCTGGATGCTCCCACGTTCATCCACCTTAATGAAGCAAGTGGGAAGGATAAAAGGGAAAGAGAAGGAAAGAAAGCAAAGCTATAATATATAGTGAGTAACGGTGCTAATTGTCCTCATATTTATTATTCCATTTAAGGCATCACGCAAACCTTGGAGAATGAGTCTTTCTGCCCGTGGAAGAAGTGATGTAGGAACCTGGACTAAATTATATAAGGACGATGGTGCCACTGAATTACAGAACTTTAGGAGATATTACTGAGTCTGTGGTTCTAAGGTGGGCAAATCGTAAACAGGATATACTTGTCTCCAACCTTGTTTCTGAATAGACATTTTAAATAAGCCTTCGATATGAAAGAGGAAAACCTCTTTTTCCAACTTGTCGTCAGAAGCCTCACGTTTAACTTGAATACATTTGAACAGGGACATGTTCTTATGTATTCATTTTGTGAACTGTGGACATCTTTAACATTCAGTTCAACATCTCTCTCTTTGGTCCATGCCCCACATCAACATCTTTAGAAAGATTAGATGAATACTGGAATTGCATAGCTCAGCCACGGAAACTTGACAGCAAAATAGTCTAAAACAAGTGGACTCAGAACATCGACAAATGATTCCCTTCTTTAGATAAGGAAACGCCAGGTATGAGAGAGGACTACAAAATAGCTTAATCCAGAATAAAAAAAAAATACTAATTGGAGTTTTGGGGTTCCCGACCAAGGATTACAAAATAGACCATCGGTACCAAGTGAACTCAATAGAGAGTTATCCTAATTTTGCAGATGAGGGAAGAGGAGGTTATATAAATTTCTGAGAGGCACATAGCTAGTGAGTGAATAAGTTGTTCAGATCCAAGTTAGTCTAATTCCAAAGCTCAGCCACTTTCTACTGCCCAAACCATCCTCCAACTGTCCCATCAGCTGTGCAGAATTTCTTGGCATTCAAGACAAACTTGTGCTCTCACTTCTCCAGGCATAAAATAACGAAGAAAAAATAAAAGTACAGATTATGTTATGGACCGTTTATACATTTAAGATAGTTCAAGGAAGAATTTTAATGGGTGACCTTATAAACTATGGCAAAATAGCCCCTTGCTTTGCCACGACACCGCCCACATTTAGTGGTTTTCGTTCTCCTTTGCAAGGTCTCTAGGATGGTGCCTCAGCACTCCATCACCACTGGAATCATTGACTTAAATTAGTTTAAATTCTCTTTTGAAATCTGTGGTGTGGGGAAGCCACTGAACTTCTATAAATTTCTATCACCTCATTTGAGATGTCTGGTCGGTAACCCTGGCCTCCTTAGTTTGTTGTGGAGATGAAATAATCTATACCATGAGATGCATCTAGCACAGGGATTGACACACAGCTGCCATTATTAACTAGTTATTATTGTGAGAGTGCCTTGGGGACAGGAAGGCAGACCAGGTCCCAGAATGCATAGAGCAGTGTATGGAGTGGCAGGCTCCATGGGATCATTTGATCACCAAAGGTGAAGAGAGGGAAATGGAATAAGAGGAACATTGTTCTGGGGACACACAGCCTTCTTCACAATTTTCTTCAGACTTATCTCTGGGTAGAACCTCGAGTTTCAACTACAGGGTCTAAAGTGGGATAAAGGATTTCAAGGCACTGGCGATCCCGACTTAAAATGATTGAGGTGGCCCTGGACAGATCTTGTGGAGGGGAAAAAACTCAGTGCCAGAGTCAGGTCTGTCCCAGCTACCAGCAGTGTTGTAAGCAGGAGGGGAGGGTGCTGCATATTTTTGACAAAAGACCTCAAATGAGAGTGTGGACAGAAAATGTCACCTGCCATATCAATAAACAAAGGATCTTGGGGCCATCAAGCCATCAGCCACTGCAGCGCCCCCATCCCCACCCCAAGGGGTGCCCTCAGAGGATTCAGGTTGGAGAAAACAGGATCCTGGCCCTCGATAGTTAAGGTGCATATCAAAGGAATGATTTCACTGAGCCCAGACTCTTGCATCTTCCCATGCAAAAATCATAGAAAAGTACTAAAATCATTAACTTGAGGTGTCTGTTTTTTCTTTAATTGACAGTAGTCTTATGATGTTCCAACTACCTGGGGGTTTTTTTGCAAAAAAAAAACAGAAAGAAAACTCCTATATATCCTGGCTCCTCCCTTACCTCTTTGGAGCAGTCCCTCAGAGCCATCTGAGAGGCTGTGTCCTGGGCTTAAGTCCTCAGTATGTCTGCTGAATAAAACATAATTTTCAACTTTTAGGTTGCACATTTTTTTTCAGTCAACAAGAGCTTTGATGTAGCTGCAAATATTTGGGCACAAAATTAACGTGAAAATATAACTGCTTAATTGTCAGTTTAAATTTCTACAGCCACCTTATATTTTTGGAAACAAAGTGTGTTATAAACAAATATTACTATAATTAGTAAATTTCTCCTACAGAGTACATGCAGTTTATTGAAACAATGGACAGTGGTAAATGAGTTAACAATATGTCTCTTTCATGAAAAGGAGTGTTTAAAGAAGAATTATATTTAACTTGTTGACCAATTGAAACTAAGCAGGACCCTGCAGGGCCCTCCTGGGTACAAAAAGCCCTCTGTGTCCCCTGTTTCTTGTTTGAAGAGAAAGGCTTTGGTCTCCTAGGCTTTCCCTGAGTTCCAAAGAGCAGACTTAAGCAGTTACTAATTAGGGAAGTAAGGGAATGCAGAAACAGGAAACAGCAGGCCCAAATGGTCTTTAAAAAAACAAAACAAAACACAGTGACTATGAACATTTTTGTCTATTTTACTTTTTTTCTTTAAACCATGAACTTTTTCCTCTTTCTTTTTTTTTAATTGAACTATAGTTGATTTACAATATTGCTTAGTTTCAGGTATACAGCAAAGTTATTTTATTATGGGCTTATATTACTTCCAAGTAAATTACTTTGAGGAATTTTAAAAAACAACAAAACACACACAAACACACACACACACAACACACAGCCAGGGCCAACCGGGAATTGAAATTCTTAACTGGTCACCTAGGCTCTAAATAAATAATAAAATGGCTCAACCAGTGCTTCGGCTGTCTCCTAGAAAAACCTTAAGGGCTCACAAGACCATGATTTACTAGTTTGCTTTGCAGGGACATTTCAATCAATCACAGTCACCAATAACACTTTGAGTCATAAGACAGTGCCGGGAAGTCTACAGCTGGGATCTTTCTGGGCAGCTGAAATCACAAAGACCTCCTCCCATTTACTCTTTTTGCCTTTAAAAAACCTTGCACCCCTGGCCAGCCAGTAAGATGGATCTGAGACAAACCTAAGTCTCCCATCTTCCAGGCTGGCGCCTCTCCATCAATAAACATATTTCTGGTCCAAACTCCCACGCTTTGGTTTGTGTGGCCTCACTGTGCAATGGGCACACAAAGTTGGGTTAGACAACACAATTTCTGAGGCTTTGGGTAGTAGATTAATGTAAAGACAGAGGCTGTAAGGAAAGTCAGGAGAGTCCCCTCACTCTGACAATATTTAAAAATGAAAGGTGTGAGAAGAGAAGCAACTGCAGCAACCCCCTCCTCTGAGTTCGTCCTCTGGTTCTTTCCTTCTTGTTCTCCCTGTTTTAAAAGCTTGGGGGCAGTTAAAGGAATCCTCAGGCACTGGTTTAGATATCTGAGCAAGAATGCAAATTAGAACGTGCTATATATTTTTTCTTGATGTTTAATTCCCCAGACTAAAATCACTGAAATTGTTTAATAAGTGTGTTTGAGCACTTTTTGCATTCTGATTCAATTAAATGTTTATTTCTTCAACCAAACATACTCATTATAAAAGTACCCCAGAAGAGTAATTTGATGGAATTAAGTCCTTTGGCAGAACTTAAAAAAATATTTTCTCAGTAGAGAGAAGCTAAAATTCTAAAATAAAGTGCTTTGGCTAGCCCTGTTTGAAATTTATACTCCCTAAAGACAAACTTCAGCTCCTGTGATATTCTAAGAGTCCTTAGCTAACTATGTGTTTTATAAACCTCAATTTGTCAAAACACTACCTAGTTATTTTATCAGCTTCTCCCAGTGAAAGACATGGCTAAGAGAAGTAAGAAAAATAAGAAACAGAAGAAATAGGCTGGTTCCGTTCTGCTGTGACCGTGGCAGGTTGTTCTGTGGGTCTAGAGACACACTGTTTTTAAGAAAATGGTTCATCCATAAGATTGGCAAAAAGGCATCGCGTTTCATTGAACCATCATTCATTCAATCTTTGCCTGTATACACATAGGTTCATCTCTATAGAAAACCAATTTAATAAGCATTTTACGTGCTATTTGTGAATATAATTTGACTGGAATTACAAAGAAATTAATATAGAATCCTTTTAACCAAAGGCTAGCTGACAATACTCAATATTAATACTGAGTCCTAAATTGTGTGGCAAATTTTTACATGGTTTGAGAATGCCAAAAATCATTCTGATTATTATAATAGGTAAAAGAATTTATTTTTAGCAAACATAGGCATGCATTTATGTGCCTAAATAAATTCTCCTGGCATTTCAGATATATTATAAGTACTTACAGGATAAATCAGAAAAGAGACAACATGGTCTAAAAACTATGTATGTGTGTGTATGTATGAATGTTTATACAGAAAAATTGTATATCTCTATTTTTATTTGCATATGCATATGTGGATATAGAGTTGCTATATCTGAATGCATTATCTATAAAATATCAAGTAACTCATTTGGCTAAACTCCTCACATAATTGCTTGCATATTCTACGTTCTGGCAGATGAATTTTTCCTATTCAGTTGAAGTTTCCTCATTTTGGATATCTGACCTGAGGTACACAAAGTCGAGATTAGATTTGCCAAATTATAAAGTCTGTAGGACAAAATCTGCATATTATGCAGTCCTGCCCCACTATCCCCTACTCCTGTGAGGCTCTGAGGCCATTTCCTTCATCTGCAAAATCAAAATGCAGCTCTGAGGCCTGTGGTGGGCTGTGCTCCTGACAGCTGCCCCAAGACCCCAAGGAGTAAAGGGGTCTAATCGCCAATCCCCACAAAGAGAATGCACAAGCAAAGGTGCTCTGCCCCCCGACCAAGAAAATGAAAAACAAGGGAACCATCCCGCACACCCTTTGCTTCCCAGGCTGGGCCAGGTCTCTCCCACAAAGATGGATAAAGCTCTTTCATAAAGAAACTGGAAAATCTGACAGTCTTTGGGGAAAAGAGGGCCTCTTGGAACGTGAATCTGCCCTTGGGCAAAGCTACTTTACATAGTCATGGTGATTATTTTATATGATTATTTCTCTTTAATTATCATTAGTATTAGCACATTGTCATATAGAAAAACTTTTTTTTTTCCAAAACAACTGTAAAGTAATTTTAATAATCATTCAGAAAACAATAGGAAATGTAAAGTTTATAACTAAAGTTCCCTAATTTAATTTTTATTATATGTAGTTTGCTTTATCTCAAAGGAAAACAGGCAAATAAACCTTTATTTCCCCATTTATTACCTGGTTGCACATTCTAATGTGTCAGTTTTCTGGGTTGCTCATAGAATTAAACTCATAAAAAGATAAATACTTCTGTATGACATGAAGGAATTCAAGCTTTCTTTATTCAACAATATCTACTATTGGATTGCTCCTTTTAATACATTCCTGTTCAAAAAGTAGTCTAGAAAATGTTGCAAGGGCAGTACCTCTGGCAAAATATTTACTAGCACTGCTGCTTTCTGAAATCCATGGTCAGGCCACAGGAAAGTCAAGGTCAAGCACCTGCCACCTACCTTTTGTGGGAAAGTTTGAATCATGTTTTTTGACCTCAAAGAAGCTCATGTTGGAAACTTTGTGTTAGAGATTTCTGCATCTACTAGAGTTACATCATCTTAATTTTTACACTTTCAGAAGATTTCCTTAGAATCTAAGACACTCCTTCCACTGGATGTCTTCATCATCCCCTGCACTTGCTGGGACAACAGACAAGTGCAATTGGATTGAAACGCAGCAGGAGAGTGAAAAGCACGTGAACAAGTAGCCCTGCACACCATGCAAACGGGAAGAGCAGGGGTCCAGCATTTTGCCCTGAGCTGCCTCTGAGCCCCAGATCTTTAACTTCTTCCATTGCATCGCTCCCTTTGGGCCGATTCGGCGCTGGGCTGCTGGGTACAGAATTTCTCCCTCCTGCTAGGGGAAGTCCCTGTGGGTACTGACAGGATTCCCCACTTCTTGCCTCTGTTGGCTCCACACCTGCTCCCCCCTGTCTGGAGTCCATCTGTCCACAGCACTATCTAGAAGAGTCTCCCATGTGTGTATCTTATGGATGTGCAGAGCTTCAGAAGTGAAACAAGGCAATTAAAGTAGGCCAAGTCCATATTCTCAGAGAGAAGCCTCCAGGTTTGCTCTAAGATACTGGAACCAAAAGCTTCTCTTCACGAGGCTGCCCTACTTGCTTGCACTCCAATTTTCTCTGGTGTTCTGGAGAGCAATGGACTCTGATTAGTTAGAGGGTAACAGACGCTTGCACTTAAATTTATGATCATTTCATCATCCTTAGGATCGTGCTAGGTGGCACCAAAAGACAATTCTCTTCTTCGCCAGGGATTTCTGTATCATTTCAACCACTGTCCAGGTAAATAAGCAGAGGCAGTCATGGCACAAAGGCAGCCACCTGGACCACCAGTGGCAATGTCAGGACTCCAGAAGGCCATCATTTCTCATTCTCCTTGGAGCTATAACCAAGGACAGCATGAGTCAAATTCCTACAGACTGGAGTGACACACACTTTGGGGGAAGATGATTTATACAGTGTAAGCTAGCTTACACTGGCAATTTTGCAAAAGAGGATATTCAGCTCTTCTCTATAGCCTGTTAGCATTAGTAGGTAAATTGGTTGTATCACTTACAATAAATAAAGCAGTAGGTTAAATAGGGCTAACTTGCTCTAGAGTAAGAAGACTGTTAATTACCAACTTTACTAACTACTAGTTGTGTTACCTAGAGCTGGTTATTCACCTCTTTAAACTCCATTTTTTGTATCTATAAAATGATTTTTTTAAAAATCTTAACTTCTTGAGAGTAATTGTGATAATTAAGTAAGAAATTGTTTAATAAATACATTGACTAAAATTGTTTGGAGAATTGTAAAACAATACAAATATTCCTTGCTTTTATTGCTTCTGATTAAACAATTTGCAAGATTCCATTAACCATTTCTTTTTGAATTTCTGTCCTTATAATCTCTTCCTCACATGTTTAATTTTATGATTATTTATATTGTCCTCGAGGATCAGGACTTTCTCAGCTGTTGCATCAGGCAGTTCAGAGGCAGGGTGATTCCAAATTGCACATTAATATACCAGGTCGTGTGTTAGAGCACAAAACAAATCACCACATAAAACTTTTATATTTAGCATTAGGAAAATGAGAGCATTTTATCGTAAGATGTTTAAAAAAAACAGCATCTTGGGCTTCCCTGGTGGCGCAGTGGTTGAGAGTCCGCCTGCCGATGCAGGGGACACGGGTTCGTGCCCCGGTGCGGGAGGATCCCACATGCCGCGGAGCGGCTGGGCCCCGCAAAAAAAAAACAAACAAACAGCATCTTCTTTTCTTCCTTGGAGATAGTCTGACCTCCATCACAGGCTTATTGTGATGAATATCTAATAAAATATTATTGTAAAATACTTTGCAAAAATAAAGTGCTATATAATTGCTTAAAATAAGTATTAGATTTGAGTCCATTATTGCACAGAGCAATTGCCACCAAGATAGCAAATAACTTAATTGTTCTGCATTCCTTTCTTAAGGACTTTTTATACTTTGTCTTGGGACATTTACCTTGCCTGTTTCTCTGGGGCTCTAATTGCACTGGTGTCACAAACTCCCTGGAGGGTTACAAAACTGCTGATGTTCCTCCTTCTCCCTAGAGCAGTTTCTCAGCAGTTTCTCCAGGCTGAATCTGAAACCACAATAGACCCAGCTGCCTAAGTTCTCTAGGCTGAACTGTAAAGTGGAAAAAATAGCTTTACTTTATGGCATAGTCATTTCCTATTGTTCCAGTTAGATGGTTGGTTTTCAGTGAAGAATCTCTCTTGTAAATTTACCCATGTACTGGTATAAATAATTTTTCAATTTTCCTTCTGAATAAGCATAGAGGTCCCTATTTTTTATGGATCTGTTCACAATGGGCTTAGGAAGAGGAGCAATTTGAGTGAAAACTAGTTAGCATGCTATAAATGATAACAATACCATCCCGACCACTGATAGTAGCAACTGATATTTATTGAGCACTTACAAGTATTCCAGGTTCTGTGATAAGTGCTTTATAAATCATTACCTATTTAATATTTACAAAAATCTACCCAGTCGGTACAATAACAGTCTTAGTTACTTATCCAAGATCATACAGGTGGAATGAACTTTGAACCCTGAGAGTAAGTTTCAGACCTGTATTATTGTGTTGTGAAAGTGGTCTTTCCACAAATGAAATCAGTACATTTTTCTTTGTGAAGATAAAAGCCATAGATTAAAGATTAGATACTTATAAGGACTTTTTACTTTGAGTTGCCATTATCTTTTAAATACCCATTCAACCACATTTATCTGGATGTACTAATATTACACAGGAATTTTCACAAGATCAGGAGGCATCTGCTCCTGTAAACTGAAGTTTGTAAACCATTGTCTATTTTCAATAATTCCCTGAAAATATTTGCAGATTATTGGGTACATTATATCTTCCACTAGTGTTCATAAGTACAACTGTTTTTTTTAGATCTGCTGAAGTTTAAAACTAACTAAAGGATGAAAACCAGAGACTATTAAAGTGAAAAGTTGTAATTTTTATAGTTATTGTTTGTCCTCGTGTGAAATAACAAGTGATATTGCTAAGAGGCTATGCAAAATTGTGATTAAACACAAAATACATGGTGTTCAATAAGCCAGTATTCAAATATCACATAACCTTGAGAAAGTTAATTAACTTTAGGTTCATCCTCTGCAAAATAGATAAAATAATAGTAAAAATAACAATAATGATTAACAATAACTGCTTTTATGCCAGGTACTGCTCTAGGGGATTTATATGTATTAACTAATTTCTTCTTCACAACAGTCCTAAGAGGCTGGCATTTTAACAGAGAAGAAGGTAAGGCACATACAGGTTAAGTAACTTGCCCAAAGTCCACAGCAGATAAATGGGGAAGCTGGGATTCAAGCCCCCGCGTCTGACTCAAGAGCCCAGAATCTTTACTGCTCTATGAAAATACATGGTCGAGTGTCTGGCATGTGTCAGGCTGTAAGTTGTAAGTCCTCTATTGGCAATGGGTAATAATAGCAATGACCATTTATTGACTGGTAACCGAGGAACAAAGGAGGAACATTTTAGGTACTGTTAAATGTTCAGATACAATCACAGTCCTAAAAAAGCATGGACGGGAAATATCTTTGTTTCCAAGAAGGGTTGTTCTAAATGTGCTTTTAATGTATGAATTAGATGTGTCCTTATGTCCTCAGGTTAAAATATCTCACCCTCCATCTTGTAGAAATTTGTCTATAGAGAATGATTTATAAATCATTCAGTTAACAGATGATGTTATAACTAAAGCAGTGGGAGTTTGGAAATACCTACATCAGATTAAGCTTGCGTTTATTTCAAAAAAGGCTCTGATCTAGCTTGGAGTTTTGGCAGGCTCAACAGGAGACCAACATGAACTATTGTAAATCAAAGCTTTTTTTTTGAATGTCAAACTTGGAATATTTCCAGTCCCAATTAAATATCATTTGATGTGTTTGGCCTCCTATTTTTTTAGGCAAAAACTTTCCTTTCCCTTCTCATATTTATGGTCATGAACTCTGCTTAGACTTAATGCTTTTTAAAAGTTGCTCCAGAAAGTTATAAAACCTCAGGGCTTTTACAAATTTTGTGCCAAGAAATACAGACCAAGATAGAGCTTCAACTCATGGATAAACTTAAATGTAAATATAGACATCAAGTCTACAATTACCATTTCATTTTCTTCATCAAATTGTTTCAAGCTTTTGAAAATTCTGAATTCCAATATTGCTTTGCACCTCCTCTGCAGATATCTTCAGTATTTTTCAGGTTAGACTTATAAAGTAATAAATAGCTCATTCTTGATTTAACCAATGGAAAAAAAAAAATCAGACAGCAGTCACACCAAAGGAAGTACTCAAGGGAAAGCTCTTTAAAAAGTCTCTCAAGAGATTTTGTTAACAAAATAATTTATGATTATCTCATACTGTGCATGAATAACCCTCATAAATATGGCACAGTACAGTCCAATTAATTATGCATCCTAAATGGCTCGATAATTTATGAAATTGTGGAATTCTGTTAAGCCCGACTTTTAATAATGAATACAGATTGTAGAGAAAGGAAAACTTTGTAACTGCAAATCCAAAACGTTATATAGATCATGCAACAACATTCACCTTGCTGTGTAGATTTCTGGATTATGGAGAGATGGATTTACAAAGATTTTAGTTCAGCTTTTATTCTTGCAGAGTGTTTGAGGCTCAAGTTACTTTTGTCTAATTTTTTTTTTGAGCTGACTTGCCTTCTAAGTGACTTATTTTATAAAATTAAAAATATTAAATAAGAAAGGGTGAATATGTTGTCACCCAGTCTCTGTTTTAAAAAAAGATTCTGAATAAAATTTATTAGCAAAATCTTTAAAAAAATCATATTTTATATATGAAAGATGACTAGAGAGATATGAGGACTATGGAAAGTCATGATATTATCTTATTTATTTTTTAAAAAATAAACGTTGTGAACATGTTTTCAGCTTGTGGCTGAAGCTAAACGTGACCCTGCAAGAATTAAAACAAGCTCTGTTTCTTTCATGGGATCCGAAAGTTGCACTCTGATGCCAACTCTATCTCAAGACAGAAACTCAGCTGGATTTGATGATTTCCATGACATAGTATCTGTAAGGTGACCTTATTTGACTTAATAATAATTTTTAATTATTATTATTTACATTAGAAATTTTTAATTGTCAACAGAACGGTATTTCATGAATGTCTTCACTGGAAGAAAAAAGTGGAAAATATCTTTCTAAAAGATATTTGGATAAATGATACAAATTTACTGTTGGAACTTCTTGATCTCTGTGTTATGTGAATATTTGAATAATTCTTCAGTTGTCCATCAATGGGAGATTTTGGAGGGAAAGACTAAGGAGAATTCCACATCCCTCAATTTTCTTTCAGTGAATAAGTTATTGTGAATGTAACCTGGAGAGACAACAAATTGAATTTGGATCCTGGTACCACTCTGCACATATTCCTTAACTAACGTTTCTTTCTGTCTTTAAAATTTTTGTTTTAATCTCAAAATAATTATAGGTTCATAGGAAGTTTCAAAGAAATGTATAGGTAAGTTCCATGAACCCTTCACCTAGATTCCACCACTGCTAATATCTTGCACAATTATCAGTGTCTTGTATACTTATCAGTATCAATGCCTAGAAATTGACATTGGTACAATTTATAAGGCTTCTTTAGATTTTTATAGCCAGTTATTCATTCACTGTTGTGTTTGTGTGTATGGGAGGGTAGCTTTATGCATTTTTCAAAGTTTTTTTTTTAATTGAAGTATAATTGATTTACAGTGTTGTGTTAGTTTCAGGTGTACAGCAAAGTGATTCAATTATATATATTTCTGTTTTGTAAATAAGTTCACTTGTATCATTTTTTTAGAATCCACATATAAGTGATATCATATGATATTTGTCTTTCTCTGACTTACTTCACTCAGTATCATAATCTCTAGGTCCCTCCATGTTGCTGCAAATGGCATTAATTTTACTGTAGGTGTAATTTGCATGACTATCACCACAGTCAAGTTACAGAGATATATCATCACTTCAAGTCTTTCTCATACTCAATTAGATTCTATTGGTTGATACTGTTGTTCCGTTCTATATCATTGTTTATTTACTCTCTGTTAGTTCTATCATTTGCTAAGAGTGGGGTATTAAAACCCGTTACTACAACAGATTTGCCTACTTGTTTCAGCTTGTCAGATTTTGCTCCATGCATTTTGAAACTCTGTTGTTTGGTGCATACACATTCAGGATGGCTATATCTTCTTCATGACTTAATATTTTCATTATTATGTAATATCACAAAGTAGTTTTCTTTGCTCTGTAGTCTACTTCATATGATATTAATATAGTCACTTTTTTTTAAACCAGCTTCATTCACTTTTTTAAAAAGTATAGTCACTCTTGCTTTTTATTAAATTAATGTTTGCATGATATATCTTTTCCCCATCCTTTTAAATTCAACCTACAAATGTCATTATATTTGTGAACTTCTTTTAGATAGCGTATAGTTGGATCATAAGTTTTTTAAATCAAATCTGCCAGTCTGTATTTTAATTTGATTAATAATTTTTTTGCTTTAAAATTCTTGTCAGATAATTCCAACATCTTCATTTCGATAATTGTCAGTTGATTGTTTATTCTTCTTCAAGTTGTGTATATCCTGGTTCTGAGTGTGATTAGTCATTTTTCATTCTATTATGGACCCTTGATTCTATTTAAATATTCTGCTTTAGAAAGCAGTCATGTTATTTAGGAATAGTGTGTAGGTACTGGACTACTTTTTAAAGCTGTAATTCCAATGACAGTTGAGTTTTCAGATCCCTTGAAATGCCATACTGATCTGTTTTGTTCTTCTGTTGCCTCTGAGATTGCCACTAAGCTTTTGCAGGTACCACTTGAGCTGCCTGGTGCCCGTGGATGGGAAGTTCAGGAAAGGCTGGGTCTGAGTAACTTTCTGCCACTGACAAAAGGCTGTCAGATACCAGGTGCCCTACAGGTGCTAGCATAACAAGTTTGAAGATGCTACTGGGTGACGGGCTGGAGTTGGAGGCTTCTCACAAGGTCCCTGCTTGTTTGTCCCTTTCCCTGGTGCTTTAGCTAAAGAAAGCAGGCTTTTCTTCTTTCTTTTTTCTTTTTTCTTTTTTTTTCGTTATGTCTATGCCTGTTGGGTTAGACAGTGTAGTTCTGGGCTACTGGCTTTTTGGTAGATATATGGAAGATAAGAAGAAAACCCAGGAACCTCACTGTGGTGTCAGTCCTTAAATTTTGCGCTGTCTATCCAGTCTGCTTCTCCTTTCATCTCTTTGAGTCTTTTTATGATTTTTGTTGAATTACTTCCAGGGTATTTAGTTGTATTTAGAGGAAAGTAGCAGAGAAAAGTGGTTCTAGACCATCCTTTCCTGGAACTGGAAGTCTTCTTAATTTCTTTGTGCTTCTATTTTCTCACATATAAAATAGATATAATATTACCGACTAGTCTAGTTTGTTGTAAAACTTGACATGTGTGAAATATTTAGTGTAATGACTAGCAGGTTGAGAGACTCAACAAATGTTAGTTTTCTTTTCCCTTTCCTTCTTTTTCTTTAATCATGTTATAAAGATGTGTAGGAAAATTCCTCTAATATTTTCAGAGTTTTTGGAATAATGAGATAAGGCCAAAACCATACCCCTTTCTTCCTGCTAATAAAAACTTACAGTCTGCAGTTACTTTCCACTAAGTTTATTCTGAAGTTTCAATTCATGGCAGAGAACTGTGGAGTCTCAGTTTGAGAAACAACTAGGGAAACCTTTTTTCTCCAAATTGCTTAATCACAAAATAGTCACTTATAAGGTATGAAGGAGACATTTACATTGGGAAAGAAATTAAAGGGTTTCTCCTTTACTCTATGCTCATAAATGAGAGAACTGGACTGTGTTTTCTCACTTTCAGTAGTAGAAATTTCCTCTGAACCAAATCCAAGACAAGTGGTATTTTCTTCCCAATCTCACCTTTGATGCATGTTTATGCCTACTTACTCAATGAATCAAAATCATCTTACACAAGAAGAGACAAATTCACAATGGAAGAAATTCAGCAGTCCCGTAAGAGAACCATTCAAATTCAGTCACTTAGTTTATGATATATATGACACAGCAGTGCAATCAGGGAAGGTTACTTTTTTCCTCTAAAAAGATTCTACGTCAAATACCTATTCACATGGAACAAAAAATAAGAAGTTAAGAATAAAACTTTTGTACAAAGAAACATATCTATAATTGATGGATAGAGAGATGATAGATGATAGATAGATAGGTAGATAGATAGGTTTAGAGAGCATGCATTTCAAAAAAAGTTAGTGCATAATAGCATATAGTAAATGACAGGTAAGCATAAATAATATTCACAACTCTGGAGCAGTTGTAACCTCATAAAGGAGGTGGGGATCAAAACAGGCCTTGAAGGAAGAATAGGACCTAGATATGTCTGTATCCAAACACACTGAAGTGAGTTGGTAGAGGATAGGGAGAGTGAGGAGAAGAGGAAAGTCACTAGCCTATAAGGCATCTCAGTGTTGATCAGATATAGGCAACTTCCTCCAAAATGGACTCTGCCTCCAAGAGGACCCAGGGTTTGCAAGAACTGGATGATATGGATGTGTGAAATGAGCACACTTTTGGTAAAGGCCAAATTTCTTTGAACAAAGGAGGTGAATTTTCTTTATATATTTTAGCTATTTTTCCCCCCATTTGGACATACTAAGACTCATATATTTTACTGGGATCCAGATCTCCCTAATACTTTGGTCATGTCCTAGTACAGAGGTGTCTAAATCCACTACAGAAACTTTTCTTTTGGGTCTTCATGGAAGGAAACTATTAAATAGATACAGTTATGCTTGAGGTTATTCTTGTAATGCCTTTTCCTAAACAACACTATATTACCTAGTCCAAAAGAAGGCAAATAAGTCAGTCCATCCAGAATCCCAGGTTAACTCTGTGTAGATATTAAAATACCCATTCTTTTTTTTTTTTAAATTTTATTGGAGTATAGTTGATTTACACTTTTGTGTTAGTTTCTGCTGCACAGCAAAGTGAACCAGTTATACATATACATATATCCACTCTTTATTCTTGACTTTGAGAAAAAGAAGGTTTTGGAGTGTTTAACTAAGATGAATAAGTTAATGTTTGGAAATAAAATTCAGTTTCAAACTCAGGTATGTCTGAAGACAAAGTTTTCAATTACAGTGAGTTACTTTACACTAAGCTTCTTTTCTGCTTTTCCTCATCAAAATTTACCTAAAATCTGTAAAGTTTAGGGCTCACAGCTGGGGATCATAATTGTACCTACCTCCTAAGATTTTTGGGGAGATTTCATGAGGAATGCCTGGAAAGCTCTTAGCATGGTACATGATACAAAAATTGTATGTGTGAAAAATTATAACTACCATACTTATTTCTATTTTGCTATTTTCCTTTCCCGCATTCCTCATTTGACCCTGACTAATCTAATAAGCATATTTCTGCTTAGGATTTAAAATAAAATTAAGAATAAAACTAAAGAACTGATTCTGTTGCTGGAATTTAGGACCCATAAGATATATTTTAAGTTAGCAGCATTTTGTCTATTAATTGCTTTGATTTTGTATTTGCATCTCTTTCTACTTACTCTGAAAACTTTAACTCTCAATCTTATTAACATAAAACTAAGATCAGTACAACTCAGTGACTGCATTTCAGGATTACTATAAATGTGTGGGTATGCATGTGTATTGTCTTTAGGATAGACAAACTACTGTCTTTTAAGATCGATTGAAATAATTTTTATGTGTAGATTTACCTCCAACTTGAAATATAATTAGGTTCAATTGTTTCAGCGTGTTTTTAATTCTTGGAGATACATTTTTTTTTTTTGCTTGACTCAATGTATTTAAAAATATGTAAAATATTTGCATAATTAGAAAATGAAAACTATAAATCAAGATTCATTCGAAAAAACTCTATCTTCAATTTTTGTTAGCCTTTGGTTTACTTCTGTCATTTCCTTTTGAAAATATAAGCAAATATGTATATGGATACCCTCCTGCTTACAAAATGATAGCATACTACACATTCTCTTGTGCCTTGCTTTTTTGATTTCATAATATATCTTGGACAGTGTGCTGTAGCCATATATAGTGACCTTCTTCGATATTTTTTTTTACTTCATTATGTGGATACACCGTAGTTTATTTAACCAGTCTAGGACTTTTCTTTCTAATCCTTGAACCTCACAGTAAATATGATGCCTACTCTGTGAATGTATGTTTCTTCTTTCCGTCAATGTCCCCACTCCCAGGGCCTAACATCTGCTAAAAAATCAGCACAATCATGCAGAAGAAAAGAGCCCGATGTGGATAAGACAGAATGCCGAGCATTCCTGGCTTAGAAAACCATCAGATTATTGAATTTTAGGAGGCTGGTTTTGGAAGGTCCTTGGAGGTCAAATTCCACAGAATTTTTTTTTTTCCTAGATGAGGACACAGAAGTCCCAAGCAAGAAAAATGTTACTCCCGGGGACATATTTTGTTACTAATAGAATCAGTAATAAAACTCAGGATGGCCAACTTCTAGCCCAAGGCTTCTCTACTATGCTCAGGTTTTATGTTTTGTTGTTTTGTTGTGTCGTTTTCCTCCTACCACCTACCTCATTGCCCCCAGCTCAGTTCCTTAAATATTCAGAAGACTTTGTTTATCTTCTGCTTATAAAAAGCAAGAGCAATACCTTTCCAGGTCAGGCCTTCTTTTCCTATCCTCATCTACTGCTACCCGAGCCCTACTTGCCCAGGGTCCAGTTTAACCAGATGTGTCCACACCTTTCCTCTGCGTGCCTTGGCTGAACGTTCTAGCAAAACAGAGCATTCAGAAGGAGTAATGGGGCTCTTTCTAGTGAGGATTCCCAATCTCATGTTTTTAAAGGAGGAAACCTTCTACTGAAAATAGGCCATAGGAAGCCTAAATTTTACAGTTCTAATTTTCATTTCCTAAGGTGATACTTCTCTGGAACTTGGGAATGCTATCTGGGCTAGAAGTCAGTTACTAATTTAGGACTCACCTCTGCGTTTAGATAACACTATGGACAAAATTATATTGATGGGAAAACTGCCAAGAGAGATGACTTTCAAGGCTTGAGAACATCTTCTTCAGAAAATAGAAGGGGAGGGAGCAGAGAAAGAGGAAGAGGGAAAGGAGAAGAGACATCAATTAGGGTATCACAATTCTGGTTCATAGCCATAACTAGGAGTAAAAAAGAGAGACACGCTGCCAGCAGAGGGAATATTGCTTGAACTAGTCCTTTGAACCTGATTTTATCTGTCTGTGCAATCTTCATCAAACCATGGTCTACACCTGGTTCTTTTCTACAGTGAAACAGTTTTGTAAAGTCCATGCTTATCTGTGTGAGACTTGACTCTGATTTCCTCTTAATGTCACTTACCAAATACTTAATGGAAATAATATTTCTCTTCTGAATAGCTGATGAGTGTTTCCAATACTCAGTGGAAAACATTATTAAAAAGCTAAAAATAAAAATTCCCATTTGTAGATACAACAACTTAAAATGCCATTATATATTTTGATGATTTTATAGCTCTGGGCAATATGATTATCGCTTACAATGTATAAGATTTAATAAGGCAATTATAAGTATAACATATGTTGTAAAACATTACAACAACAGCAAGTAAATGGAGTCTTTTTAATCTTAGCCTCAGAAAGGAGTTAATGTACCATTTCTCTAATTTATAATCAAAATACTAGATAAAATTCAGTTAAAAACAACAGTTATTGCATATCTAAGGTGTTGCATATCATAAATTTCATAAAGCTGAAGGCAACCTTGTCTTTTTAATTGAAAGAGATTAGAGACAAAATGCACTTTAGTATGTATATACACTGCTACAAGATGATAGTAAACTAGGGCTTTACATAATGCTAAACCTTGGTTGATATCAGGTCCTTTTCTTCTAGGTCTCCACACAAAATTACAAATAAAACTACTAAGAAATCTAAAGGAAAAGAAAGAAAGGTAGAACCAGATGAAAAATCATATGCAATTTTTAAAGAAATCAAAGAAGAGACATTTTGTGTGTGTGTGTTTCTGAAAAGGACAAGATCACTCACCGTCTTACCTTTAATAGCTAAAAGCTGTACAGCATGAATCACAGATAGGGTAATCAACTTCTTTAGAAAATGTAAAATGAGTACCTAAAATAAACTCACTGATACTTGCCCCAATCCCTCAATTTCCCAATTTTCATTGCACTGTCTCTTGGGGTTGGGGGTAGGAAATCACACAGTCTCAGGTATAATCAGAGAACCAGCTCCTTTAAATAGTGACAGAGGGACGGAATACTAGAGACAACTAAAGTTCATTTCCATCCTGCACACTTTTGCTAAGTGCTGCATGAAAGTAGCTCAGTGGGTTCAAGAGGAATGGTGGGGGGCATGCTGCTTCTGATCCCACCACCAGCCTTAATTTCTCAAGAGCACAAAACAATAGTAACTGCCAGAGATGCCAAAAGCACACAGCAAGCCATGCCCATTGAAAAACATTGGTTAAGATTCCCACTACTCAGCCCCAAATAAAATTTGCTATTTTTTCATGGTACTATAAATGTAAAGTGCATAAGACCAATGAGTGCTAGCTTCTGAGGAGTTCATCTGCATACCCAAGTAGTGTGTTTTATCCCAGGTCATTTTTATCTATGCTGCGCTTATGGAGTTAGAAATAGAAGACAAACCACTTAGAAGACCCTACACCCCTGTTGTCTTGTGGGTAGGAAGAGGTCGTGTTGTCACAAGGAGGGCAGTCGGCACGCATCTGAGGAAACACACGACCACTAGGATCTGATTCAGACTTCCCAAAGGTGCAGGAACATTTCCTTTACTAGAAATAGTGAAGTCAACAATTCTGTAATCCCACCAAAAACAAACAAACAAACAAAAACCTCTCATTTATACTCATGTAATATACATGAAAGCTGGGTATTTCCTTAGGCAACATAAATTGGTCATTTAGATATAACTAATTTGACCTTCTTAGTGAGAAATAGAGCTACTTGGTCTTTTCACTTTTCCAAGAAGGAATGAACATCACTGTCACTTTACCTAAGAGGAAAAAATAAACTCTTATGTAAAATTTACCTCAGATTCCATCTATGACCAAAGTAGGGAAACAATGTGGAACAAAATATCATAACATACATCTTTTTAGGGACATGCATGGGACCAAAATGAAATGTTCTTCTCCTGTTGGAGGCTCTGCAGCTAGTCTTTAACTCTACATAGTTGAACCGTAGACAGGTAAGGGGAGAGTCTGAGAGTTTTGGTGAAGAGTGGGGGGAAGCAGGGAAGAAAGACTCTTCTTAGACCAACTCTGTTTCTAGCGGCGAGCGGGGGCCACTCTTCATCGCGGTGCGCGGGCCTCTCACTATCGTGGCCTCTCTTGCTGCGGAGCGCAGGCTCCAGACGCGCAGGCTCAGTAGTTGTGGCTCACGGGCTTAGCTGCTCCGTGGCATGTGGGATCTTCCCAGACCAGGACTCGAACCCGTGCCCCCTGCATTAGCAGGCAGATTCTCAACCACTGCGCTACCAGGGAAGCCCAAGACTTAATATTTTTTAATGGAAAATCATTTTTGCATTTTCACACGCCAGCCCTTTGTTGGCGTCTTTGTTGGTAGACCTGTGGTCTCGTTTTACCCTCTTCCTTTTCTTTTTTTCCTTACTATCAACTTCAAAGTCAAGTTAATACTACTTGACTATTGATGATTAAGTATCACAAGTACTGGAGTTCAAAAAACAAAAATTATATATATGTATATATATATATTCACATGATAATTGAATAATTCCTGCTGCATATCTCCCCAAATGCCAGAGTGTACTTTCTCCTGGATTTCCACAGGTATTCAGTCAATAAATCTTCCCTGAGCTTTTAAAACACTGAAATGACCAGGATGGGGAATTCCCTGGTGGTCCAGTGGTTAGGACTGTGCGCTTCCACTGCAGGGGCCTGGGTTCCATCCCTGGTCGGGGACCTAAGATCCCACAAGCCATGTGGCAAAAAAAAAAAAAAAAAAAAGAGAAGAGAAGGAATGAAATGAGCAGGATGTATATAAGTCCCACTCCCTGCCTTTAGGATTTAGTGTAAATGCAAAAAATCAAAAATCAAAAATAACTGTGATATAAAGTAGAATATAACAAAAAAAATTAGCAAGTAGATATGAATAAGATTTCATGGGAGTTCCCTGGTCGGGGACCTAAGAACCCACAAGCCATGTGGCAAAAAAAAAAAAAAAAAAAGAGAAGAGAAGGAATGAAATGAGCAGGATGTATATAAGTCCCACTCCCTGCCTTTAGGATTTAGTGTAAATGCAAAAAATCAAAAATCAAAAATAACTGTGATATAAAGTAGAATATAACAAAAAAAATTAGCAAGTAGATATGAATAAGATTTCATGGGAGTGCAATTAGCATACATACATTGCTTGGATGTGGAAGGAAAGAAATGAAGTGGCCAAGCCTTGAGAAGGCTTGGCAGTTACACAACTGTAGATCATTTCAAGAAAATAAAAAATATCAGAAATGGTTTTAAAGGAAGGTAAACTAGATGCAAATGCAGGATAATAGCACGACACAAATACAGAAATAAGGAAATTGTGAAACATAAAGGTGGTTGGTATCATATCATTTTGCTGTTTAAAAACCTTAAATGATTTTCCATTATTTTATACTCTGAAATCTAAACTTCTTAGGATGACGCAGAATTTCCTCTGTTTGGCCCCAGTTTTTGTTTCTGATTTCACCTGTCACCCATTTAGCCTTCCATTCTAGTCACCTGGTGGATTGCTCCCCATCATACCTGAGGATGTGTCTGCATGTCAGTCTTGTCGGCCCCAAACCTTGCTTTTCCCTTGTCAAAGTCTTACGTTTTCATTAAGACCCCACCAGGGCAAGCTCCTCCGGGCCGCCATTCCTCCTTCACAGCCCTGTCCTCTGTAACATAGTCATTTAGATCACTAAACTGATAACTCTCTCTAGATGTTACCTTTCATAATCCTGTGTTTACCTTGTTACTGTGTTTCCACCTAGACTGTTTTAGCTCTTTGAGAGGAAAAGAAAAATCTGTATTACTTTGTATCACCTAAGTATAGGATAGGGTTTCCCAGCAGAGGAACTATTGACATTTTGAACTGGATCATTCTTTGCTCCGGTGGGGAGCTGCCTGTGCATTGTAGGATGTTTATTTAGCAGCATATCTGGCCTCTGCCCAATAGAAGTCAGTAGCACCCCCTGCCCCGTGATGGGCAGAATGTCTCTAATCATTGCCCGCATCTCCAGGGTGGAGAACCACCGTTATAGAACAGGGCTTTGCACATGTGAGTTGACAGTATATGTGATGGTGATGGTTTGATGGATTTAGTGGATTAACATATACAGACAAAAAGTTTGGTCTAAACTCCATATATCACTAGCATTTAGTAATATGTTATACAACTGCCATATTATAATTTTTAATATGACTTTTTATAAGTAAGTTCATATTATAACTTGCACCGTTACCTGAGATATGAGGTTGTATTCTCTCTCTCTCTGTTTTTACTACAGCTGGTATGAAAGATATATAGAGGTAGTACATTTGCAGTTGGATTCGTCCTTGCATAGCAACCATGATCAGTGACAGGGACATGGGGAAAGAAAAGAAAATGGTAAAATAATTGTCCTACCATAGGACTATTCCAGCAGTGCCCACTTCGATACAGATTTAAGCTGTTAAAACTAATGATAATATTGCTTAACTTTATTAACTTATCTGCAGTCATAAAGTTATGTATTAGGAGCAAGATGCAGCTATGGATGATTTAAATTTCATATGAACCTCTATGTAGGCGAATTTGTTCTCCTTTTCTTGAAATAGCTTAAAATACATTCACTGTAGAATTGAACTGATAATTTTCAGAGGGCCCAATTATTCCTAGACCCACACTCTCTGAGTGTCAGGGGCTGAGGAAGGATCTTAACTCTTTCAGTTACTGAAGAACATTTTAATGAGTTACTACTATAAGAAGTTTTTATCTCAAAGCCTAAGGCAGAACTGTTACAGGGCATTCTGTGGTACCTTTGTGGCCAACAGATGACTATGTCTCCATGAACAATTATCTCCTAACCAAGGAATGACAGGCGCTCGGGGGTTTCTAACTTGTTTACTTACAGTCTTATTCCACAAAAAAAGAAATATACTGGAGCTTATGTGCCTAAATTGAATCATGTGCTTTCCTTTTTAATCTTTTTTTTCTTTATCACATGGGTTTATCGAACTTTCTCCCTGCCTCAGAAAAACTCTACCCATTGTGTCAGCTTCCGTTACTGTACCCCAATTTCACATCTAAAATTACCTTGATGGTGTTTGGAGGGGAACACATAGTTACTCCTTGATATAACAGACTGCAATTTAAAAATTCTCAAAATTGGAGCACAAAATAGACAATTCTGTCAGAATCTACATTACTTCTTATTTGTAAGTTACTAGAAGTGTTTGTGAATGATACAATTCTGTCTGTCCTCAAGGCTCAGCCCAGTAATGCTTTTTTTTAAATATAACACATAGATTATTTAAAAATCAAGAAGTTATTCTGTTGTAGGTTTGTCCTTATTTAAACACTTGCTACCTTTTCTTTGACAAACAGTTAGGGAGATGAAAGAAAGTGGCAAGGAAGTAAATAAGTAAAGCAAATAGTGAGACACCATCATTGCTGTCTTATGACTATAGAGTTTTTCTATAAATATGGTAGTAAATTGGTGCAGATTTTGACTTGCACTGGGATAGGCTGACTGCCCTCCCTCTACTCACTCAAACTTTCTCAGAGAAAAGTTGACTCATAGGCATTATTTTTCTTGGTGGTACATGGTTTAACTAAGGTTCCCAAACTATTCCTGGAAATATATGAATATGAGGTAGCTATTCTAGAGGGTGGCCTTAACTCTAAAGATGGAAGCTATCCTTATTGAATTCTGCTTCAAGTCCAAGGGTGTCCACATCCCAAAGGATGATGGAGAAAGATAAATGTAGGCTAGATTTAGTGCATAGGGTGAGATAGTCTTTCTTTGACTCTGTGAGTTCTTCTCTGACTAACACTAGACTTTCAGGATTACAAGACTAGGGGTTATAACAGAATCAAGAAACTCCGCCTCACAAATGATGTGACTCCCAGAATCCTTAAAAAAATTATTTAGGCTCTGAGTCACCTTGACCCTGAACTTGGTGCCAACTCATCACCACGGGGGAAACTGAAATACCAAGGAAATACTCCCACTAAAGACATGGAAAACACAATGTTCTCTGCAGTTACTTCTAATGATTCTTTTCTAAAAGAAGTAAATCCAGGAAAACTTTCCATTTCACAAAGAAATAGGAAATACTGGAAACTGTGATGCAATAACACTCATAGGCAGTTCTGACTTCTACAAATAAAACAATTCAAGTTCACATTCACTCCAAATAATTTTCCTATGTGTATTAACGACCTGAATGCATGCACACCAACAGATACATACAAAAGCACCCACACATGTCTATAGGCTCTTGGAGAGCTGGTTTTGAATCTTTATCATTTTAGCCCCCAACTAGTATAATCCTGACTTCAGCATAATAAATTCTTGTTACAATGAAAGAAAGAATGAATGGATAGAATGCCCATAGCCACTGCTATCATGCCAATCATTTATGAGAGTCAGCATTATTTCCTCTCCTCTTTTATCCCTGTGCCAGGGCTCAGTGGTCTCTTGCTGCACAGACTCCGGGTCAATCCAGAGTGGACCCACAGAGGGTATGGTTCCTTCCTACCTCTTCTGAGCTCATACGAAGCAGGGTGCTATGGGGCTACCTGGAGGAAAGCCAACCTATAAGTGGAGGAATTAATGCCCCACTGGGTTAATTTCAACCAATGGGTCTGGAGGAGATGGGAGAGGTCAACAAGATAAATCCCTCTCTTTTCCTTTCTCTGATGGATTATTCTGAGACATAATGTTTCTGCACAGCTTGTCTGAAAGATCTCCCATATGACCAAACAACTGCCTGTTATATATACATATATTCTTTTCCTTTTCTGAAGGTATGGGCAAATCGATACTGTACCATCTTGTCCTTGCTTTTGTTCTTTCACTGAATCACTTTTCTTTTCTTTTCACTCTCACTTCCCTTGGATTGCACCACCTAGTAAAGCTTTAGCAAGTCAGCTTTGCGCTGATCTCTTGTTTTCTGGACAACCCAAGTTACGGCTGTTGAAAACTAAGGGAAAGAGTTTAAATAAGTGATCAGGGTCATAAAGTCTTTAATTCATAAAACTAAGTTTCAAACCAAGAGTATCTGACTCTAAAATGTCATGAAGAGATTAGTGGTAGGACGGGAATAAAACACAGACCTACTAGAGCATGGACTTGAGGACATGGGGAGGGGGAAGGGTAAGCTGTGACGAAGTGAGAGAGTGGCAGGGACATATATGCACTACCAAATGTAAATTAGATAGCTAGTGGGAAGCTGCCGCATAGCACAGGGAGATCACCTCTGTGCTTTGTGACCATGAGAGGGGTGGGATAGGGAGGGTGGGAGGGAGGGAGACGCAAGAGGGAAGAGATATGGGAACATATGTATATGTATAACTGATTCACTTTGTTGTAAAGGAGAAACTAACACACTATTGTAAAACAGTTATACTCCAATAAAGATGTTAAAAAAAAAAAATTAAAAAAAAATAAAGACAAGAAAAAAAAAAAGAGTATCTGACTCTAGAACATGTATTTTTTTCTTTACAAACAGTTGGTTTCTATCCACTATGAAGGAGAAAACTGTCCTATAACTGAATATTATTTAATTTTACTTTAATAGAAAATTCACTATAGTATCATTTATGGTCTTTCTAATGACAGTATTTATCATCATACTGTACATGAAGAAAATGTCAAATGAGAATAAACATTGTTGCCTAAATATCGGATAACTGAGAGTGTATTTTAATTCTGGCATGCCCAATAAAATTAGCGACATTGTTGTTGTTTTAATAATATTTATCATTATTATTATCAGGAAGTCATGAAGAAGTATGGTGGCCATGAATCATAAAGATCTCTAATCTCTAAATTTGTATTCTGAATACAGCCAAATTTAGCATGGATATAGTTATCGAGTTTTCTATGTTGTTATTTTAAGTAGGGTAGAAAGAACTTGATGAGAAAGAAGAAGACAATAGTAAGCCCTCAGGAGAGCACAGCAATGGTCATCAAGCTTGAGAATAAAAGTTTATAGATTCTGGTTAGAATTGTTGTGTCTCTGAATCTCCAAGAATAATTATATTTTAAAAATTGTTTTCTTTTGTCTGAGACATACATAACATTATGTCAAATTTTCACCTAGAAACTCCAAACCTCTTGCTGCAATTCCCTTACAAACAAAACCTTGATGTCTAAATTCAAATTACAGCATCATGAATAGAATTGCACAAGTTGCCTTTGTATCTGAGATCCGTAGGCTTTAACTCCTTGTTAACCAAAGAATGACTTATAGCAAGACAGTGTTTGCTTAATAGGCTTTAACTCTAGAATAGTCTTTAACCCAGGAAACCCTTACCTGGACCATAACATAGTGCTTAGCAAATACTCGGCACACAGTCAGTATTTGTTGAAGCATGTTTCTTCTTATCATATCAGAAATGTGATAAGTACTGTGCTATGATCAGAATATACAATATTGAACATGCAGGCATTATTTGTGTCTTCATCGAGATCAGAATCTACTGACAAGATCAATGTAAAATAAGTAAACACACGAAATTCCAATCACAATTGTGAAAATTGCTATGAAAGAAAAGAACAGGATGTCTTTCTGTATGAGAGAATAAGAAGAAGAATTAATTTAAATTGTGGAAGGATAGGACAAAGCTTAGGACATGGCCTTCAGGCTTAGACCCAAACAATGAATAAGAGTTCATTAAGTATAGAGCGAACTAAATATTTCTAGGCAAGGAAACTACATGTCTCACACCTGCATCAGGAAGCCTCCCATCACTTTGAATGTCTTATATGAGTTTAATGTTACTATAGTCTAGGGGGAGAGAGACTAAGTAAATGAGACAATATAAAGTTTGATTGATATACAGAGTCAGTATCGTGACAAACTTTGCCGGCAAGATTAAGGAGTTTGTTTTTTATTGTAAGGTCAGTGCAAAGTTTCTGAAGGTATCATTCATTCTTTCACTCATTTTTTTTTTTTTGAGGGGAGTGACATGACCTGACTTACGATTAAATATGTTAACTGTCGCTGCCCCATGAGGAATAGATTGGAATGGAACCAGGAAAGGCAATTAAAGTAGAGGCAGAAGATGATTATGATTTGGACTTGGGTATTGGCAACAGAGAAGAAGGAAGAGTCACCACATTTTAGATCCATAAGGCTGAATTGATAGAGATTGGTTATGGGTCAGAAAAGGGCAATTCAAGGAGGGAAAAGTGTTAAAAATGTGTGAAATTCCTCAGGCTCAAATTTTCTGTGCTCAAAAATTTTGTTGTCTAAACAGGGACACTTTTGAGAGTGACAGAGGTAATATTAATATCTGTGTTAGGATAACAGGCATAAATTGGGCCAATTCTGTGCAAACTGAGAAAGTGGTCACTGTTCCCAAGCTAGACTTTTGGATCCACTCCAGTTTGCCATCTAAGGCTCCCACCGATCCAGCCATGATCACAAAACAATGGGCTCTATGCTGCCTGAGTCTGTAGATGTTTGTTAACCTAACACTTTGTCAAAGATGTCTTTGCACTTGACATCTCTACGAAACTGCTGAGCACTTTGTCTGTTTTGAAAAACTTTCTTTCTTGACATTTCTCGTTCCTGAGAGTTTCTCTTCCTCTCTGGCTACTCCTCAGTTTCCTTTGTGGTTCAGTTTCTTTTAGCCACCTAACAAGTGCTGGTATTCCTAGCTCTTCCTCTATTCCTTTACATCAATGTTACCAATTTTGCTTGGCATCCACTACACCAATGCACAGAAATCCACACACATCTCCAGGCTAGATCCCTTCTCTGAGCCCTGGACTGTATCAACAGTTACTCAACACCTCCATACTTGATACCTGACAAGTTAAAATTTCAATGGCATCTCATACAGCATGTCCAGAACCAAATTCAAGAACTGCTTCTTCCAGAATTGGCTTTCTTCCACTTCTCTGTCTTAGTCAATTGGGCCACCATTCATTCATTTTGCAAGTCTGAAACCTAGAAATTACCTTTGACATTGCACCCTCCCTCTCTCACTATTGGTAACATCTGCCAGCTTATCTATCATACATCCTCAGCATTATCCACATCTCTCCATCCAAATTCCTGTCATCACCCAAGTTCAACCTACCATTGTCTCTCCCTGGACTTCTGCAAAAGTCCCTTAGATAGCTTTGTGTCTTTCCTCTAACACCCTTTCAATTTAGTCTCCCTACTGAGAAAGTGGCCCATTACTAATGAAAATTGTGTGATACCACACCACCCTCCCTCCCCAAAGCCCACAGTTTTAAAGCTTTCAATGGCATAACACTTTTCAGTACTTTTGGAATAAAGATCTCCTAGGCTCTTTGAGCTCTGAACCTGACCTCTGCAGGAGCACTTTGAGATACCTGCCTACTTGATATTTGTGCTTTTGTCACACATTGTTTCCTTAAAAGCATGGTTGAGCTCCTGCCAGAGGGCCTCCATGCATGCATATTCTAACATCCCCACCCCATCCATACACACATGGCTTCACCTAGTTAACTTCTACTAATCCTTTAGATCTCAGATCTGCCACCACTTCCTCAGGGAAGCCTAATTTAGTTCTCCAAAATGCCTCATATCCTCCTGATATAGGGTCTCATTAAATTGTACCACTTCCTTTCAGCAGATAGAGTTTTTGATTGCTTCACCAGTGCCTGTCTCCTTCACTGAACTGGGAGTTCCATGAGAACGGATATAATGGCAATTTTTGTTTTCCATTTTTTACCTTGAGCCCAACACATGGGATATTACATAGAAGGTGCAAAATAGGGGACTCAAAAAATATTTGTTGAGTGAGTGAATGACTTCTAAGTGAAGCATTCCTGCTACACCAGGTTATTGGGCAAATCAATCAAAGGAAATGGAATGCAATGGTTTCCTCAGTATCTGATACTAAACTGTTATGTTATCTTGAGTTAACTGCCTCTTCTTATTATGCTGTTAGGTTTCCCACCCACAAAATGGGGGCATGGCAAGTTTTCCCTGTCCTATCCCTCATAAATTATTCCTTAAATATCCTGAGCACTTAGTAGGTCTGTTCTACAGAAACATTAATTTTTCACTACTAATTAGATGTCACCATTGACACCACAGCCTACTACTACTACTGCTGGGCTGCATTTAATTTATCCTTGCTGTGAAAATAGCAGGTAATTAAGAATGGGCTGTTTTGTTATAAACACTCTCCCCATCCTGCAAATATACCTAAAACATGCACACTTCCCTACATGCACACGTGCACATACACAGAGATGCATAAACCCGCCATCTTTATCACCACCGCAGCTACCTTGTTAATTTCCATTCTGTGGTCAACTCTCCGTCTTCAGAAGGTAGGAAAAAAAAAAAAATATATATATATATATATATACACACAATTCAGAGCATTCATTAAAATTTATAAGTAAGTGCTGATTTTCTCTTGTAACAAATATGTAGTCAATCAAATAGCATAATTTCCAAACTGTCTTGCAATGCGTATACAATGAACATTATGTATTGTAGGTAATTATACAAAGCTTTGTATACGGACTTTCCCAAATGAAGATTTCACGTAAATGAGTAATGTAAATCACTTCCAAAATGGGTTTGTTGATACTGAATGTTACTCTTCCTAATAGAATGGAAGTGTGCCCGAGTGGCATTGACTTAGTCCTCCTTTTTTGCCTCCCCCGCTCCCTTTAAACCCCCAGTTAAGTAGCACAGTGGCTTTTCACCTCTCTGCCTGCTTCATCTGGCCCAGTATGACTCCTTCTCCCAATTTGCCCACACTGAGCCATGAGCACTAAATGAAACGAATAATTTGGTGCATTGTTGGGGGGGGGGGTGGCAGTGGGGCTGGGAAGGGGAGGGGACAGCTGACAGTGAATGGTGTCAGCTGCAGAGGCAGCAGAAAAAGCCCACATCTTAATAAAACAGCCTCAGGCAAAATCCCATTAAAGCCTTCAGAAGCTTGTTTCCCTGCAGTTGAGCAGGTAGGCGTTGAGCAGGACGAGGCAGCCCTGAGTGCTCTCAGGGAGCCCAGTTCAAAAAAAAAAAATTGAGTGTTGTTTTTTCTTAATATAAATCATCCACCAGCCTAGCTCCTCAGTCATTTGCAAGGCAGAGAAAGAAAGAGCTAACACGGGAGAGAGGAAAGGAGGGAGGAAGGAGAGAGTCGGGGAAAGAGAGAGATGTAAAGGGACCGAGTTCCTCCCCACAGCAGGAGCAGTGAGCAGGCTGCGTGCACCCATTAGCGGTGGAGTGCAGACCTCCGGATGACCTTTGGAGAGAGACGAGGGAACAGGCAGAGCTCGGGCAGAATTACAATGAGGATGGGGCATCTAAGAGGTGCATTGTCTGGCTGGCTCCTAGGCCCAAGTGGTGATGGCACATCCCTTGCAAGTAGTACTGTTTTGTGACTAGGATGCCCTACTCACAACAGAACATTGATGAATAGCATCATGATTGTGTGTTGAAAAGCATGGCGAGGCATGCCACCGACCCTACAGTGAAAGGGAAAACCGTACATGTGCACGTACATCTCCTGTCTACTCACACATACAGTGCGTGCAAAAAAGGTGTCAGAATGAGCCACACTTAGAGCATATTTGTGGATGGGAGACTACTTAACTTTTGAAAGCTTCCAGGAAAGAGAGTGCAGTGTCCCAGAAACCACTCCTGGGTTTAAAGACCCCTTTTGTCAGGAAGTTTATTGTCACATCTAGCAAATATTCCTCTCACTACAGATCATTTCCAATAAGAGTGAGTGCATTTTGTTGATGAGCACTAAAAATGAACAGTGAACAGAAGACTTTAATGTCATGCAATTGGACACCATTTAGTTGATAAAGGCAACGTTCCTCCTAAATAATGACCATTTGTGCAATATGCACAGACATGAAAGCATTAACTTCACAACATTTCTAGTTCTGCTTTTTAATTAAGGGCAAGTTTTTTTCACCAAGTGCAAGTGATGTGAGGATGAAAAGTTGTGTGAATTTAAAGTTGCTATAAATTGAATCACATTTGAAGCATGTCGAGTCTTGACATTTAAATAGCACATACAGTGAGATGAATCCTTAGCACGGTCAATAATCTGTGGTGCCTTTTTGGTTATTTTCATGCAGATTTTGCTTACCAGGTTTTCTGATGCTTTGCTAAGTTAAACATTTTCATATTTCAGTTTCACAAATCTGGCCTTTCACATTGGGGAGCCACACACAAGTCTCAAATCACTTGCTAGGAAAAGTGGTCGTAGTGGTAGAAGTTTTAAGAGAGAAGGTAAAATTTAAGTTAAATTTAAATATTTTCTTCTTAATCAAGCTCTATATTCCATCTTTGGGCAAACCATAAACAGACCTAAAATAAAGGTTCAGATGTTTAGTTGAGATTGTTGGTTTCTAGGTGAGACTGTTGGTTTCTAGGTGAAATTCCAGGCTGCTTTCCAGCCCAGCCCTGCTCGAGGCCTCTCTTCCATCCCCCACTTCCAACATGCCTTCAACTCTGAAAGGATGGATCAAGTCCAAGAGGATTTAAAGGGCAAGGAGTTAATGTTAACTCTGCATGGGAGCTACTTGGCTTCTCTAACTCAGGAATTCTTTCTCTCTCTCTCTCTTTTTTAACATACCTTGGCATTTCTTTAGGTTTGGTGACTGTCTCTCTTTCTAGTGCCCAACAAAGACCCCTGTCAAATAGGCTTGTAGTAGATGGATTAGGCCTAATGCTCTAGTCTGGCCTTAAGTAAAAATTTCCTTGGGTTTGTCTTCCACTCTATCAGAATATAAAGCCTATAAGGCAGTGATCTGGGTGGGCCCAGTGAATGCACATCTCTGTGGGTTGCTCACGGCATACCTCAAGGGGGTGCTATAATACCTAAGACATAAGGCATTAAGGTGTTCACTCAGTGTGCTGTTGTTACTCTAGATATATGGACCCGAGGTAAAAGTGGCTTTTGTTACCCACTGGATCCAGCCAGGCTCACTAGCTCTTTTTCAGTTGGGAGTGGTGTTAGGAGAGAGAAGCACTATATCAATACAGTTTTTTGTTTTTTGGGTTTTTTGTGGTCAGTTGTACTTTTTGCCTCTCTATCATGGAATGTGGCATGGCTCTAGGAAGCAGATCAAGGATTTGAGGTTTCAAGATTCTGTATCTTGGACATTTTCTAATCTTAGCACAATTAACATTTGGTATAGATACAGCAGACTAGGGTAAAAAGCACAGCAGGCTGGGTGTGAGGCCAAGCCCTGTCTGCAGGGACAAAGGCTCATGAGTAGGGAGAGACCTCTAGTGTTAATACCTTGAACTGCAAGTGTATCTGCAAACCAACTGAGCAGGATCCCTGGTTTGGGTGGAGGGGGGCAGGTGCAGGAAGATAGTACTGGGGGCTTTATAGATTCATATCTTGGCTCTAGGAAGGCTTACGTCTCAGGTGATTTGCCAGTGTGGTTTTTGGTCCTGTGAGAAATATCTTTTGTGGAAGATATTGACCCTGGTCTTCATAAAGAATAAATCAAGTCAGATTCAGCTCAAAGCCCCCAGAGCTTCCCAGGCTCTTGAATGGTAGTGGCTGGAATCGGTAGGTCTTCACCATCCTGAGTTACATTCTCCTTTTAAACAATTTCTCATCCAGATTGAATGATTATAGTTATGTCTTTCAAGGACCCAGAGTATGAGTTTAACTACTGTGAGATTACAGAGTTCATAATATCAGCTTTTTAACTGCTAGAGAGAAAGGAATCTTCCCTATATTTCCACAGTGGAAATTCCATGGCAAACTTGAATGGTTCAGCTGGTAACACATGCCCACTCCAGACCAGGCTTGGTGGTTAAAGGCAGTTCCATTACTGGCCTCAGGGAAGTCACTTATAATGGTTCACAGCCTCTCTGGAAACCACACTGTTGGAATGAGAGAGTACCAGTTCCTAAAAAGAAGTGGAATGCTACCGAAGCTTGTCACAATAATAAATTTACCCTGTAACCGCTTTCTTCCTACCAAATTTTTTCTAGCCTCATCTTTTCCATTCATATGAACATTACATTTAATATGAGGTTGCCTATTTGTTCTTTTTCTTACATACGTGTATAACAAGTCTGTTACTAAAAATTGTCAAAAATAAGAAAGTTTGGGAATGATTCCCCCACTTAAAGAGGATTTAAGGTAGTTCTTATAATGCATTGCTTTCATTACCGCTCTTCTGAATATGTTTTTGTTAATGGAAAATGGCAAAATTATAATCATTAAACTAGAAATTGTATATGACCTGGAGCCTTTTTCCATATATGGCCACCTTCTATTTCCTACAAATGAACTTCATCCAAGTGAATATCATTTGTCACACGACTGTGTAGTATCATGAGAGTGCCCAGGATTGTAGGCAGATCTGTCGAACTCTTGGTTCTCTCCAATGTGTATGTGTATGTGTGATTCACTATATTATCTATAGTACTAAGTTGACACCAGCACAGAGTAGGTGCCCAGTAAATATTGAATAAATAGTTAAATGTATAAATGAATGAGATTTGGGAGACTTCTTTAACTACATCCCAACCGTTAATTAGAATATTTAATGTGACTTCCTTTTTTAAATTTTCCATTGGCTTTTCCTTGTGTTCTGAAAGAGCATTTTACATGGTACACTGTTGTACATTTATTAATGAAATGTGTTCCTGATCGTCTTCTGGGATAATAATTGGAGTTTGTTTTAACATTGCAATTTGGATTATTTTTGTTTGCTTAGACTCAATTTTTCTGTTTTTTATTCCTGGTTTTTATTTGACATGTGACAATTTTTCTGAATGTCTGATGATTCTTGATCGTTTGTTCCATTGCTTACCTGTTTTTTTCTCTATTCAGGATCCCTATTAAGTTGGGTAGAACTTTCTTGGAATGGCAGTACAGACCAAGGCAAGAAATAAAGCCAGAATATTTCCACACATTTAGGAACTCAAAATAATTCTAAAAGCCACCACAAGAATAGGTTTGATCTTCTCCCTGTCCTGTAGTTTCAGGAAACTACAGGACAGGGAGAAGATGAGTTTCAGGTAGAAGAGGTGAGGCAGCAGAGTTTCACTTAATGTACTTGTGCTGACTTTGATCACATTGAGAGCTGTATATCAAAGGAGTTAATCAAGTGTGCAAGTGCATTGTGATGGTTGCTGTTGTTCTTGCTACTTGATTGACCTCCTGACTTTTTAATTAAAATTTATTGAGGTAGGCATATACAAAAATGAAATGTACCATTTAAAATGTATATGTTTATCAGTTTAGACCAATGATAGGATATTTCCATCACCATCAAAGTTTCCTCATACTTTATTACCATTGGTCCCCCAGTTTCTGGCCCCAGATAACCAGAGTTCTGCTTTCTGTCACCACTAATTCATTTTTCCTGTTTTTTAAACCCATTCAGCTAGTGTGTTTTTTGATTGGAGAATTTAGTCCATTTACATTTAAAGTTATTATTGATATGTATGTATGTATTGCCATTTTTTTAAGTGTTTTCTGGCTGTTTTTATAGCTCCTCACTGCTCTTTTCTTCTCTTTCTCTCTTCCCTTATGGTTTGGTGGTTTTCTTTCATGTTGTGTTTAGGTTCCTTTCTCATTTTCTTTTGTGTATTTGCTATAAGTTTTTGCTTTGTGGGTACTGTGAGGTTCACATATGTCATCCTATGTATATAATGGTCTGTTTTAAGTTGATAGCAACTTAAATTTCAGAACTTTACATTTTTTCTCCCCCCTCACATTTTATATTTTTGATATCACCTTTTATATCTTTTTATTTTATGTATTTCTTAGCTAATTACTTTAGTTTCAGTTAATCTTACTGCTTTTGTCTTTTAACCTTCATACATGTTTTATGAGTGGTTGATCCATTACCTTTACTATATATTTACCTTTTCCAGTGAGATTTTTACTTTGATTTTTTGCCATTAACTAGTATCATTTCTTTTCAGTTTAAAGAAGTCCCTTTAATAGTTCTTGTAAGGCTGATTTAGTCGTGATGAACTCCTTTAGCTTTTTTGGTCTGGAAAACTCTTAATCTCCCCTTCAGTACTGAAGGACAACCTTCCTGGGCCGAGAGTTTTTGGTCGGAAGTTTCTTCCTTTCAGCACTTTAAGTATGTCATGCCACTCCCTCATGGCCTGCAAAGTTTCTACTGAAAAATCTGCTGATAGCCTTGGGGGGCTTCCCTTATACGTAACAAGTTGTTTTTCTCTTGCTGCTTTTAAGATTTTCTCTTCACCTTTAACTTTTACCATTTTAATTATAATGTGTCTTAATGGATCTCTTTTGGTTTATCTTATTTGGAACTCTCTGGACTTCCTAGGCCTGGATGTCTATTTCCTTCTCCAGATTAGGGAAGTTTACAGCCAGTATTTCTTCAAGTATGTTGTCTGGATCTTTCTCTCTCGTCTCCTTCTGGGACCCCTATAATGTGAATGCTTTTCTACATGATGTTGCCTCAAAGGTCCCTTAAGGAATCTTCACTTTTTTTAATTCTTTTTTTTTTCCTTCCTGCTGCCCTGTTTGGGTGAGTTCCATTGCTTTGTCTTCCAGCTTGCTGACTTGTTCTTCTGCTTCATCTAATATGCTGATGAGCCCCTTTAGTATATTTTTCAGCTTAGTTTTTGTATTCTTCAGCTCTATAACCTCTATTTGGTACTTTTTAATACTTTGTATCTCTTTGTTGATGTTCTCACTGTGTACATTCATTCTTATCCTGAGTTTGGTAAGCATTTTTAATGACCATAACTTTGAACTCTTTATGAGGTAGATTGCTTATCTCCATATCTTTAAGATCTTTTTCTGAAGTTTTGTCTTATTCTTTTGTTTGGAACATATTCCTCTGTTTACTCAATTTGCCTGACTCTGGATGTTTGTATTAGGCAAATCAGCTACCTCTCACAACCTTGAAGGTTGTTTGGAACATAGTCCTGTGTTTCCTCATTTTGCCTGACTCTGGCTGTTTGTGTTAGGCAAATCAGCTACCTCTCACAACCTTGAAGGAGTGGCCTTGTGTAGGAGATGTAATGTGGGGTCAAGAGGTGCAGTCCCCCAACCACCAGAGCCAGGCACTCAAGAGGTGTCCCCTGTGTGGGCTGCGTGCACCTGCCTGCTGTGGTGCAGGGGTGGGTGGGGCTCTCACGCAGCCCACTGCATGCCATGTGGCTTCTCCTTCTTGTGTTGACCTTTATTATTAGTGTCTTTTAAGAAATAGTCTCATTTTGGGCTTCCCTGGTGGCACAGTGGTTGAGAGTCCACCTGCCAATGCAGGATAGTCTTATTTTATTTAAGTTGGTGAATACAGGTTTATAGTTACTTATTTGTTTACTATATTTTCAATTGCAAAATAAACCATTTAGAAAAAATCAAATAAAAATATAATCTAATAAATTGTTCTAAGGTAAACATTCTGTAAACATCACCAGATCATGTAATAGAACTTTGTAATCGACCCCAGAAGACCAATTCCTCTGCACCATTCCAATCACAGCCCCCACCTTCCTTTGTAGGTAACCATTATCCTACTTTTATAGTATTTACTTTGCATTTTTAAAGGAAGCCTGTCATCCAAATGTGCCTCCTTGGGCATTGTAATCTTGTGCATTTCTTTTTAAATTCAGTGTCTTTTAATTCTAGTTTAATCTTAGGTTTCCTCTCCAGCCCTTTCTTTTACTTGTTGAAACATGCATGCGGTTTGTCCTGTGGCGTTTCCCATAATCTGGATTTTGCTGATTATATACTCATAGTGCGGTTTAACGGGTTTCTTTGTCTCTGCATTATTACGAAATTGGCTATTGGATCCTGGAACTGGATCACCCTCAGGTTTATTGTTTTTGCACAACTATCTATGGCATTTAGTAAATATATAGGGGTGACCTAGGGTCTGTTTTTCTATAATTTTATGATGTCAGGGACTACTGATGCCTAATACCTATATTTATTCATTAGGGATTTAAAATGGTGATGTTCTAGTTATATGATTTATTTTTCCCTTATCAGTGGGAATACTTTTACAAAGACTTCTCAGTTACTATTTGGTCATCCTGTATTATAGTTTAGAAAGGAAAGGCAAAATTGAAACATGATTATTTCTCTTTATTTTCTAAATTTCAAGTGAATAAACTGGTTCCCTATGATTCTCCAACAGTGACCAATTTTTAAAATTAGAGCATGTATTTAAACATTTTAATGGAGTCCAATCCATTGAAAATTTTATTATTGAAGCTCAAAATTTCCCATATTTGGTTAGTGGGAGATTTTTCAAGTTAACCCCTGAGTTCTCTAAGAGTTAGCAAATATCCTTACTATCTGTTAGAATAAAATGATTCCGGCTCAACTTGTACATTTCTTTCCCATACCAGAGATCAAATTTTTCTCTAAATCCTTTCATTTTATGTTAATACTTTCAATTCGAATTCAGGACCATGGATCTTTATTCTCAACCTCTTTCCTACTACGTCTCTCTGTCTCCTTTTCTAATTTTTAGCTTCTCTCTTCTACACTGAAAATCTTGGTTTTCAAAGATAAGGAGATGATAGGATTTGAATATTCCATAATTACTCATTTGTTCTACCTCATGTTATACAAGCAAATATCTCAGAATAACAAATATAATACTATCATAATATGGTTACTGAAAACATTATTTTTTTAGTATATGTTCTCCTCATTCTGCCCCATATTTTTCAGTTGTTCTATATGTGAACTCTCAAAATATGTAGTCACTGCACACTATACTCTTACTCTCTTAGCCCTTATGTATTCCTCCTTCTGCAGGTAAATATATACTTAATCCTCATGACCAGTCCTATGTTGATGTCTCTCTAATCATTTTGGATGTGTGAAGTTCATCCTGTAGTATATTCATCAGGCCCCCATTTTACTTAAAAAAAAAATCTGTTTTGCTGAATATAAAATCCTTTTCCACACGTATATTTTAGTATGTTAATCTACTTTCTTCTGAGGTAAAACATTGTTTTTGAAAAGTCTGATGATAATTTAGTTTTCATGTGCCTTTTTATCAAAATGATTTTTTTTAGTTTGCTAGAATATATCTAGGTATTGTTTTTTTGGGGGGAGTCAATATTATCAGGTATGCACTGTAATCTTTCAATATGTAGTTTTAAATATTTTATTAATTAGGAGAAGATACCTTGAATAATAGTTTTTGTACTTTTTATTTGTTTTATTGTTTTGTTTTTCTTCTTCATACATATGTTGTTGTTTTTTTTGCCTATACTCTATATTGTCACTTTCTCTTAAATTCTGTTTGTCATCTATCTTTTTTCATTTGTTTTTGAACTTAATTTTTTCCACCTTCTAGTTCCTTTAATGTGTTATCTGTTGTATTTATTAGTTCATATGCTTTATAGTTTGTTTTACATTTTTGAAATGACTGTTTCTTTTTTCTTACTTTAATTCTATCTTCTCATTTTTAAATTTTTCTAATATCAATTTATGTTACTCTTTAATGTTCATTATCATTTTCTTAAGCTCTTTTGTTTTAAAATGGTCTTAGTTCTCTTTTGCAAGCAAATCTTCCTTGTATACTTGTATTGTCTATGGGAGTGTTGTTTTGCTTCTTCCTCTTATTTTATTTTTTAAAAAATTCACATGGAATTTGCTCTTAATCATTTTCTATCTCTCATTTTTCTATGGAATTTGTTTGTTTGTTTGTTTTTAAATGAGGCATAGTTTAGGAAAACTTCCAACTTCACAGAACTCCATCTTCCTGACTTTGGTCCCCTCCACCATTTTGATTTTGACTTTCCCTTTCCTTCTCTCTTGCACAATTTAGATTCCAATTCCAGAAGTTCCTCCTCATTGTGGGGCTCTGTTCTAGAAGAGAGCCCTCGCTTTCCACTTCAGCCCCCTAAAAGTCTTCCTCTGATATATTCCGGGGTGGAGCTAGTTGGACTGTGTGTCATTCATCCCTAATTATTCAGTATGCTTTTGCGCATTACTTACCTTTTTATAAATCGTCAACATAAGGAATATTTGAATAAAAGAATGATCAGGAAGGTATTGGTGCAGTTGAGATTCAGGTAGATTTCCTACGTTTGCTAGAACTCCAAATAAACTAGTCACCTCTTTCTTTTAGTCACAATGTAAACACTCTCTAATCTTGTAGGTTTCACCCAATGCCTTTTCTGACTTCACTGACCTAACACATTTTAGACCAGCCAAATAAACATAATTATTTGTTTCTTTCATTTAATATTCTTTTCCTTCTAATCTATTTTATGGGGTGTTCAGAAGGTAGAGAGAATAAACGTAACAGCCTAAATCACCATCTTGCCATCTTATGTTGAAAGCAGCTAATTTGTTTTTCGTATTGTGTAAAAATATTTGCAGCCATTTAGTAAAATATGAATAATAATATACTGGTATTTTACTTCACTAACAATTTGGAAGTTTTTTTTAAAGTGTAGTGAACAGTTTTTAACATAGCATTTTACAGTTTTTCGCAGAAGACTTGTTATTTAACTGAACTGACCAAATTGGCAGTTCTGCAACCTGCTTATATTGCAATATAACCAAAGATAGTCTCCGTGTTCATGTCCTTTCTTCTTTCTGCTCTTGGCCTTAGATTTATGTTGGTGTTTTTGGTTTCCACTGTTGTTTATAGTGCACTGTGAGGTAAACTGAGGTGTAATCCATATATAATTATAAATTCTTAGAAAGTAAGAGTTGGACAGAGCACAAGAAATTTTCTAAACCATTATTTAAAAAAACTGAAGCTGATGAATGGGAAAGTAAAATGACTAGTTCAGGTCCACCTGCCCTATTGATAGTCAGGTAGAGAGTAAGAGCAGTCTCATTCTTTATTTTAGCCCCATTATAGACCACAATCTCTCTTTCCGGTGCGTAATGTGGTCTGTGAAGTTTTGTCTCTACAGATGAAAATTCCATGCACCAACACTTGTTTTGTCTCTACAGATGAAAATTCCATGCACCAACACTTATTAACACTGTTCTCACATATTTAGTTTTATATTACTACACACATATACTACAATTTTTTTTCAGTTGAATTATTTGGATTTTTATACTGTGTTTAACAGGGCAAATATTTCATTGGATCTACCTTTAAGTTTCATAAACATTACATATGACATATTGCTATGTATCCATCTTAGTATATAAAAAGAAATGCATCTTATAGATAGTGTACTTTTCACAGAAAGCATTGTGTTAAGGATACATTTTTTTAAATTAAAAAAAGCATAGATGAGTATCTTATTAGCAAATATGGCAGATTAGGGAATTTGGGGATTATCAGTAAGCAACAAATGAACTAGAACATGCTGGAAAATCTCTTTCTTCCACTTTACTTCTTTTCTATTGTTTTTTGCTCTAATTCCTTTTTGATTTTCTGTTTCTCCCTGACTTTGCCTTAGCATTCCCATTGCCTTTGTATTCTAAGCTGCAAAGACTGACAGAATGCACTGGCATCCCTGCTGTTCTGACTGACATAACCTTGAATCTCTGTCGACATACCTGGCAGTTTGGCAGTGTGAGGGTCACTGGTAGGGTGTTTGTGTCTAAGTGAGACAACCATGTTTTAAGTTGCATGATATGTGTGCTCCAATTAAATGTACATATTGGACAGTTGTGTGTTACAGCACAAAAACTAGTATTCTATAAGCATCTGTTTCTCTTATTGTTTCCATGCCACAAAATACATTCATTTCCCCAAAGTGGATTAGCCAGTCTAGACACCTTATAAAATGTCAGTGCAAGTATGAATCTTCTGTACACTGGTCTCAGGAGATCAGAGCTTGTCTGCAATGCTGCTCTTTCACAGTCAGATCACTACAGTCACACAATTTTGTGTTTTTTTGCACTTTGCCAACAGACAATATCAGAACACAGAATTTCTTTTTGTTTCCTAAGCAGGAAGTAACATATGACCAGAGCTCAAGAGGGAAAAAGTTAGCTGATAAATAAATACGCAAGAACTTGGGAAGAAAGTTATTTTTTTTTTATTACCCACTAAGCCACAATAAGTGTTATTATCATGAGATAATCATTCCTCTGGAGCAATACAAGACAGGGGACACAGCTGAGTGCTATCATGCCCATGGGATGTGATTAGCTTATGATAACAGCATCCCCTGGACTCATTGCTATTATGAAATGTCTATTTCCCCCCCCATTTTCTATATATAAATAAATGATTTTTGTGGACAGATTCAATTCCCACAAACTGCAAGTTTGCATTAAAATGCTTCAGCTGTGAGATTCACAGATATTAATCTAGCCTTTTGGAATGTTGAACAGTCAATCAGAATCCTTCTTCGTCTCAAGCTGTTTTATGATATTATTACAATGTATTTTGTGACGGAATGGCGGGTAAAGCAAGTTTCAGAAAAATAGGCTTGTTTGGGCTCAATTTAGTTGCTTGAGGGAAACTTCTACATAAAATGACTCTGCCTGCTCACTAAGGCATCCTAACTTTCTCATTATTTTTTTTCCTGCCTGACTCAATTTCTTTGCTGCATTTTAGAAGTCTGAATTTCATTCCTCTAGCTAGATTAATAAAAGCAGATTTCTCATTTCATATTTCAGAATTGACAAGGGAAAATACTGCCCTGGTAGTCAGAGTGAAGTCAGAAAATACTAGTTCAGAATTTTAGATTTTAAAATTAACATGAAATAAGATTGATTTTGGATTTAGGAATAAATGGAAAGCTTTTGGTATAATAATAGACCGATGGGTATGTTTTATTATGAGTTCAAGTGAAGATTGTGAAAATTACACCGTAAATTTATAAAAATTTAAAAGTCAATGTCATTTTATTAAGCTGAAAAATTTTGGATAATAATATTGCTAGGGTGGAGCCGTCTCCAGGGTGGTACTTAGGAAAAGTAGAAACAAAATTGTCATAGAATCCTAAAACAAAGTTTTGTCTATATATTAATAAAAGGTTTGTTGTACAAATACCAATAATATTAGGCTGAATTACTTGATAAAAATGGCATAAGTATATAATTTTTAAAAAATAAAGAGAGAGAATGTAGCATCTTCTTTGTCCCCAAATATATTTTATTGTTTTGGGCAGGCAGTCTTGTTCTCTTTCTATATTTTCTCTGCTCTGAATTGTTGAGAGCATACAAGCATTCATCATTTAATTAGAGAGTATCTTTAATTAAGAAACGCAAAATTGCCACTTATTCTCCTTCTTCCTCTCTACCAATTTTCACTTTGGGGTATTAATGGTGCAAGAAGCTTGCCTTACAATGCTCGGACCAGAAGAGCGAGGCAGTCACACACTAGCTTATACAGATCATCTGATGATAAAGTTAATAAAGATTGTTCTAAGAAAGCTAAACAAAAGTACTTCTGATGAAAATGCAAATTCAGTGATCAACTCTGGAATTATAAAGTGTATATAAATAGTATTATCATGTGATTTTAAGGTAAGTATTACTAATGTATAAGGAGTTATTATATTTATATTTGTCTTTTTGTTAAAAAGTCTTGGAATGAAATTCTGGCATTTTGAGGTATGAACCTGAGTAGGGTATAGTATCCAATTATTCAGTCAAACACTAATCTAGGTGTTGCAATAAAAGTGTTTTGTAGATGCGATTAACATTTATAATCAGTTGACTTTATGTAAAGAAGATTGTTCTTGATAATCTGAAGTGGGCCTGATCCAATCAGTTGAAAAGCTTTAGGAGTAGAAATGAGGAAGAAGAAATTCTGTGTGTGGACTAGAGTCAGCTTAGGCCCAAGAGTTTCCAGCCCACACTTTCTGACAGCCTGCCCTATGAAGTTTGAATTTGCATAATTTGTTCCACAATTGGGTAGGCCAATTCCTTGCAAAAAAATCCCTATGTAGAGATATATATTACTGGTTCTGTTTGTCTGCTGGAACCCTGGCTGATACACCTATAAAAATAGACCTGATAGGTCTTATCTAATCCAATTTATTCTTTCATTTTGATGGATTAAGCAGCTTGGGGAAAGAATGAATGTGATTTGAGGTTAGAAAGAAAAGGTATAAGGTTACCTCAAATCTCAGTAAAACTGGGTAAAATTCCAAATGACTATCATATAAAAATGACTTTTAAGGGAGTCCAATACCAGGATGCATTTTTGTTAGAAGAAATTAGAGGGGAAAAAATCCCCTGTACATATAGAGGGAACTATTAAGACCCAAACTTTTTAAACCAAACAAGTTTTCTTTTCATACTTCATCTACATGGCACTGTGTTTCCTTTCGGTGTGTCAGGTATTGAACTAGACTCTGTGGACATATCTTTTAACAGAGGATTCAAAAAAAAAAGCAAACATAAAACATATCATTTTTAAATGATGTGATAATCACTATAATAAATGTATTTATGAAGTTCAGTATTCACATAAGAGGCAGATTATTTAACTTTCTCTGGATTACAAGAGAGAGGATGAAATTGAAGATGTGATTGATGGCTTGGTAAAGAAGGGGAAAATTAAGCTGGAACATGAAATATAAAGAATGATCAGGGAAGTTGAGGTATTCTTTGACAAAAAATAATAATAATAATTACAATGTTTAAATGAATGAACAGTATAGCATGTTGCAGAGATTATAAGTGGCATTGTTGCAACATGGTAGCAAAGAAATCTTGTAACTAGAATTGGATCATAAAAAGCCTCATTTGATGGGCTGCAGTTTGTGTTTTTACTTTGTAGTTAATAAGAAGCCACAAAAGTTTGGAGCTGGAATCAGCTAAGAGTTTTAAACATATCCCTGAAGCAACAGGTTGTCCTGGAAGGAGATAAAACAGAAGATTGGGGAAATAATCTGGGTACCATTGTGAAATCCAGGGGAAAAATCGTGAGGGACTGCAGTAGCAATAGAAATGGAAAGGAGAGAAAGCAGTCTAGTTATATGTAGGTTGTAGGATGAGCCAGGCTTCCTGACAGATTGGATTTAGAAGATAAAGAAAAAACAATAGTTTCCTAAGTTTCTGGATCAAGTGGTTGGGTATATCATGTCGTTATTAACCAGTACAGGGACCCTAAAAGAAGGAACAGGTTTTAAGGAGAAACTTGTGAAAATAACAACAGCAACAAAAAGCTGTATTAAATGTAAGAATATGTCAGGCACAGCCTTCTAGATGCTTTACATGAACTTTCACATTTAATACTTCCAAGTAATCTATGAGAGAAGAAAAATTGTTTCTTCTACTTTACAGATGTGGAAACTGAGATTTCAAGAGATACTTTGTAGAGTATCTTTTACATATATATTATATATAGAGTGTCATTCTTTATAGAGTTCAAACAGCTGGTAAGCAGGGAGTTAGAATGGTAAATTTGAGGTGACTGAGTTGGACATACGAGTTTAGAAGAAAAGTTCTCCAATGGGGACATAATTATAGCCTCTTACCATTGAAGCTATTCTAGTTAAGAATTAAGAATTTGAATTTTTGCCAGTGACAAAGTCACTTTTAATTTGTGAATACTTTTAAAAATTGAAAATGTGAAATCCAGAAATCATTTATCTAGGTCTTTGATGAAAGCCCCAAAACACAATGTTGTTATTATTTAAGGAAAACATTACATCTGAAGTTTACATAATGCTATATATTAATCATTTCCAGAGCTATTTGGGTTCTGAGCACCCAGTGTCACGGTGGGGTGGAAGGAGGGTTCTCTCTACACCACCAAGCAATGCTCAGGACACCAACTGGATATCCGACTATTCAATTCAATTTTGACACCAGAGATGGAATCAAATTCCACAGGTAAAGGGCTCAGTCCCACAAGAGCACCTTCCACTTCAGAGGCCAATTGCAATCCCACATTGTTATCTGTGCTTCTGACCAAGTAAAAATTGGAGGTTCCAGGGACACCCTCCTTGGGTTCAATTAATTTGCTAAATTGGCTCACAGAACTCAGAAAACCCACTTAATCACTAGATTACTGGTTTGTTATAAAAGGATATAACTCAGGAACAGCCAGATGGAAGAGAGGCTTAGGGCAAGGTATGTGGAAAGGGCTACAAAGCTTGCATGCCCTCACCAGGCTCTCCGATTTCCCAGTACCTCCATGTGTTCATCAACAGAAAAGCTCTCCAAACCCCGTTTTTAGGGGGAGTTTTATGGAGGCTTCATTGCATAAGCATGATAGATTAAATCATTGGCCAGTGGCGATTGAACTCAATCTCTAACCCCTCTTCCCTCCCCAGAGTTCAGGGTGTGGGACTGAAAGCCTCAATCTTCTAATCACATGCTTGGCTCCACTGGCAACCAACCCCCATACTTAGGTAGGATCCAATGGTCACCTCGTTGACATAAAAAAAGACACCTTTATTGCTTTCATTGCCCAGGAAATTCCAAGGGTTTTAGGAGCTCTGCACCAGAAATGGGGAAAAGACTAAATATACATCTATTATAAATAACAATATCATAAGAGTTTTGACCCAGTGGTGTTTTGTAGCATCAGGTAGAGTGTTACAGAGGATGTTAAAACAATTTAGCTTCATTTTTCAATGACACAATTGATAAATTGGTGAATGTACTCAAGGATAATTTTGATTATTCAATTTTCTTTTCCACTTTTCATTTTTCTCTTTCAAATGTTGAGGAGGAGAAATTGTCCTCTACCCTTCTAGGTTCTTCTGGTTGGTCTAAGAATTAAATTGGCATGAGACAGATTCACAGGAGGAAATCAAATAAAAGTTTAATAACACATAATTACAAACATAAATATAAATGTAAATGGGAGACACTCAGGAAAGTTGATTAACTTGCCAAAATGGCTGAAGCCCTCACCTTTAATGTCATCTTTAAGCTAAAGACAAAAGAAGGTGCTTGGGGCAGTGGTTTGGGACTTCAAGAGGGAGGAAGACTTTCACATGGGGATGGAAAAGCAATGTTCAATAAATAAATGTTTGCTGGGCCAGGCAGAGACAATGGGAAACTGATTAGCAGACTTTGTTAGGTTCAGCCCTGTCTATACACCTAGTTCATACTGTAGTTATCTGTGGTGCTAGCTCCCTTCCTGGAACAAATTCTCTATCTACATTGTTTTAGACAGATAGCAGGAAGGTCAAAGTTTCTTCCTGAATCTTTTGGTTCTTGATTGTTTTCAGTTCAAATTACTCCACATACCAAAGAGCTATTTTGAGGTGGCAAATTTTGTCCGCTTATTTTGTTGGACAAAATAATTTTTGTGCCCTGTGATTGAAAATATCTGAGTCCACATCAAAATAGTGAGGTTGAAAGTGCTAGTTAAAATAGTTGGGCAATAAAAAAGTTGTTAAGTACCATCTCCTTACCCTATAAAATAGGAATTGTTTTTTTTTTTTAAAAAGAAAAACTTGGATTTGGAGAGCTTTTAAGAGTGTGTGAAGGTTTGTGAAAGTAGAGAAATATATGGAAGGCTAGGTTAAATGTAAAAGTATTTGATTCTATATGTAACCAAGGCAGTGAGACTGTAACTAGGGACTCTCAGCTCCTCAGCATTATTCCAACTCTATTTCTTAGTTATGATATGGCTGTGATGTTGTGCTTTCTATGCCTGACTTCTACCGTAGTTCACCATTAAGTTAGCTTAGCTTGCTGCAGATGGAGAGAACTGTTGATGCAGATCAAGACTGAAGTTTAGTTTTTCTATAGGCTTCACCCTTGATCCTTATTCTCCAGGAATAGCTAACTAGAGATTTATAACTCATATAATGTTCCAACCACAAGCTAATGGCTACATGGAACCACATTATGGTGACAGTCATCTCTGAAAATAGAAGATTACCCCCTCCTCAGCACGTAGCCTGTTCCTCTTTTCCCTATAAAATCTCTGAGCAAAACCTGGGGTGTTGAGAGTTGGTTCTTTGGGACATGAGTCCACCTTCACCCCAGGATTGCCGGCTTCCTCAATAATGCTGTCTTTCCTTTTACCCAACACCTGTCTCTCAGTATTGGATTCTTGAGCGACAGGCAGCTGAACCTGAGTTCAGTAACATATAGATCAGGTACCAAGAGCATCCTATAATCATAATTCCAAGATAAATTCTAGAAATCATCTGGTCCAGCTCTCTGACTTGAAGAATATTAAATATTAACAATTCAATAGTTAATGGGCACAGAGTCTGTTTTTAAAAATCTGTAGGGGAAATTATTGAAAACTCTACCATGTTGTTTTTGTATGCACTTTATCCACAAGTTTTTACAGTTTACTTAAAATGTTCTGATGTTGTGTATGTCAAGGGTGGGAAAAAATGTGAACATGCACACATCAATATTTATGTCTAGTTAGACAGATGTAACATGTGGTGATCAGAGCAGCCCTCTACTCAAGAGTGCAATTGTCTGCAGAGCAGACATAGCTGAGAACTAGAAAAGGTAACACTTCATCAGCCACTGTCTTCTATATGTAGTTAAATTTTCTATGTTGTTGAATGTAGTCCTTCCTCTCATGGAGCTACTAGTGGCAGAACTAGGCAGAGTAAATGTTGCATCTAACAGTCTATAAACACTGACTCACAATAAAAAGAGCAAGTACTTACTTTCATAATTCAACATAAATACATTTCTGCTCTTCCATCCCTACTGTCCTCTATATTGGAGAGTTGAGTTTCAAAGAAAAATGACCCTGGAAAATCTAAGTTAATTCTGAATTAGACATTTTATTTTTTATGTGTAGATATAGCTGTTATCTTGAGAATATGTTAATCCTGAAAAACAATAGGATGGATATATTTAGAATGCATCAGTGTGTTAAAAACAAATTTATCATACCCTCCTTTTACTTTTGATATTATTTTCTCCTCATTTCAAAGACTCTGTCTATGCAAATTTTCATAGAACACCATCTCTATATTACAAAACATCCATATTAGTAAGATTGAGAAATAATGCACTTTGCTGCATAGTCTTGCCACTTTTGGAGATTCAAAATGCATATTAGCACATTAATATGCTAAGACACTCAACAGTAAGAAAATAAGATAACTTCGTTTAATTTAGGGTTTTCTAAACTTATTGGACTACAGAATGACACACCCATTTCCTTCTCTTTCCAACACTATCATCATCATCACAATTAATATCAGTAAAATGATATCTCTAAGAATCTCTTTGGAAAATCTGGCATTAGACTAGACTGTTGTGGGAGAAGAGCAGGGGTCAGCACTCTTTTTCTGTAAAGGGCCAAATAGTAAATATTTTTGGATTTTTAGCCCACAAATGGTCTGTGTTGCATATTCTTTATTTCTTTTATAATTCTTTGAACATGTAAAAAACAATTTTTTTAGCTTGAGGGTCATACAGAAAACAGGACATAGGTTGAATCTGGCCTGTGAGCCATAGTTTATTGAGTTTTGAATTAGAGGATACAATTTAAGAAAAAAAAAGATAACTAAGAAGAGAAAAGTAGATTAATTAATAAAGAATCAAAGCACACGTGGGTGGGTATGGAATTTTGGCCAAATAGTCATAAATATTGACACATGAAACAGTAGGCATAAGCAACAAATGCTTTTATTCTATAATTATATAATTAGGGACTAGGTTTTATATACACTGAACTAAAAATTATGAAAAGGTATGTTGGTTAGAAATATCTGAATATCAAACATCAACAATTAGGAAGAGTTTATTAGGGTGTCCTACGGTCCTTAGATTTTGTAGTACTTTGTTAACCTCTTTGAGTGAAGAAAAGGCTATTCACAAGTTCTTCCCACTATTAAGGTTCATCTACAAGAAAAATATGAGTTAGTGTACAATTTGGTATAAAATCCTTAGAGCAAATTTGGAACAAGGAAAAATTTTCTTTTTAAGTCGAAATTAAAAGTTCCCAGTTGTTAGTCGAACATCACCTAGGAAAACAAATATTTTAACTATGTTTAAAGGGAAAATTGGCTCTGAGAAAAGAAATATGTAGTAAAGGATGCTCATTTTCATGTGTGAGGAGGGGAAAATTTTCCTCTCCACTCCTCTTGAGTACTTGTCCCTGGACTAATAATAAAATTGACACAAGAAAGATTAGCAAGAGCAAAACAAAAAACAATTTTTAAAAAATTTATTTATTTATTTTTGGCTGTGCTGGGTCTTCTTTGCTGCCCGCGGGCTTTCTCTAGTTGCAGCTAGCGGTGGCTACTCTTCGTTGCGGTGCGCGGGCTTCTTATTGCAGTGGCTTCTCTTGTTGCGGAGCACGGGCTCTAGGTGCACGGGCTTCGGTAGTTGTGGCACGCGGGCTCGGTAGTCGTGGCTTGCGGGCTCTAGAGCCACAGGCTCAGTAGTTGTGGTGCATGGGCTTAGTTGCTCCACAGCCATGTGGGATCTTCCTGGACCAGGGCTCGAACCCGTGTCCCTTGCATTGACAGGCAGATTCTTAACCACTGTGCCATCAGGGAAGTCCCAAAAAAACAAATTTAATTCATGCGTGGAGAAGTCTCATAGGCATGGAACCTAAGAAGTGACCAAAGCAGGAAGCTTTTCTACTGGGCAGACAAGAAACAACAAATTTGTGAGGAATTGACAGAACAAAGAAACCTAGGTTTTTGTATGCTTAGTTAGTGAAGAATCTAAATGGAGTTTGGGCTTGAGGTAGTCAATTAAAGGAGTAACAACTTTCGTTTCTACCGGCTTCTCATCCCCAAATTTTCTGTCTCTGGTAATAAGGGTGCCCTGCTACCTCCAGAAGCAAGGAGGGCAATGTTCACATGGGAGACTTATTTCCTACTTTCAGGGAGACGGGGGGCAGCATCAAAGTGTCTCCCTTGCATCGGCATTTTCTTAAGTAACTTTAATTCAAAATAATCAGTGTGCAATTGAGGTGTATTTTGGGGTGGCCCAACCCAGACACATGCATTCACTAGTTCAGAAAGAAAGTTGTTTTTTTTTTTTTTCGGTACGCGGGCCTCCCACCGCCGCGGCCTCTCCCGTTGCGGAGCACAGGCTCCGGACGCACAGCCTCAGCGGCCATGGCTCACGGGCCCAGCCGCTCCGCGGCATGTGGGATCCTCCCGGACCGGGGCACGAACCCGTGTCCCCTGCATCGGCAGGCGGACTCGCAACCACTGCGCCACCAGAGAAGCCCAAGCAAGTATTTATATCTACTATATTTAAGATCTCTTGCATATTTTTACAATAATAAAGTTTGGAGAAAAATCTAAACTTTCAATTATTGAGAATCTTTTGCCTTAAAATAAAGGTGTAAATTAATTTTTTTTACATGAAATATATTCACAATAAAAGGTAAGTGAGAAAAGAAAATTACAAAACAGAGCATATACCCTGTGTTTGTAAATATACATGTTTATACATAGTGTATATATGCATATATATACTTATGTCTCTATATGTTGAAATATTCCTGTGTAAATGACATAAAATATTTGGAAGGAAATGCAAAGTGGTTAACTTTAGCTGGTGGTATCTTTGTTGTTTGTAAATTTTTTATTATTTACATATTTTATACGATATATGTATTTATTCCTTTAACAAAAGCAATACCTGTTAGTGTTATTAGATTGTCTGCTTGTTTTTAGGATCTGTTTCCTGTCCTTAAAGAGATTACTTTCATTGCATTGCTTGCACCTAGAGAGTCCCAAAATAGACTGGATATAAAGTGGAAATTGCAATCCATTATTTGGAAAATGCATTGCAAAATATTCAGGTGAAAATGAAGCATCTCTGGCAACACTGAACAGTAAGCTGCTCTTTCTTCAGATGATGGTGTGGTCCTATGCATTTCATATGAGTTGAGATCATGAAGTCAGCAGACTGAGGTGTTTCACGTGCCCTCATTTTATGACTACAGTGATTCACACCTCCCTGGGCTTGGCCAGATGGGGATGCCTCTATTAATTTAACCAAATCTCTCTATTACATTAACTTTTCCTCTTTTTGTGGCTCCACCAGATAGCTTCATTGAGCTGCCCATGATGCTGCCTGGATCCTCACCCTCCAGCACACTGAGAGATGTCAGCCAGTTAGGCGTGGATAAGCCTGTGGAAGATGCTCTATCATTCCTTCTGATGTGCTTGCTTTAGGACTGGCACTGCCTGGCCTGCATCTCATCTGCCATCTGACTGCCTCACTGCCTTCAGCTTCTCCATCCCAGGTACAGTTCACTTCCTTATGAAGGTGTGTCAACATCACTGTTGAACAAAAACCAGTTTTGTTTTGTTTTTAAACACAGTTTATTTTTCTTCTAAGGGTTTAGAACCTAGCAACCCAGAAGAGCAGAACGTGGCCCTCTGTGGGTAGCCCGGGTCTTTGTGCCTGAAGGACTCCCCCATTGTACACCTGTCTTGACAGATTGGTGCCCTAGAACAATATCACTTAGTCACATACTAACCAGCAGGGGGAAAGTCTGTGCCTTTTATTAAAGCCTACCTACTGGCTTAGTGTTTGGAATTCAGTTCTACCTATAAATCAACATCAGAGCATACAACCCAGCGTGTTCAAGAGCTTTGTTTAAACATCAAAGGAAGAACACAGACAAGCACTATGATAGAAATATAACTAATCACTTGCAAATACATCTTTCCTGTCAGTAGGAGCTTAACCTTTCTGTTTAATGTGACTGGGAGAAAGTGCACTTATTTCCATCCTATCTGTTTTCCTTAAAGAGATATAGAATTTTGCTATGAAAAAGAGATAATATTTTTTCTTAACGTAGCACATAGTGTAAGCATTTCAGAAGTGTTTACTTCAAGGAAGCCACAAGAAATTGAATTCTGTGGAAATCTAAAAGCTGTTTATCATATAATGAAGGATGAATTACCCCATGAATCTAAACTCACTAGAAAAAAAACAACTTGTGATCAAGCAGCACTAGGAAAAAAAGTAAAACATAATGAAAGCAAGATTTATTTTAAAAATGGGGAGGAACAGATCTTTATTTGTTTGTTGACTGGCAGTGAATGCAATTTGATGCTTTGTGGTACATTGATTGGGATCAATTTAACTTCATCCTCTTCTCCTGGTTTTATGTGTTCATGAGGGGCCTAGGAAGGATTTATTTGAGGTACTCAGAAAATCCTAGAATCTATAAACCATTCCTTTAATTTTAATGCTACAGATTATGGATGAGAGTTTGGTCACCTGTGTGGATCAGTAGGATTAGAGACATCAAAGCAAGTAAAAATAAGAAAGACAAGCAAGGAAACAACAAACAAAAAGAACTCCATCATTGAAACCAACGGTAGTGTCAGGGGGATTGGAAGTTTCGGCCAGCAATGTAGAATTCCAAAATGGATGAACTTTGCTACAGCTCTGCCAGGGTTTCTAAATCTGGGATAAACCATAGAGGTATGAAGCCTCAAAGTCAGTATCTCTGAAAAGGGCATCTTCTATTACTTCTGACTTGATATATCTGTACAGTATTGGTAATCTTGATTTGTAAATATTTTTGTGTAATAAAACGCTTTTTAGGTAGGTTGTAGCAGTGAGAGCTTTATATACTTTATTGTCATTTTTATTTGTGAGGTTCTTATAGGTATGTATTATATACTTGTGGCTCTGTTCCTGTATATGAGAGACTGTCTATTCTAGTGATGTTAGGACTGGTGTTAATCTCAGAGGAAAGTGAAGGGAGCAGAAATGTTGAGTTTGACAAGCTAAGCAAGAATTTTGGACACACTGGTACACATTGTGAAATCCTGGGCAATATTAATACTCTAAACTTTAGAGCTGTTGTGAGAATTAAATGGACTCTCCTATAGACGATGACAAATGCATTTTTAACAGCCCTATAGGTCCTGACCATTATTAGTAGTACTAGCATTATTATCATTATCAAAAAACAACATGGGGGTTAATGCTTTTATGCTATACATCTGGATGATTTTGTAAAAATACCAGATAGTGACTAAGTCTCGGTAAGTTGTAAATTAAAGAACAGGACTATTTTCTTTTTTTCTGGTATTAAAAGACAGAGGTTTTAGAAGAGTTGTTGCTGATTAGACATGTTTGTTCTTTCACCTGTGCCTGGGGTCTGGACCCACCTCTGCTTTCAAACATTCTGACTATGGTAAATAGAGCATGGTCTCTCCTCACTCCCTCCCTCCCTCCACCCCCTTGTTATACCTTAGAAAATGTACTCTGTGCAGAGACTTGGCCACCATATGTGGATGTATTCACATATATCAAGGTTAATAGCTACTTCCCACTGGCAAATGCTAATCTATATTGTCAATGAGTCTTCATGAGAATAAATGTAGCTGTTGTGCCCATTTAAATAAAACATTTCCAACAGCATCACAGAATTATCGCACTATTAAAATGCTAATGCACTGTGTTTTGAGAGAGACTGTAAGATCCTTGAGGGCAAGAATTTGTTCTATCCTTAGGTTATGTACTGCAAAGAGGAGAATGGAACACTGAATGATTTTGTTCTTAACAGCAAGTTAATTCTTTTAGTCCCAAGTTAAGAGTTTAAATAACTTCCTGAGGCATCCTTCTCAGAAGGAGAAAATGGATTGGCAATTTTCAGAAATCAGATCTGCAGGACCTTAAGACCGTTACAGAGTTCTGTGACATTCAGTTGAGAGTTTCTCAAGAAAACAGAAAATGGCCAACACTCAGAGAATTCTCGTTGTACATGCGCTCTGGAGAGGAGGGGAGATAAGGCCCTTGCTAAGTACTCTGGTCCAGAGCAAACTTTCCTCTCGCTTCTGATTTCCAGAGAGCTTCCCTTCTCCTTCCGTATTGCCTTCCTTTAGGTAACGATCCACGACTTCAGTATCAGGCTTGTACCATACTTAGCTGTAGCACAGATAGATTAAAGACACTACTCTGGATCTCACAGACTGGTCAGAAGAATAACAGTAGAGTGTTTGAAATGGGGAGTGGTGGGTATAATCAAATCTCTGTTGACAGCAGCTATTCTACTCAAGTACTAAGTATTGGTGTCTTGCAGGTAAGGGCCAAAGTAGGGTGGGAGGTTGGAGGTTAGGAAAAAGTTTGAGAAGAATGGGTGAGCATTATCAATGTCTTAACAAGCAATAACTAAGTGTTCCTTTATCTCTACTCAACTTGTAACAAGATGAGAGAAAGGAGATTCACTCTGACTCTAAGAAGAAACCAAAACCAATTTCATAATATTTATTATAGAGAAGTTAAATATTCATACAAACTTAATTAACATTTTTTAACATCTTTATTGGAGTATAGTTGCTTTACATGGTATGTTAGTTTCTGCTGTATAACAAAGTGAATCAGCTATATGTATACATATATCCTCATATCCCCTCCCTCTTGCGTCTCCCTCCCACCCCTCTAGGTGGTCACAGAGCACCAAGCTGATCTACAAATAACTCAATTTTGTTTCTTTTATGGCTGAGTAATATTCCATTGTGTATATGTGCCACATCTTCTTTATCCATTTATCTGTCGATGGACACTTTTTTTAAACATCTTTATTACAGTATAATTGCTTTACAATGATGTGTTAGTTTCTGCTTTATAACAAAGTGAATCAGTTATACATATGCATATGTCCCCATATCTCTTCCCTCTTGCATCTCCCTCCCTCCCACCCTCCCTGTCCCACCCCTCTAGGTGGTCACAAAGCACCTAGCTGATCTCCCTGTGCTATGTGGCTGCTTCCCACTAGCTATCAGTTTTATGTTTGGTAGTGTATATATGTCCATGCCACTCTCTCACTTTGTCCCAGCTTACACTTCCCCCTCCCTGTATCCTCAAATCCATTCTCTAGTAGGTCTGCATCTTTATTCCCATCTTGCTCTTGGGTTCTTCTGATCATTTTCTTTCTTTCTTTCTTTCTTTCTTTTTCTTAGATTCCATATATATGTGTTAGCATATGGTATTTGTTTTTCTCTTTCTGACTTACTTCACTCTGTATGACAGTCTCTAGGTCCATCCACCTCACTACAAATAACTCAGTTTCGTTCCTTTTTATGGCTGAGTAATATTCCATTGTATATATGTGCCACATCTTC
>NC_041231.1:81766308-81767339 GCF_002837175.3 Physeter macrocephalus | reverse complement strand
AAGGAACCTCCATACTGTTCTCCATAGTTGCTGTATCAATTTACATTCCCACCAACAGTGCAAGAGGGTTCCCTTTTCTCCACACCCTCTCTAGCATTTATGGTTTGTAGATTTTTTGATGATGGCTATTCTGACTGCTGTGAGGTGACATCTCATTGTAGTTTTGCTTTGCATTTCTCTAATGATTAATGATGTTGGGCATTCCCTTTCATGTTTGTTGGCAATGTGTATATCTTCTTTGGAGAAATGTCTGTTTAGGTCTTTTGCCCATTTTTGGATTGGGTTGTTTGTTTTTTTGATATTGAGCTGCATGAGTTGCTTGTATGTTTTGCAGATTAATCCCTTGTCAGTTGTTTAATTTGCAAATATTTTCTCCCATTCTGAAGGTTGTCTTTTCATCTTGTTTATGGTTTCCTTTGCTGTGCAAAAGCTTTTAAGTTTCATTAGGTCCCATTTGGTTTTTTTTTGTTTTTATTTCCATTTCTCTAGGAGGTGGGTCAAGAAGGATCTTGCTGTGATTTATGTCATAGAGTGTTCTGCCTATGTTTTCTTCTAAGAGTTTGATGGTGTCTGGCCTTACATTTAGGTCTTCAATCCATTTTGAGTTTATTTTTGTTTATGGTGTTAGGGAGTGTTCTAATTTCATTCTTTTACATGCAGCTGTCCAGTTTTCTCAGCACCACTTATTGAAGAGGCTGCCTTTTCTCCATTGTATATTCTTTCCTCCTTATCAAAGATAAAGTGACCATATGTTCATGGGTTTATCATGTTCCATTGATCTATATTTCTGTTTTTGTGCCAGTACCATACTTTCTTGATTACTGTAGCCTTGTAGTATAGTCTGATGTCAGGGAGCCTGATTCCTCCAGCTCCATTTTTCTTTCTCAAGATTGCTTTGGCTATTCGGGGTCTTTTGTGTTTCCATACAAATTGTGAAATTTTTTGTTCTAGTTCTGTGAAAAATGCCAGTGGTAGTTTGATAGGGCTTGCATTGAATCTGTAGATTGCTTTGGGTAGTATAGTCATTTTCA
>NC_041231.1:81759576-81766106 GCF_002837175.3 Physeter macrocephalus | reverse complement strand
CTTTTATTTCTTTTTCTTCTCTGATTGCTGTGGCTAAGACTTCCAAAACTATGTTGAATAATAGTGGTGAGAGTGGGCGACCTTGTCTTGTTCCTGATCTTAGTGGAAATGGTTTCAGTTTTTCACCATTGAGGATGATTTTGGATGTGGGTTTGTCATATATGGCCTTTATTATGTTGAGGAAGTTCCCACTATGCCTACTTTCTGGAGGGTTTTTATCATAAATAGGTGTTGAATTTTGTCAAAAGCTTTCTCTACATCTATTGAGATGACCATATGGTTTTTCACCTTAAATTTGTTAATTTGGTGTATCACGTTGATTGATTTGCCTGTATTGAAGAATCCTTGCATTCCTTGGATAAACCCCACTTGGTCATGGTGTATCATTCTTTTAATGTGCCATTGGATTCTCTTTGCTAGTATTTTGTTGAGTATTTTTACATCTATGTTCATCAGTGATATTGGCCTGTAGTTTTCTTTCTTTGTGACATCTTTGTCTTGTTTTGGTATCAGGGTGATGGTGGCCTTGTAGAATGAGTTTGAGAGTGTTCCCCCCTCTGCTATATTTTGGAAGAGTTTGAAAAGGATAGGTGTTAGCCTTTCTCTAAATGTTTGTTAGAATTCGTTTATGAAGCCATCTGGTCCTGGGCTTTTGTTTTTTGGAAGATTTTTAATCACAGTTTCGATTTCAGTGCTTGTGATTGGTTTGTTTATATTTTCTATTTCTTCCTGGTTCAGTAACAGAACGTTGGGTTTTTCTAAGAATTTGTCCATATCTACCAGGTTGTCCATGTTATTGGCATATAGTTGCTTGTAGTAATCTCTCATGATCCTTTGTATTTCTTCATTGTCAGTTGTTACTTCTCTTTTTTCATTTCTAATTGTTGATTTGAGTCTTCTCCCTTTTTCTCTTGATCAATCTGCCTAATGGTTTATCAGTTTTGTTTATCTTCTCAAAGAATCAGCTTTTAGTTTTGTTGATCTTTCCTATTGTTTCCTTTATTTCCTTTCTTTATTTCTGATCTGACATTTATGATTTCTTTCTTTTGCTAACTTTGGGTTTTTTTTGTTCTTCTTTCTCTAATTGCTTTAGGTGTAAGGTTAGATTGTTTATTTGAGATGTTTCTTGTTTCTTGAGGTAAGATTGTATTGCTATAAACTTCCCTCTTAAAACTGCTTTTGCTGCATCCCATAGGTTTTGGGTCATAGTGTTTTCATTGTCATTTTTTTCTAGGTATTTTTTGTTTTCCTCTTTGATTCTTCAGTGATCTCTTGGTTATTTAGTAGTGTATTGCTTAGCCTCCATATGTTTGTATTTTTTACGGATTTTTTCCTGTAATTGATATCCAGTCTCATAGCGTTATGGTCAGAAAAGTTACTTAATATGATTTCAATTTTCTTAAATTTACCAAGACTTGATTTGTGACCCATGATATGTTCTATCCTGGAGAATGTTCCATGAGCACCTGAGAAGAAACTGTATTCTGTTGTTTTTGGATGGAATGTCCCATAACTATCAATTAAGTCCATTTTGTTTAATGTGTCGTTTAAAGCTTGTGTTTCCTTATTTATTTTCATTTTGGATGATCTGTCCATTGGTGAAAGTGGGATGTTAAAGTCCCCTACTATGATTGTGTTACTGTCGATTTCCCCTTTTATGGCTGTTAGCATTTGCCTTATGTACTAAGGTGCTCCTATGTTGGGTGCATAAATATTTACAATTGTTATATCTTCTTCTTAAGGTAGTTTTCGATGTGTATGTTCCTATCACCATTTTCTTAATTGTTTGGGGTTTGTTTTTATAGATTTTTTTCTTCCCTTGTGTTTCCTGCCTAGAGAAGTTCCTTTAGCATTTGTTGTAAAGCTGGTTTGGTGGTGCTGAATTCTCTTAGCTTTTGTTTGTTTGTAAAGGTTTTAATTTCTCCATTGAATCTGAATGAGATCCTTGCTGGGAAGAGTAATCTTGGTTGTAGTTTTTTCCATTTCATCACTTTAAATATGTCCTGCCACACCCTTCTGGCTTGCAGAGTTTCTGCTGAAGGATCAGCTGTTAACCTTATGGGGATTCCCTTGTATGTTATTTGTTGCTTTCCCTTGCTGCTTTTAATATTTTTTCTTTGTATTTAATATTTGATTGTTTGATTAATATGTGTCTTTTCATGTCTCTCCTTGGATTTATTGTGTATAGCACTCTCTGTTCTTCCTGGACTTGATTGACTATTTCCTTTCCCATATAAGGGAAGTTTTCAACTATAATCTCTTCAAATTTTTTCTCAGTCCCTTTTTTTCCCCTCTTCTTCTTCTGGGACCCCTATAGTTCAAATGTTGGTGAGTTTAATATTGTCCCAGAGGTCTCTGAGACTGTCCTCAATTCTTTTCATTCTTTTGTCTTTATTCTGCTCTGCAGTAGTTATTTGCACTATTTTATCTTCCAGGTTACTTATCCGTTCTTCTGCCTCAGTTATTCTGCTGTTGATTCCTTCTAGAGAATTTTTAATTTCATTTATTGTGTTGTTCATCATTGTTTGTTTGCTCATTAGTTCTTCTAGGTCCTTGTTAAATGTTTCTTGTATTTTCTCCATTCTATTTCCAAGATTTTGGATCATCGTTACTATCATTACTCTGGATTCTTTTTCAGGTAGACTGCCTATTTCCTCTTCATTTGTTTGGTCTGGTGGGTTTTTACCTTGCTCCTTCATCTGCTGCATATTTCTCTCTCTTCTCATTTTTCTTAACTTACTGTGTTTGGGGTCTCCTTTTCACAGGCTGCAGGTTCATAGTTCCCGTTGTTTTTTGTGTCTTCCCCTGGTGGGTAAGGTTGGTTCAGTGGGTTGTGTAGGCTTCCTTGTGGAAGGGACTGGTGCCTGTGTTCTGGTGGATGAGGCTAGATCTTGTCTTTCTGGTGGGCAGGACAGCATTGGTGGTGTGTTTTGGGGTGTCTGTGAACTTATTATGATTTTAGGTAGCCTCTCTGCTAATGCGTGGTGTTGTGTTCCTGTTTTCCTAGTTGTTTGGCATGGGGTGTCCCACAGTTTAGCTTGCTGGTCTTTGAGTGGAGGTGGGTATAGTGTTGAGTTGGAGATCTCTGGAAGAGCTCTCGCTGAATGATATTTCAAGGGGCTGGGAGGCCTCTGGTGGCCCAATGTCCTGAACTCAGCTCTCCCATCCCAGAGGCTCAGGCCTGACACCTAGCTGGAGCACTAAGATCCTGTCAGCCACATGACTCAGAAGAAAAGGGAGAAAAGATAAAGAAAAAAAGTTATTAAATAAAAAATTTTAAAAATATTATTAAAATAAAATCAAAAAGTAATTTAACAAAAAGGAAGAAGAGAGCAGCCAAACTAATAAACAAATCCACCAATGATAGCAAGCGCTAAAACCTATACTAAAAAGAACCAGACAGACAGAATCCTAGGACAAATGGTAAAAGCAAACCTATACAGACAATATCACACAAAGAAGCATACACATACAAAAAGAGAAAAAGGAAAAAAAACATATATATATATATATATAAAGGAAGAGAGCAACCATATCAGTAAACAAATCTACCAATTATAATAAGCTCTAAATACTAAAGTAAGATAAACATGAAAGTGGAAACAAATTAGATGCAGAAAGCAAACCCCAAGTCTACAGTTGCTCCCAAAGTCCACCGCCTCAGTTTTGGGATGATTTGTTGTCTATTCAGGTATTCCACAGATGCAGGGTACATCAGGTTGAATGTGGAGATTTAATGCTCTGCTCCTGAGTTTGCACAGAGAGATTTCCCTTTCTCTTCTTTGTTTGCACAGCTCCTGGGGTTCAGCTTTGGATTTGGCCCTGCCTCTTCATGTAGGTCGCCCTCTGGCATCTGTTCTTCACCCAGACAGACAGGAGGGAGTTAAAGGAGCAGCTGATTCAGGGGCTCTGGCTCACTCAGGCCGGGAGGAGGGAGGGGTACGGTAATTATAATGGAATGCGGGGCGAGCCTGCGGCGGCAGAGGCCAGCATGATGTTGCAACAGCCTGAGGCACACCATGTGTTCTCCCGGGGAAGTTGTCCCTGGATCACGGGATCCTGGCAGTGGTGTGCTGCACAGGCTCTCGGGAGGGGAGGTGTGGATAGTGACCTGTGCTCGCACACAGGATTCTTGGTCGCTGCAGCAGCAGCATTAGAGTTTCGTGCCCATCTCTGGTGTCCACGCTGATAGCCATGGCTCACACCCATCTCTGGAGCTTGTTTAAGCAGTTCATTAATATTTTTATAACATCCTCCTATGCATTTCCCTAGGTATTTTTCTTCTGCTCAGGGTCTATGTTTTAGTTAAATGTTTGTATATTTTTAAGTATATCTTAAAATATTTTGTTAAAAAGATGTCCTAGTAGATCTTTTAATGATATTTGATAGGCACAAAAACACCATTTTTTGTTGTTATTGTTCAAACATCAATTTCCCCAGTTGGCATTTATTTCACCCTTTGTTGTAATTGCAATGATCGTTATTAAATCACTTTATATAAAATAGAGACCATGTGTTAACTACTAGAGCAGCAGCTCTTCCTGAGCATTACTGTGTCACAGGAATAAGTTGAAGCAATGTAGTAGTGAACCAAAATGCTCCAGTCACACTTGCATGTCGAATCTAATCTTCCTCTTGAAAAGGTTGTTTCACTTGAGTAACAGATGTTTGGAAACCATGTTCTGCCTCCTCGTTTCTCAGCTCCACACATGTGTTCATCCAGACATGGGTCAAGTTACCATTTCAGGTCCACATTACTTTGGCGAAAGGTAAATTACTTGCGAGAGACAGGCAAAAAGACTGCCCTGATGTCTGCTTTGCCCAGGCAGAAGAATCTACAAATAAATACACTCAAGTAGAGTAAAGGACCCTATATATTGTTCTCAAGCTCATGTTCATCACTGTCCTAAGAGGGAGCGAACTTATGGAAAACTGTCTTTAAGAACCTTGTGCTTGAGGAGTTGTCTGTCTGTTTATGTTCCTCTTAACTGAGTGGTTCACAGTGGGATTGTCAATATCTCCTCAGCCTGGTAATCAGGTGTGGGGACTCTCTGGGGTATTTCCCAACCTCTCAATAATGTACAGTGAACTCTGTTGGAGGTTGTAGCAGTTCTCATATAAGTGGATACTCCTTCACGTCCATTTTTCTCTTTGTTCAGTTCCCACATTCTACTTCCTTTAGCCTGTCTTAAAGTTACCAATATCTGATATCTCCAGTCCTCTCTCTAAATGGAACTCCAGACATCCCAATATGAAAAAGTGGTCCTAGCCCTTGGGCCGTCTTCTGGTAGTGTAAAACTTGATGCCCTGGAAAGCTTTTCTGCCTTCCAATGCTGTTTGATAAAGAACTATTTTCTTTAGGTTTTTAAGTCTTCTATATTAATTCTACTTAACCTTTTCATCACCAGAAAAAGCCCAGCCCCCCTCCCATTAGCATTAGGTGCTGCTATACCTCGTTACACTAAGGATGTTCAAGTTTGCAGACCGTCACATTTTAAAACATATTCTTTTCTTCTTCGTCCTCTTCTTTTCAAAAAAAAGTATTAAACAAAATGCATCTCCTCCTAGTGGTAGCACAAGGGAAATCACAAGCTCACTGTATTATACCACTGTGACAGAATGTCATTTCAATTGCCTTATTAACCATATGAAAAAATATATCACAACAGTGAGAAAACTTCTCAGTTATCTATATCTTCCCCCTTAGGCTATTGTCATGAGCCACTGGCATACTAAGGAGAGTGTACTAATTCAGTTGTCAGCTGCCTCACCTATTAAAAAGGGGGAAAAATACCAGCAACAAAATTGAAACCCATAATAAGGGTGGTGAAGAGGTCTGAATAGCTCTGTCCACTTGTAGTCCTGAATTAAACACTCTCTCAGAAATGTGCCATTTGAACTGTCAGAGAGAATGCTGCTGTCACCCACATCTCGTTTGGTAATGAAGCATTAACAGTGTTGTGAAAGCAGCTTTCCCCGGCTGCATTTGGAGAACATGAGACTGGACGCTCATGCTTGAAGTTTTCAAGTGGAGTGTTAAGTATCATTTACCTCATGTTCTTTTTATAAGAAGGAGGAAGTCATGAGAAAGCTATGAAAGTATACAGGTCTGGAAGTCAGATCAGGGATTTTGGGGAAGCCAGAAAACAGCAGATTTTATGAGACCTGAACCAGCGTGACAAGTGGAAAATTTAAATTTGCTAGTTTTTGGCCAGATTTTGGAGATATACTGACTTTATAAACCTGGTTTCTGAAAGCCCTTGCTGTGTGACCCTAGGAAAATACTAAGAGTTTATTAAATGATGTCCACTCTAAGTATGCATTGGATTTATAGATCACTGAATATGGGAGGAAGAGGTATAACTGACGACCTAAGTGTATATCAGACCTACTTTTCCATAAACTATTAAAGCCACACTCTGTACAGTAAAAATGACTTTTAAGCTTTAGGTGATGTATATTGGAGCAATTTTTTTTTTTTTTCTCGGTATGCGGGCCTCTCACTGTTGTGGCCTCTCCCATTGCGGAGC
>NC_041231.1:81758479-81759193 GCF_002837175.3 Physeter macrocephalus | reverse complement strand
CAGCCGCTCCGCGGCATGTGGGATCTTCCCGGACCGGGGCACGAACCCGTGTCCCCTGCATCGGCAGGCGGATTCTCAACCACTGCGCCACCAGGGAAGCCCAGGAGCAATATTTTATAGGATAAAACATGAGCCTACTGAAAGAAGAACACTATACTAGTCATAGTACTCCTTTAACTCACACAAGGATAATGAGGTTGAGTATGAATTAATATAGCTTATCTTTTACAGAGAAGCAAAATATTACCCAGACTAAATGTTCCTCATCTGCAGTCATATACCTAATGAGTATCAACAGATGATTTGAACCCAGGACTGACTCCAGAATCCTTGGGTTTTCCTCTGTACCACATTGGAGAGGAAATCAGTATAATGGGTTTTGCCCTTGAATCCTTTTTGTTTCTCTTACTTTTCTTACTTTTAGGAATTTTCCATCACTTAAGTGTAAATATTATTAACTCCTTGTATTTGTTACCATTAAATTTTGTAAAGTTTAATACAGATTCCATTTAAAGGATTCTGGCTGAGAAAACATGCCAAAGCTGTTTAACAGCTCTGATATGGTCTTTAAAACTCATTTTAAAAATAAATCTGGGGAGAATATCATTGAGTGAAAGAATGCAGTGAAGAACGTAAAATGTGCGATATTTCATACCTCCAGTTTTTTTGTTTGTTTGTTTTGTTTTGTTTTTGCGGTACGCGGGCCTCTCACTG
>NC_041231.1:81723899-81758221 GCF_002837175.3 Physeter macrocephalus | reverse complement strand
CTCCCGTCGCGGAGCGCAGGCTCCGGACGCGCAGGCCCAGTGACCATGGCTCACGGGTCCAGCCGCTCCGCGGCATGTGGGATCCTCCCGGACCAGGGCACGAACCCGCGTCCCCTGCATCGGCAGGCGGACCCTCAACCACTGCGCCACCAGGGAAGCCCCGCCTCCAGTTTTTATGTCTTTCCTGTCAAGGGTTTTACCCTAGAGTTTGTCTCTACGGTGCTGCACTTGCTACCACTTCATAAGTTATTCTGTCTCTGTCCCATTTGCTATTTTGCATCTTCCCTCTGTCCCTCCGTTTAAATTAAAAAAAAAAAAAATGAATGTGATTGGCCCAGCATGTCTAGGAGATCCTAGAAAGCCTATGGATTGGTTGCCCTTGGGTCAGATAAACACCCTTAATTCAATTGGCTTAGCAAGGGGTGAGGCCTGTGGGTGGGCAGATTCAGAATGGGGCCTGGGCTGACCGGCATGTGAAAAACTATGAAGGGCCTTATAAGCTATGAAAAGTATCTTCATTTTAATTCCTTGGTAGAAAAAAGACATTGAACCCTTTAGTATGTCAACATATCACAATTATGTTTGGGGAATACTCACTACAGTGAGTAAGTCTTGGCATAAAATACATTCCTTGGTCCTCATAGAGTAAGTTATTTTTGCTGGATCCTGACCTCTAGGGATATCAATAGATAAAAATCCTATATGAGAAGTTGAAGAGTGGAGTGGATAAAATCTTGGTCTCTGAAGTCAGAATATAGATCTGGATTTGAATACTTTACCTACTACTTAGATGGATGTCTTTCCTAAGTGCTTGATGCCTGTTTCCTCATTCTTAAAATCATAAAACACAGCCTTTCATAAGATTTTTGTGAGGGCATGTAAAAATATTTAAAGTAATGCTTGTGAAGAACCTAATACTATCGAGAAAGGTAAGAGAAGATAAGGTTTCTGGGGCATTCTGATTCTTCTACCTTGGAAAAATAAGAACAATAATAATAATTATACATTTACATTCTTGATTTCAATTTTAGATTTTCATAATAATTCTCTAAGGAAACCAGATTTGATATGGTTTAATTCCAGCTTTGCTGTTACTTGCTGACCAAGAGCAAGTCCCCTCTGATTCTTAGTTTCTTCATCTGTAAAATGGTGATAAAAGAAATTACCTTTAAAGAATACCATGAAAGTAAAGATAGAAAACATCTAATATTCTAGTAAGCTCAGAGCACTTAACATGTCCCTCATAGCACATAGGCTATCTAGTCTTGGGTATCTCTGGAATTTTCTTAATTCCATCTCCCAAATCCATTACCAACACTTTATTTTGCATTCTTTTTTTGCTTTCCCAACAGGTTCATAATGGCTCTCTCTAGAGCCCTGGATATAGAGAGAAGGGGTGTGTGTGTGTGTGTGTATGTGTATGTGTGTAGGAGATGGTCAGTCCTCACATATAATTCAGTCTCCTGAGTGAGTGTCCTCAATATCACTCCCTGCTTGCAACCTTGGAGATTGTGACAAGAATCACTTTTTAGCTTCCCTTTCAAGCAGAGAGTAGGGGACATGGCCTAGTCAAGAAGGTGTACTCCTTTGGGCGCCTGATTTAGAGTTTAATGTGGTGAGGTTTGAAAGGGTTAATAATCAAAGTATTGGGGTGATGATAAGATAAATTAGTAGAGTTCTGGGAAGTGCAAACTTGGAGCCTGATACTAAGGTGGAGGTCAAAAAAAACAAGAAAGGAGATAGCAACTCCAGATATGGGGCTGTAGAGTAAGGTTGCTTCTCTTGTACTTACTGTGTGGTACTGGGGTGTAGGCATGTTGCCTCTTCATGTTCTGTTGTTTAATAGCTCAGGTCATAGTGTCGTGTACCATTTGTATTTCTGTTTACTCAATTTTTTTTGCTTTACCCAGTGTTGGAACAACTGTTCTATTTTCCACGCCTTACGTACATCTTTACTTCTGATCCCTGTTGTTCGCTGACTTGATGCTTTGCTCCTACAATCCATTTGAATTGGGAAATTTTATAGGTACCACGTCCACCAGCCACCTTCCCACTATTGTAGTCTTAAAGGTCTAATCTCAGAAAGGTCATACTTTCTTATATTTTATCGGTGGTGCACAGTTGCTGAAGAGAGTAATGCTAATATCATCTAAACGGTCATATAATCATTTGAATAGTGGCCAGTCTAAGCCCGAGTTTCTCCGTGTGACCCACTGACTGACCAGCAGCTTTAGCATCACATGAGGATATTGAATATGAAACCTAGGGTGGGACATAGCCATCTGTATTTTAATAAGCCCTCCAGGTGATTCTTGATACCCACTAACGTTGGAGAACTGTTGGTTTGGATTACGGATTGAGGAGGCCGATAGCATGGGTCGAAAGATTTATCTGTTGGCCTTGATTACCTTCCTTTCTAGAACTCAGTCAGTATAGTTGTCTTCTGTTTGTTAAAGGCTTGCTTTTGCCTAGTAAAATTTAGCTATCTTTGGAAAGGATAATAGATTAAGCTGATAGTAATTTATAATTTTATATGAGTTTGTTTATATTATCTTTTCCTCATAACAGCTTTGGTAGTAGCTAATTTGAAAAACATCATTTAAAAGAGTGGAGGGCTTCCCTGGTGGTGCAGTGGTTGAGAGTCCGCCTGCCAATGCAGGGGACACGGGTTCGTGCCCCAGTCCGGGAATATCCCACATGCCGCGGAGCGGCTGGGCCCGTGAGCCATGGCCGCTGAGCCTGCGCGTCCAGAGCCTGTGCTCCGCAACGGGAGAGGCCACAATAGTGAGAGGCCCGCGTACCGCAAAAAAAAAAAAAAAAAAAGAGTGGATAGCTGTACAGCAGAAATTAACACAACATTGTAAATCAACTATACTTCAATGAAAAAGAAAATAAGAGTAGATAATCCAAAACAGCCACATGTATTTTATTTCAATGAAATTTATCCTATCTTTGACAAAAGCCCAATATCTTAAAAATTAGAAACATAACTCATGGAATATTATGATAACTTTAAATTTATTTGTACTTATATAAATTTTTGTGTGAAGACACTATGTAATTGTACTTACTAAAATCTCCAGTTCAGAGAAGTACTAGTTATAGTTTAGGAAAACTGAAACCACTGGTATTATTTCTGAGAGATTTTTTTCAGATAGAAATAATCAAGGGGTACAACTAAGTTTAGCTAAAGTCTTACTGATATTTGAGGTCCTCAATTTAGGATGACTAACAGCCCATGTTGTGGAAATATTTTGGAGGAAAACATATAGAAAAATTAAGTATCGGGTAGGTTTTAACATAAATGTTTCAGAAATTGTACTGAGAGTTCTAATTGCTAAATTATTAGAAGGCAGAATGCTGGAGTAGAAAGCAGGATGTATGGTGACTAGGGAAACAGGCTGTACCACGAGCTCTGCTGATAATGCTATGTATGACCTTGGTAAAATCAGTTAAATCTCTGGACCTTAGACCTAGCACGTGTAAAAGGAAGAGTTGGACTAGGAGGAGTTGGACTAAATGATCTCAAAATGTTTTTCTAGGTCAATAATTCTGTTAATAACTACCATTTAATCTTTAGAAGAAGTTGAAAACAACTTATATAGAGAAAAGCTAAGACTTCAAGAAGGTATAAAGCTTTTCCAAGGTTATGCTGTTAGAAAGTAGCAGAACTGGGATTCAAACCAGGTGTTTCATCACATTGGCAGCCTATTTAACCCATTTGTGACCTAGACTTGTGTTTTTACTCTTACATTTGAAAGAAAGCATCATTGACTTATACAAAAATCATATAATACTTATACCTCACAAGACAGTCATACATTGTGGACCTGACTTGAGAATATGAGAGAATTCCACATTCTATCAATTTATTTTAATATTTGTGTATTGAGAATACTTAAATTAGTATACATGATTCATTTCAATTTCACAGAAACTATTTTGAGTTATTATTGTTTATATTTTATATTGCCTTTGCATTGATATATAATCAAGAATTGATTGTTTCACTGTCCTATAATTAAATATTTCTATTGCTATATTTTAAAAAGGCTTGTTGGGTAACTCTTTAGATAATTTATTAGGGCAAGAACTTACTAATGTTGGAGAATGATTCATTTAGCCAACCCTCTGTAAAGCCCAACTGGGTTTTCTCTCCAAGATTTAATAATATTATACATTGGCCACTGAATTTTGTGTCTGAAATCTGGACTTTAAATAAAAGAATCAGCCCTTTAAACTAGGTCTATTACAGGTAGCTGTTTGGGAGACAAAAAGAGTATTAGAAGATGATTTTTCCTTATCTTGTCATCTTCGGTACTTTTATTTCCTCATTTTTCTGTATAACTTTCTCACATGGGTTGTTTGAAAACGACATCCCTTTTTTAGACTATAAACTGGCCTCATCAAACTCAACGGTTTTGCATGATTGGGAAATTTTTGCATAAGCAGCCTGTATCAACTCCTTCGTTCCTGCTGATGATCTGGAAGCAGAGGGAAGCTACTTTGGGACACACCCACATTAGTTCACACACACACACACACACACACACACACACACACACACACACACACGCTCGCACTGTCTCCCTTTGCTCCCTTTCATCTAGTGAAGTACATTTTGGCCTCTTAAAGAGCATTATAAAGCACTAAAACTTAAAGGCAACATTTCCTTTTGACTGAATGACTGCTCTAAGCTGGGTCTGCATGTAATCCAAGAAGAACTTATTTTTCTGATAGATACAAACAAGACTAAGACTTCCTGTCACATTAATGAAAGTGGAGAGAACTCAGGAAATGCATGCTACCCTCTTAATTGGAAAACTTGGGCCTAAGAATAAAAGTCATTTATATTTTCTTTCTTCTAATGTCCCTGTTGTGTAACTCCATTTGGGGGAGGTAAGAACATTCAAACTTTTTCTTTTCTCCCGACACACAACTTAAAATAATGAGGTGATTCCATCAAAAACAAAAAAGTCACTGTTGCTCTTTAGAAATGAGAGGAATCTTAAGACAAGGTGATAGAAGGAAATTTTCCTAGTTTTGAAAACTATGTGAAGTTTTACTAATTTATAAATATTATATTCTTATCATTATATTAAAAGTGAATTATATTAACATGTCTTTGTGTTGCATGTGCACATCCTAGTTGGTTTTCTCTTGGAGCTGGGTGAAGTTAGGATGGAGCTGACACAGGTGGGAGGGTAGGTAGAATATTGAGGAGAATAGCATGAAATTCACCAACTCATCAATATCATTAGCCCTTTTTAAATTTCAAATTTTGTAAATTTTAAAATTTTATTATTTTTTTAAATTTCAACTTTAGGAGAAGTAGTGGTCTATTGTCTCCTGGAATATAAGTCCAGGGACATTTTCCATAACTCTATTCAGTGTGTGATGGCGGTGAGGCTCGGGAACAATGACTGTTCCTTCTTAGTACCAGATCCCTTTGCTCTAGTCTGTTGCTGACTGTCCACCTGACTCTACCTGGGGCCTTTTCTCTTATAGCTCGTAAGGGGCACAACCAAGATTTCAGTCCAGCATCAGAGCTCACATTCTTCCTCACTGATTAACTCCCATCAAGGTTAAGTACTCCCCCCAGGTTATACAGCCAAGTGCAGGGAAAAATAAAGACTATCAATAGGGTGACCATATCATCCGGTTTGGGGAAAAAATCTCAATTTAAGTTACTGTCCCTGAATAATTATCAATACTGTCCCTTCACACTAAAATTTGAGCCAGTTTCAACAAAATTATATCGTTAATTTAGCATTACAATTTAAATAGCAAATTCTCCTGTGCCCATAATGTTTTTCCCTCAACAAATTTATTTATTTATTTATTTTTAAACTCTATTTTATATTGGGGTATAGTTGATTAACAATGTTGTGTTAGTGTCAGGTGTACAACAAAGTGGTTCAGTTATACATATACATGTATCTATTCTTTTTCAAATTCTTTGCCCATAATTTTTTAACTCCAATTTGTTTGATGCAAGCCAATTTACTTATTTAGCTAGTTATGATTTTCCTGTGCTCAGCCCATATACAAAAGAATTTGATCTACAGAAGCAACCTAAGTGTCCATCAACAGATGAATGGATAAAGAAGATGTGGCACATATATACAATGGAATATTACTCAGCCATAAAAAGAAATGAAACTGAGTTATTTGTAATGAGGTGGATAGACCTGGAGTCTGTCATACAGAGTGAAGTAAGTCAGAAGGAGAAAAACAAATACCGTATGCTAACACATATATATGGAATCTAAGAAAAAAAAATGTCATGAAGAGATTAGTGGTAGGACGGGAATAAAACACAGACCTACTAGAGCATGGACTTGAGGACATGGGGAGGGGGAAGGGTAAGCTGTGACGAAGTGAGAGAGTGGCAGGGACATATATACACTACCAAATGTAAATTAGATAGCTAGTGGGAAGCTGCCGCATAGCACAGGGAGATCACCTCTGTGCTTTGTGACCACCGAGAGGGGTGGGATAGGGAGGGTGGGAGGGAGGGAGACACAAGAGGGAAGAGATATGGGAACATATGTATATGTATAACTGATTCACTTTGTTGTAAAGGAGAAACTAACACACTATTGTAAAACAGTTATACTCCAATAAAGATGTTAAAAAAAAAAAAGAATTTGATCTACAGATCAGTTAACCTCCCTCTATGACATCTCACTCAAATCAAATAAAAAGCTATTTCCCGTATGAGAAATAAAGAACAGGCCCTAGCAAGGAAGATAATAATGCATTCTTTGAAAGTACATGGTCAAATTACAAAGAAAAAGAGTTTGGGATGAGATGAAACAGGGGAGAGGCAGACACATTTTTAGACATGTCACGACATTTACAGTGATTTTAGGTGAAAAGAGCGGTAAATTCCAATAGACTGAGAAAATTTGCAGCACAGCCGGCCTAGGGAAAAAAAAAAATCTGTCTTCCACCAAGATCTTAAAAACGACTGTTGTAAAAGGCCTCCTGAAATGTGAAGATGCTGTATATCTTCTTCAGAGTCCTGCATTTGGCCTATGGTTACTTTAGGATTTTCAAATAAGTATTTAATCTCCTGGGGGAACCCCAATAGTAGCATAGGTTTATGAAGGTGTCTTCAGTAACCCCAGTGCCCTCACTAATTAATACTTGGACTGAATCTGCCGTGGGTCAGTGTCAAGGCTGCTTAATGGAAGTCCAGTTAATGGTGAGCAGCGCCAAAGGGAGAAGCTCCCTACCCTCTGCTGTCTCTTTCCTTCTCCCAACTTTCTCAATGCCTTTCTTTATAAGTTTCTACCTCTAGCCAGTTCTGCCACTTCATGCTTCTTCCATTTTATTTAACTTTTTATAAAATGGTCTATGCTTCACTCCTCTTCTTCAAAACTTGCTCACGTTCATCTTCAGGAATGACTATCGTGTCTTCTTGTGGTGCTGGAGAACCTTCGATGTATTCATGCTAGAGGCAGGTTCAAAAAACAGGACTGGCTAAAGACACAAGGGGACAAAAGTTATACTTACTGAGATGCTTCCCCCCCATTTCATAACTCCAATGCACATGAACACACACACACACACACACACACACACACACAGGAAATCGTAGATGTATACACCCATACACACCAAATGATAACTCACATACACAGACTTTTTTAGCCATCATATATATCCAAGTACCATCATATATATCCTGTACCAGTGCCAACTAAGATGAAATCCATCTATCATTCTTCTTAATCTCAGGGCCTAAGGGGGGCAACAGAATTCTGATGACGGAAAGAAAGAATTAGTTTTCCATATTCTCCAATTATTTACTTTGTTAGCTAACACTCCTGTCCTCCTAGTGGGTTTCAAGTTGGGCAAATACATGCCTGAATCTTTGGAGGAGTTGTGGGGACCTGGAGTGGCCAGAGTTCCCAGAGCAGTTGCACTCTGAGCTCTCCTGTTCAGAAAGCCCATGGTGCTTTACAAATAGTATTATTTTCTCTACGTGCTATTCCTTAAGGAAAGTTGGCAAGCTTTTCTTGGACTAACCCATTAGTCACCCTAATAATGATTTCAAAGGCACGGGTCTTGGTGAAGAAATCTGGGACTCTTGGAATCAAAAGCATTCAAGACTAGCTCTAGGCAGAAGGAATCTCCTCTAAGGTGTCATGGAATATTCTTTCCACTTCGAGGTACTCATGCACAGGGTGGATCTCCTGCACTTAAAACCGTACCCACAAGTGGCATGTGGGTTTAGACTTCTACCTATTAAAACAATAGCAGTTCCTTATATGTATAGATTTTTATCCAGTTTATAAAGAAATATCCATGTCCCTTAACTCTTTTAAGTACTTCCAGGAATCATCTCCAAAACCTGGCCATGTACTATATTATCTAATAAAACACAGACCTGCATTTAAAGCAGAGGCAGGGAAGGCAGCTTCTAAGAATGGCTCAGAAGGATACCCTGTTTCCAAAGCTGTGGAGTCGGATTATACTGGTGACATTTTGAACTTTTCCCAGTGCAAAGCCAACAGCCTATGAACCTATGCAGTCACAGAGGTGGCCCTTGACAAATAAATATTAACGGAATAAATTCACTTTGGGTAAGAAAGAGCAGAACTATGACCTTTCTCTTCAACAAGTTTCTCATCCATGGAATAAAGAAAATTTGCTCAGTTGGACTTTGTACAAGATGTTCTCTGCTGCCTGGTGTAAACTGGAACAGGAAGAGAATTCAGGAGAAGAATAATAGGGTCTCGACTCCTGTTGAATTATTTTCACCTCTGCCCAGAGAGAACATCATTGTAGGAGAAAAAGGGATTAATCAGACCAAGTGCTTTGAACATACCAACAGCTTAATGAATGTGAACTAATAGATTGTTAGCTATGGGAGAGAGCATGAGGTCACCTGTCTTTGTTTTGTTTTGTTTTTTGTGTTACGCGGGCCTCTCAGTGTTGTGGCCTGTCCCGTTGCGGAGCACAGGCTCCAGACGCCCAGGCTCAGCGGCCATGGCTCACGGGCCCAGCCGCTCCACAGCATGTGGGATCCTCCCGGACCGGGGCACGAACCCGTGTCCCCTGCCTCAGCAGGCGGACTCCCAGCCACTGCGCCACCAGGGAAGCCCATGGTCACCTTCTTTATCCCTGCTTCCCTGCAGTACCGCACTGAAACCTCTTCCTAAAAACCAGGTTAGATGCTGAATTCTAAGCCAAAATGTAGAATGAACAGTACAGAATTGCTGAACCCAGATTCGTATTAAACTCATTTTTGTTCTTTTGTTAAAACCCAAACTTAAAAAAAAAAGGTAAGACCACTTGAATACATTTAAATGTGGAGATTTTATTTTCTTGAATAGGAACAAAATAGGAATATGCTTTCTGAAAGATGCCTGAGTTGATCCAGTATTTATTTGTTTCAAGAAGAATTAGTCTTTGAGATAAAAGAATTTCATAGCCTCCAACAGTAATATTTACTAGGGCTTCATGCACACAATAATTCTGTGTATTTAAATTAAATAGCCCTGATGCATTTTGAACACATTTTCTTTCCTTCAAAAGGAGTGATCCTTTTCTATGTCATTCTTTTCCATGAGAATTTCCACAGAGTATCCCCTTTTATGCTATAAAATTATAATTTCTTACACTTTATTTTCTATCTGTCAAGTCACAGAATTATTGTCAATTACATTTGTAGTTTTTAACAATCTACTTAAAATTAAAAAAATTTTTGTGTGTGTAGCAGAAGAGTATCAGATAGGTCCATAATTCAGAATAAAGCTTCCCCTGATACCTGCACCCCAACTACTACCCCTGATTCATCCTTGTCCTGTTGAAGATGAGGAAACACAGGTTTATGGAGGGAAAAGTCACACATGACATTGACCATGGAGACAGAAACAGAAGATTTATTCCTGAGTTCTACCACTATTAATCTCATTAAGTAGTACTGCCTTTAAATGTTCCATGCATTGTTGTACTTTTAAAATTTTAACAATGTGACTTCATCGTCTCATCAAAATTAAACAAAAACTTCATAGTTAGTTATAAGATGTCAAAATCAAAATCAGTTTCCAAAGTCTGGGAAAAAACCACAACAATAAAACAACAGTGCACCTTGGATCTCTTTACGTTATAAGCGATTGTCATTCTGAACATTTCTTTCCTCTTAGTCACACAGGACATTTATATAATTTCTGCAGTGTTACAATAGAATTACTCCTCCGAGAAACCCCATACTATGAGAACGTATTCAAGTTAACTGAGCTGGCAGATGACCTTAATATACGAAATATATTGATACAACAACCACTTACTTTCCTGACCGATGAAGCTGATAAAAGAAGTAGATCAGAGAATATATGAGGGGAAAACATCCAGGCAGCTTAGACCCATGCTGTGGGAGTTGGAGTCAAAATAATCTAACCTACCTCATTCACTTTGATTAATTTTTTCCTCTGATGGAATTATTTTATTCTCATCGCATTGTTCAAGACTTTATTTCACTAGGTTTAGTTGTTTTCCATTCTTGTTGATGTGAGGTACCAAGACCCAAATATTCATTCTTACAGAGAAAAGACCACCTGTAAGCATCGTTTTCACAAGGTCACAAGTCTGGTTTCTCGTCCATCTGCAATCTCCACCTCTCCGGAGCCTGTCTCACTTGCTTTATTTCCTGCAAGTCCCTCACAGGATGCCTGGTGCATGGTAGGTGTTTAATAAATACACATTAAGCAAACCAATGCTGCTCATTAGAGTAACCCCTCATTTACAAGCTTTGTGAACATGAGTTACTGTCTCCCTTAAGCAGGTCAGCTAAATATCTTATTTCTCCCAGAAGTTGTCCTTTATTTACTAAATTAGCCAGACCATCCAAAGTTGGTATGCCAAATATATATAACCTTAGTTACCTTAAGTAATGGATCTCCTAAGGAGAAATCATGACTTTCAGCAGATACTTGTAGTGGTAAATGAAATGTTGCGCGAAGTGCAGATTTCGACATCAGAAATACCTTGATTTAAATTCCAGCTCCCAGATTACTTAGCCATCTGACCATGAAAGCGTTACTTAACTTCTCTGAACCTGATTCCTCATTTGTAGTAATAACTGGCTTTCAGAATTTATTAAGCATTGCATAAATATCAGGAGGTCCAGCATAGTGCCTGAAGCATGGGAGGCCTTACTCATAAGCAACTATTACTGTTTCTAAATTTCACATTTCACACAATACTACAAACCTGCCTCTTGAGGGGAAAGTATAAAATTTTATAATAACTACTATTTATTTAAACTGAAAGTGTACGAAAATAAATCCCTGCTAGACTGAAATACAGTCTACAACATTCAGTTTAAATATACAAATCAGAACAGCAGAAGTTAACAGTTAGTTGAAATATAAAATAGAATGTTCCATCTCCCTGCTGCCTCTCTTAATTCTTTTGGGACAATTTGGTATTATTTAGTAAGTCCTGAAGTTCCATAGAGTAAGAAATTTGGGGACTTCTGGGGAATGGGGAAGCAGCACAAGTAGATATGAATCTGGCCAGCTTCTCCTTGGCCCATTTACACTCTCTGGTTGTCAGCAGTTGAAGGTCCACAAGTCATAGTGATGCCAGGTAAGACTTGAAGAGAAATAGTTTCTACCACCAAAGCCGGAAAGAAATTTTAAAAAATTGGTCCCTATGATTTGATTGACAGATAGTTGCTTTTGTGTGTTTTTCACTCACTCATTTATTCATCCTTAACAAAGATTACTCAGTGCCTAATACATGAAGATGTTGAAATCAATGCTGGAACAAGAAACTAATTTTACTATTATGCAGTTTATAATATAATGAGGGGAGGGGAGATTTATAATCAGGAATGTTTAAGAACATATGGATGCATTCATTTAATAAATGCAGGTTAGGTTCTCTTTGGCATTCATGTTCTGTAAAAGAGGAGATTTCAGTTTGGTCAAAATATAGCCTTTGCTGCTTGTAAAGTGAGGTCAGCAAATTACAGTGACATATTATGTCTTGGATTTGCAATTCACAATGTGCCTACATTGAAAATCTCTGGTTTTTATGGTCGTGCTGAGATGGCTATAATTTTTTCTAAATTCCTTTGATATTGTTTTCTCCCTGGAGGAGTGGAGAGGTCAGTATAGAAGTAATTGTTTGGAATCTTTAAATGCTTTCCCAATTAGAAGGAAATGAAAAGGTAGAAAAGCTTTCACAGATTGAGAAATCACAAGCGGATCGTCTGTGGTGGTGGTAGTAACCATTGTTGTAACTAACATTTACTGAGCTCTTATTACGTTAATTCCAGCAATCAGTATATACACGGGTGTCCTCGCATTACCCCTGTGAGGTGAGGCTTCCTAATTTTATTTCTGATTTGCAGGTGGAGTAACTGAGGTTTAGAGAGATTATGTCATTTTCCCACAGCCCTGCCGTTGGTGGCCGTGGCTATCAGACTGTAGACCTAAAGTTCTTGAATCTCTGGCTCTGCCTCACAGTAAGGAGCCCCAGGGCCTCTGGGTGGAGGGGAGCGGGGCACAGTGCAGCCCCCTCCATCCCCAGTGTGCATCAGCCTGCTGCTGTCTGCAGGGAAGGGGGACCACCTCTGCAGCTCCGTGACTGTGTTAATAACAGCAAGATAACACTCCCACCCCAGCACCACTCCTCCAGCTAACGGCCTCACAGTGTGGCTGGCTTTATGCATTGCATGGATTTTCCAATCTGATTCTCAATTCAACTCCAAAGAATATCATTGCCCTCAATTTATAGATGAGAAAAAGTAGGTTTAGAGGTTTAATAAATCCTGCCTGTGTGCCAGGATTCAAATACAGGCACATTTGCTGTGTTCTGACCTCTGGAACTAAACTGCCGCCTTCCTTCCACAAAGTGTTAAAAACTGTGGTCTCCTACAGCCATGAGTGGCCCCAGAGGTCAGTAAACTCACCCAAGTAATCTAAACTCAGGGTAAGCCAAGAGAAGCTCATCTTCACCATGATATTCGGTAAACCTGCTGCAGTGTCCTTCTGGTCCTAGAAGAACTGTGTTCTATTTCCAATTCTGTTTCTTATAACTTTACCTGAAATTTTTTGAATTCCTTTTAGAATCAGGTATTTTTCCTTACACTGATAGTTTGTTTTTCCCCTTTTCCATCTATCTCCATTTCCCCGTGTACACTCCAAACAACACAAAAGTATGAACTGGTGTTTTTGAGATCCAGTTCGTTACTCTTTTTTATTTTCATTGCATATTAAGCAATATTTCCTATAATATTTTCTTCTATTCCTAAGAGATGTGATTTTTCAGGCATTCCATAGAACTTTGGGCAATATTTTCCAGAAAGGAATTTTTTAAAACCATTTTGATACAGTATTTCTACATTAATGCAATAGGGACTTTTGAACAAAGTAAATATAGCATTTAATTATAATAACTATTTCATCCTTATGCAAATATCCTTTAAATTCTAGAATTCAAAGAACACTCCCTTAAAAAGTTATCATGGTTCACACCTCTTAGTGAATAGCAGATGTTGACGATGAATTTTAATCTTTTTTACGTTTATTACAGATATATTTTAATCACACTAGAAAAGTGAAAATAATCCAGAGTGAGGCCTTAAATTTAATTTTAAGAATTTTAAAAGAAGATTCTTCTAGATGGTGAAGAAAAGTGGGTGAATGCCACAGTTTTTCATTGTGACAACAGTGCCACCTAATGTTTGATCGAGGACTCTGAAATAAACCAAAAACCAAATGTGGACTTTGGCTCTGAATCCTAAACCTCTATTTGTACTTAGGATAAACTTTGACAGTTTAAATGTGAGTCAAAATGAATAATTTACATTTTTTTTTAAAGTCAGAAGTATGTAATTCTAATTCTTCTAATCATTTCAGGATAGAAAAATATTAATTTTCCACTTAGCCTGATAAAGAACTATTTGGATTATTTATTCCAAATAGAAGCACAAAACTGCACCCCTGTGATTATTGTCTATTAGAGATAAGATTCTGGTCAAATTAATTTATTATAGTAAAATTATATCATTATTAATTGAAATTTAAGGGGATGCTACTTCTGTGAATTAGTAAAACATGAGTTGTAATTCTGTATTTTATTTTAAAAATATAGACTCTTATGTATGATTGTCGAGATCCATTTTCACAGAAGAGACCTTAATAAATATCCAAAAATGACAGGTAATTATTCACAGTAACTCTTCTGGATGTAGGTCCAGGCATTTAAGGTGACTAAGCATTGTTTCCTTAAGTGGCTTAAACTCACCAATGTTCTTCTTATTAATATGTCAAGGTAGTAGAGGTATAAACCTTAGTCTAGCCTTTGTCCAAATCGTCAAAAGTCTAGAGTAATAGAATCAAAATAGATTCTGTTATTTGATTTCAATAAACCCATGAATCTATCCTATGCTTTTCTGATATTTCTAAAATAATTTTAAAAGAAACTTTTATAAAACATATTTAGCTAGTCATAGATATGTACTTAAGCAAACATGTAAAGTTTGTGAATACAGTTGTTATATATGACCAAAGTGTAGCTACTTCTACTTCACCTTGGAAGGAATCTGAAGTTCGCATTCAAACGATTTAGGATTTTGGTTCCTAAACACTTATAATGATTTGCGAAAGTAACTCAGTTCTCCTTTCCTATTATATATATGGATCCAGCGCTATACCTTCCCATGAGTAAGAGCAGGGAATTATTAGTCTACTCTTCTTTGGCAGTTTCCTCCTTCCTTGAGGGTAAAGTTCCCTGAGAGGGGAAGCAAAGAGGGTCGTAATGCACTCAAGGCTCCTTTTCCTTTTCTTTTCTTACAGTCCCGCTCAACAAATGTTTGCTTATATCCCCATTCCCTGCTTCACTGCGTGTAACCTTCTATTTCATTTATCAGAGATTTCATTCCCCAAGTTTTCTAGATAATGCACAGGATGTTATTTTATCTTGAGCTCAAACACTTCACAACCTCAGCCTCCTCTGACATAATTTATTGTTAGTTTTATGCCTAGTTTATGACCAGAGAAACTGAGGTACACAGAGCATATTCATGCTGGCAGATTCTGTTAATTAATTAACCCCTCCAGCGTATCAGCGACCTCTCTTCCCCACTCCTCCAGGGGCTGATGAGAAGTGTGCAGAAACATGCCAGTTGTAGGAGTGCTTCCTGGAAAGCTCTGGCTTCCTTTTAAACGGGACTGAATTACTAGCTTCGCCCTTCCTTTTTCTTTATCTTCTTCCCTTGAACGGGAATGCGATGCCATAGTTTCAGCAGCCATCTTATATCTGTTGCAGAAAGACCAAGGCAATTTTCAAAATACTGGCCCTGGTATCATTGAGTTAGTGAATCAAATCCAGCAGCCACTTATTCCACACTTCTTATTAGGTGAAAGAAAAGAAAAACTATTTAGATCATTATTCAATGGGTTTTCCAATATTTGGAGCTGAAAACCATCCCAAATGGTCTAGAAGTAGAAATGCAGATTATAGTAATTGAGCCTCTAGGCACAGTGCCCTGCATAAGTGCCAGGAATGGAATCAATGACCGTCCATGTTGTAATGAACTGGTGTCGTGGAAGACACAAGATCACCCAAAATTAGTCAGTTTTAAACAACAAACACTTGAGTGACGATTTCACAGTGGATCTTGATCCATACTGTAGGACACAACTGATATAAGATATAGCTGTTGCACAAAAGACCTAAAAATCATTTGAAAAAATAATTGGCTAATGTGACAAAACATCGGTGATGTGTCAAATAGATGGACAGACAAGAGTTACTTAAATTAAAGCCATGCTTATAGACTTTGGTCACTGTGTAGAAACTGGAGAGAGAGAAAGAGAAAAGGCATTCCAGGTAGAGGAACAGTATGAGAGAGCGTGCAGAAGCTGACCGTACAAGGTATGGTTTGTACCAGTTGTCAAGGGGTCATTAAGGATCTAGGTTCACATAAAAGCTGTAGACTCCAGGGCTTCCCTGGTGGCGCAGTGGTTGCGCGTCCGCCTGCCGATGCAGGGGAACCGGGTTCGCGCCCCGGTCTGGGAGGATCCCACATGCCGCGGAGCGGCTGGGCCCGTGAGCCATGGCCGCTGAGCCTGCGCGTCCGGAGCCTGTGCTCCGCCTCAATTTTGTGCTTACTTGGTTCTGTGGGCAGGTGGTTGGACTCCTTTTATCTAGGGATGTGATGAGCAATAGAAAGAAGTGAGTAGTTAGAGAAAAAGTTGACAGTGGTAAATTGAGCAGAGACAATTAAACTCGTGGGGCAAAACACAAGAAATTCTTCAGGACTAGAGACTTCAGAAAATAAAACCAAACCCATGGATAAAGAGAAGAGATTGGCAGTTGCCAAAGGTGGAGGGGTGGGGGATGAGCAAAATGGGTGAAGAGGGTCAAAAGATAAAAACTTCCAGTTATAAAATAAATCATGGGGATGCAATGTACAGCATGGCGACTATAGTTAATAATACTGTAGTGCATATCTGAAAGTTGCTAAGAGAGTTGATGCCGTATTAAAAGTCAAGGGTCCCCAACCTCCGGGCCACAGACAGGTACCAGTCCATGGCCTATTAGGAACCAGGCTATACAGCGGGAGGTAAGCGGCGAGCGAGCGAGCGAAGCTTCATCTGTATGTTCAGCCGCTCCCCATCGCTCACGTTACCGCCTGAGCTCCACCTCCTTTCAGATAAGCGGCGGCACTAGATTCTCATAGGAGCACAGACCCTACTGTGAACTGCACATGTGAGGGATCTAGGTTGCGCACTCCATATGAGAATCTAATGCCTGATGATCTGACGTGGAGCTGAGGCGGAGATGCTAGTGCTGGGGAGCGGCTGCAAATACAGATCATCATTAGCAGAGAGGTTTGACTGCACAGAGACCATAATAAATCAATTGCTTGCAGACTCATATCAAAACCCTAGCAGTGAGTGGCAAGTGACAATGAAGCTGCATCTTACGAAGTAGACTGGACATAAGCAACACACTTCAGGTGTCACTGTCTCCCATCACCCCAGATGGGATCATCTAGTTGCAGGAAAACAAGCTCAGACTCCCACTGATTCTGCATTATGGTGAATTGTATAATTATTTCATTATATATTACAATGTAACGATAATAGAAATAAAGTGCACAATAAGTGTTACGCACTTGAATCATCCTGAAACCATCCCCGCCCCCATCCGTGGAAAAATTGTCTTCTATGAAACCGATCCCTGGTGCCGAAAAGGTTGGGGACCGCTGTTAAAAGTCCTCATCACAAACAAAAACGATTGTAAATCTGTATGGTGATGGATGTTAACTAGACGTACTGTGGTGATCACTTTGCAATATACACAAATATTTGATCATTGTGTTGTACAACTGGAACTAACATAATGTCATATGTCAATTATACCTAATAAAAAAGCTTTCAGAAAATATAATCAATACTAGTTTGAAAGCATATAGACTATCATGTGACTGATTCCATAAGCTGTAACTCACATCCTGCCTATGACCAAACACTGGTCATTAGGACATGGATGACTCAAAGCATCAAGTGGTGGAAAATGATGGATTATAGAGGGGCTCAGTGGTGTCCAGGTTCATCTGTGAGTGCTTTATTTGCCTTTCACTTAAATGATGAACATACAATTCAGGCTCGGCAGCATCTGGAATACACCTTGATATTTGGAGATTTTTGTCTGAACTCCTACATATTTGAATTTTCTGTATTTATTCATTCTCTCATTCTTTCAACAAATATTTATCAAGTGATTATTCTGTACCAGGAACTGTAGAGACCATGCAGGTACCAGGAGTTTATACTTCTCTTTATCTTTACCATCTGATCACCCACTTACACAGAAGGACTGGATTATAAATAAAAATGTAGGTATCTTATCCACATGCAATTTTAGCTTAAAATATTTCACTTATGTAACCCTCAAATAGCCTTTGCTTATCTTTTCATTTTCTTTTCCCAGTTTCATTGCATGTGTACTTTAGCATCTTTCTTTTATCCAGTCTTAGTCTGATTCGTATTTTAAATTATACTTTCCCCTAGGTCTGTTTAAAAAAATGTTATAATTTCTTGCATCCTAAAAACGTATGTGTATGTTCATGTGTGTGCTGGGATAGGCCTGGTTATTTTCTATCCAGGAGGACTGACGGAACAGAGTAGGATACCGGATACATAAGATATAAACAAGAGTCACAAAAGAGAGAGAAAAGGATTTTGGAAAAGAGAAAATTAGATTTAGGAGATCAAGGAAGACATATGAGGAAACAAGAGAATCTAGAGTTGGCTCTAGAGGTCTAGAAGTGCACTTAATTTCTTTAACAGTAGCTTAAACAAACACCAGGTATCAGTGAGCCTGAATTTTTCCATATTTGTGTCAGCTTGACTTCTTCTTCTTGGACAGTAGAATAACGGTCCTTGTGTGGAGATGTGGAGGAAAGAAACTCCTCTTGTTGTACATAGGCCAAATTATCTTCCCATTTCATTCATTTTGTGCTTGGTTTCTGCACAGAAACACTGGACCATAATGAGCAGCCTCATTTAGTTTCTTAATGAAATACTTTTCTGGTTGAAATAAATAGTGAAGACTTTTCAAGTTGAGTTCTCAGTCCCATAGGAGGCCTCCACGCCCCTAGCTCTATCCAACCATCCACAGTGAGAATATAAAAGTAAATGTTAGTGCATCATATGCAGTGGGACTCAAGAGTGGGCTAAAGTTGTTGGAGCATTTATACTCCTTTTCCCTTCCTATTCCATAAATATGCCCGCATTTACATAAATCTTTGATGGTTTAAATCTTTAAGAGCATATATTGAAGAGAAGAGGTGATGTCAAAAGTTAGAAGTATGGAAAATAATTAGATTATGGAGCATTTTTTAATTGGGCTTACTTTTCCTGCCTTCTCTTTTAAATAAGTATGTTTACAGTATGAATGTGATGCAAGATGATTCCCATAACCATCATTTTATAGCGTGCCTTTTAAATGATTATAAAACAAGAGGAGGTTGCAGCATGTGTTTTTAATTCTTTTTTTTTGAAGTATAGTTTATTTACAATGTTGTGTTATTTTCATATGTAAAGCAAAGTGATTCAGTTATACATACACATATATCTATTTTTTCATATTCTTTTCCCTTATAGGTATTACAAAATATTCAGTATAGTTCCCTGTACTATAGAGTAGGTCCTTGTTGGTTATCTATTTTATATATAGTAGTGTGTATATGTTAATTCCTAACTCCTAATTTATCCCTCTCCCCCTTTCCCATTTGTTAATCATAAGTTCATCTTCTTTGTCCGAAGATATATTTCTGTTTTGTATATAAGTTCATTTGTATCATTTATTTTAGATTCCACATATAAGCGATATCATACTTGTCTTTCTCTGTCTGACCTACTTCACTTAGTATGATAATCTCTAGGCCCACCCATCCTGCTGCAAATGGCATTATTTCATTCTTTTTATGGCTGAGTGATATTCCATTGTATAAATATACCACATATTTATCCATTCATCTGTTGATGGACATTTAGATTGCTTCCATGTCTTGGCTATTGTAAATAGTGCTGCAGTGAACATGGGGGTGCATGTATCTTTTTGCATTATGGTTTTCTTAGGATATACGCCCAGGAGTGGGATTGCAGGATCATATGATTCTTTCAATAGATATTTTTGAGTGCCTTCTGTGTACAAGACATTGTTGGAACTACTGCACATAAAAACAAATACAACGAACAGAAACGCTGCCCTAAAGGACCTAATCTTTTCGGAGTAAGAGAGATGATAAATGAAATAAATAACTAAATAGGTGGTATTTTGTAGAGTGATAAACACTAAGAAGAAAAAGAAATCATGAGGTGGGTAGGGAGTGTGTAGGGGATTGCAATTTTAAGGAGAATTTGAGTAAATACCTGGAGAAGATGAGGGTTTGAGCCCTCTGGATTTTAGGGGAAACAGACACCCAAGAATATACAAAATTTGATGTCAGAATCTTGTAGGGCATTGGAGGGTATGGGGCAGAGGAGAAACTTGGTAAAACTGATATGCTGGCTGCTGATTTGAGAATAGACTGAAGTGAGGCAAGGGAAGAAGCAGGGAACCAGTAAGGAGGTTCCCGCCCTATTGCTAGTGAGAGATGATGGGGTCATGGAGCAGGGTCACAGGAGTGGAGGTGGTGATGTGTGGTAGGATTCTAGATACGCTGAGAGTACAGAGCCAGGAGGATGTACTGATGGATTGGATGACGTAGTTGTGAAAGAAATGATTCTAAGTATATGGTCTGAGCAACTGGGAGAATGGAGTTGGCGACGCCATTAACAGAGATGGGGGAGACTTTTCAAAGAATACTAAGGAAAGGGATCTGGAGCTCATTTAGAGCTTCTTAAGTCTAAGTCTGGGCATACTAAGTTATCAGTCTAAGTGAAGACGGTGAGTACCAGATGTAAATAGGAGTCACAGTGCAGGGAAAGTTCAGAGGTATTTGTATAAATTGTGGAATATAAAGAAGTATTTAAAGTTCCTTAGGCTGCAAGAAATCACCAAGGCAGTAAGTGAGGATAGAGAAAAGGGCCAAGAACCGAGCCCATAGTTAAGAGGTCAGGGAGATGAGGAAGAAAAGTCAGACGTGTCTGCTAGAATGGGCTGAGCCCATTCCATACCACCAGTCTGCCTGGAGTGGGACAACCATGGTGCTCATTTGATGAATCACATTTTAGGACAATAAGTAAAATTCTGTCCCATGGTAAGTTTCCAGTCCGATAATGTTTTTTTTTTTTTTTTGTCCAGTCAAGTGAAAGAAATAATAGAACATTTGTTGCAACTTGGCCAAAACACTAATTTTATTTATCTATTTAGTCATTCATTCATTCATTTATTTATTGAAATATAATAGTTGATTGACAGTATTGTGTTAGTTTCAGGTGTACAGCAAAGTGATTCAGTTATAGATATATATTTTTTTTTCCCCAAAAAACACTAATTTTAAATTGTGGTGTCCTGAAATCCTTAAAATCTTCAATTGACAGGATATTGGCTTTCAGAACATGGGAATTAAATTTGATGCATATTGAAAAGATTCTCTTGAAACATTTAATTATTTTAATAGAGGCAAATCCATTAGGATTTGGCTTTCAGTGAGTTTTCTTTTTTCTCGTATTCTAGCAGTATAACAACCATGCATATAGAATCTTACTGATTAGGTATATTGAAAATTAGCACAGCATACCATTTTATGATTTCCCAAGAACATGAGCTATATATTACAGTTTGTCCCTCACCATATAAACATTTAGAAAAATAGCTATTTCTACTCATGAGCCTTGTTGCTTATGAACAAGCAAAATATTGTTTTGTGCTCTGGCTGTCATTAAATGGTTGACAGATTTGGGAATGGGATATAACAAGATGTCCAGAGTTATCCTAGGCAAGTTCTTCCTCTCGTACAAAATATAAATCAGTCATCCTGTGGATACTTATCAAACTGTGTACCTGGTAAAACAAACTGGTGAGTAAATGGCATGAGACTCCTACTTCTATAATTGACCAGATTTGCTACATGCATTTTAAAAAGTCAGGTCATTTTATAAAACATGGCACCATTTTTTCCCACACATAGGAAAAAAAGAAAAAATATATATACTTGAAAACTATTTCTTCTAAGCTCTGGAAAGCTCACCCTGATGCAAGCAGGTAACCTACTAAAGTGTTGAGAGCAACTTATTACTTTCTCCATCAGATGTCATTTTAAGTAGGAGCTGAACATGACACAGTGAGATTCCATCTGGAGAAAGAGCTAACTTGCACATTTGGCGTGTAGACAGTCAAGAAGAAGAAAATGCAGAAAGTGATATTGTCAAAGAACTTTGTAACAGGAAGGTGGACAGTTTATGAGATGACACTGCAATCAGCTAGACATGTGATATTGAGTCTGAAAAGGCCAATGTTATTTGGAGATGCAGATATAGAGCCATCGGGCTGGGGAGCAGGAAGATGCTTGCTCCCCCTCTAATGATGGAGAAATTACACTTTCAGAATCCCGTTTGCATAGAGACATCTCATTTCAAAAACAATGTAGACAAATTGGGCAGCAGTCAGAAGAAATGTGATGCCATGATTAAGAGACTGATGAACAAGGATCCCGGAGCAGTCAAGCAATTAAGCCTGCATGTGAAAATCTGACAAAGCACCAGCACTGTATGCATGTAATTGCTGTAAAAGCTGAAGAACAATTGTTATTGAAAGTGGGACAAGTGAGACCATTAGAAAATCAATTTCTTTTTCTTCTAAATGAAAATGCTGTTATGCTATTGTCTTTCCAGAGACATGGCACAACATGTAGAGTTGGCTTCAACTGAGGACCCTCCTGACCAGAAAACACACTCTGGCCCCAACAGGAGTAAAGAAGACCATTAACCGTTCTGAGATCTGTCAAAATTCCTGGGAAGTGAATGGTAGTGCCCAGCAAAATCTGGCAACCAAGAGAGTGAAAATAATAATAATAACAATAATAATAATGCCCTATGTATGTACCAGGTACCATTTTAAACACATTGCATATATTTAACCCTCACACAATTTTATGTACTACACATAAATATTATCCTTATCTTAGAGATGAGGGAACTGAGACCCAGAGAGCTAGGAAGTGTTAGAGCCGGGATTCAGGCCCATGGGCTACTTCTGCAGCCAGAGTTCCTCACCTTTAAGCTATGATGCTGCTTCATAAACTCACAATTTCTTCACTTGAAGAAATGGATCCCCTCCTCTACTCCACACAAACAGTTAAGCCCTGAAGTTCTTGGAGGTCTATTCGGCTCCCTTTCCATGGCATTAATCCCACCTAAGACAGAACTGGCAGGTGCGACATGAGGACCTGACACAGATTCACAGGAAGTCTCCCCAGTGAAGCTGCAACTAACTTAAGTCAGGTGGGCATGAACTGGTTTTGAATAGTTAAGAGCTATTACACTTAAACATAGAATGATAATTTTAGTTTACCCCAGCACCATTAGGGTAAGTATTTCATTTCAGAGTTCTTTCTCCAGCTCTCCGCGGTCTCTCTTTCTCTACTTCTTTCAAAGCTCCAGGGTAGAGAGTGCATTTATGCACTCCTAATGGAGGGAAGAGAGATCTAGGTTCTTCTGCTATCTTTGAAGTTTACTCAGGTCTCCAAAAAGATATGGCTGCTCTGGACTGATCCGAAAGTATTTAGGGGTCCGGCTCAACCTAGCTTGTTGTTGCCTACTCAATGATATAGATCAAGTCATTTCCTCTCTTTTTCCTGCATTGTGAATTTTCTCTTTACTTCATAAGTCCCATCAGTAATTTCTCCTTTCTTAAACAAACACATGACTCTTTTGATCTCATATCTTCACCTGGCTACCACCCCATTTTTCTTCTCCCCTTTACAACAAAACATCTGCCAAAATTTATCTCTAATTTTTCTCTTCAACTCCCTCAAACTAGACTTTGTTCCCCAAAATTCCACTAGCATTGCTCTTATCAAGGTCACCAGTGACCTCTGTGTAGTTAAATCTAATGGCCAGTCTTAAGGCTTATCTTACTGGACCCCTCAACGTTATTTGACAAAAGTGATCACCCCTCATCCCTGAAATACTCTTTTCAGTGAGCTTCCAGAGCACCTCAGCCTCCTGATTTTTCTCCATCTTCACTGAACACTCTTCTCATCTTGGTTCCTCTTCATCATCCCACCTTTCAAGTATCAGATTACATTTGGCTTACTCATTGGCCCTCTTCTTTATTCTGTCTGTTCTAATCCATTGGTTATTTCATCCAGCTTTATGGCTTTAAATACTGCCTGTATATTGGTGACTCACAAATGTATAACTTCATAATAATAATGCCCTATGTATGTACCAGGTACCATTTTAAACACATTGCATATATTTAACCCTCACACAATTTTATGTACTACACATAAATATTATCCTTATCTTAGAGATGAGGGAACTGAGACCCAGAGAGCTAGGAAGTGTTAGAGCCGGGATTCAGGCCCATGGGCTACTTCTGCAGCCAGAGTTCCTCACCTTTAAGCTATGATGCTGCTTCATAAACTCACAATTTCTTCACTTGAAGAAATGGATCCCCTCCTCTACTCCACACAAACAGTTAAGCCCTGAAGTTCTTGGAGGTCTATTCGGCTCCCTTTCCATGGCATTAATGCATTAATCCCACCTAAGACAGAACTGGCAGGTGCGACATGAGGACCTGACACAGATTCACAGGAAGTCTCCCCAGTGAAGCTGCAACTAACTTAAGTCAGGTGGGCATGAACTGGTTTTGAATAGTTAAGAGCTATTACACTTAAACATAGAATGATAATTTTAGTTTACCCCAGCACCATTAGGGTAAGTATTTCATTTCAGAGTTCTTTCTCCAGCTCTCCGCGGTCTCTCTTTCTCTACTTCTTTCAAAGCTCCAGGGTAGAGAGTGCATTTATGCACTCCTAATGGAGGGAAGAGAGATCTAGGTTCTTCTGCTATCTTTGAAGTTTACTCAGGTCTCCAAAAAGATATGGCTGCTCTGGACTGATCCGAAAGTATTTAGGGGTCCGGCTCAACCTAGCTTGTTGTTGCCTACTCAATGATATAGATCAAGTCATTTCCTCTCTTTTTCCTGCATTGTGAATTTTCTCTTTACTTCATAAGTCCCATCAGTAATTTCTCCTTTCTTAAACAAACACATGACTCTTTTGATCTCATATCTTCACCTGGCTACCACCCCATTTTTCTTCTCCCCTTTACAACAAAACATCTGCCAAAATTTATCTCTAATTTTTCTCTTCAACTCCCTCAAACTAGACTTTGTTCCCCAAAATTCCACTAGCATTGCTCTTATCAAGGTCACCAGTGACCTCTGTGTAGTTAAATCTAATGGCCAGTCTTAAGGCTTATCTTACTGGACCCCTCAACGTTATTTGACAAAAGTGATCACCCCTCATCCCTGAAATACTCTTTTCAGTGAGCTTCCAGAGCACCTCAGCCTCCTGATTTTTCTCCATCTTCACTGAACACTCTTCTCATCTTGGTTCCTCTTCATCATCCCACCTTTCAAGTATCAGATTACATTTGGCTTACTCATTGGCCCTCTTCTTTATTCTGTCTGTTCTAATCCATTGGTTATTTCATCCAGCTTTATGGCTTTAAATACTGCCTGTATATTGGTGACTCACAAATGTATAACTTCAACCCAGACCTCATCCCTGAAGAAGAGTCTCATAGGTTTAACTGTCTCCTTGACAGCTCTTCCTTGGGGTCTAATTAGCATCTCCAGCTTAACAGGTTTGAAATGAATTACTGTTCTTCTCTCCATCCCCAACCATTTCTCTGGCAGTTTTCTCCTCAACAAATGGCAATTCTCTTTTTCTAGTTGTTCAAGCCAAAGACTTTGTAGTCAATTTTCACTCTTCTCCTTCTGTTGAATGTCATATTCGAATCCATCAGCCAATCACGTCGGTTTTACCTTCAACATATCCACATCGAATCACTTACCAGAATCGGATCACCTACCATCATGTTTACCTCGTTCAAGTGACCATCGTTTCTTGCCTAAGTTATTATACTACCTGTCTATTTAGTCTTTCTGCTTTTACCTTTATTCCCTTTGGCCTGTTCACAACACAGCTGCTAGAGTGATCACTTTAAAAGGTGAAATTAAGCCAGTCTTCTATCAAAATTCTCTAATGGCTTCCTGTTTCACTCAGAGTAAAAGCAAAGTCCTCACATTAGCCTTCAAAGCCCTGACAGATCTGACCTCTTACCTTTCCCTCTTCCTCTGTCATTCTGTCCTATCCCCAGTGGCCTTCTTGAAATGCCAGCCATACGTCCATCTCAGAGCCTTTGCTGACACTGCTGTTCCCACTGCCTGGAACATTCTTTCTTCAGATATCTGCATTGTATACTTTTTTCTGTCTTTTAGAAATGCTGTATGTTCACCTGGGTTTTACCAGAATATTCTTCCTAAAATTATTTGCAGAACACCCTTAACCTCTCTCTGTTTTATTCCAGGGTGCTTACCACTCTCTGACATTAAATTTCCTATTTATTTATTTGTTTTTTCGCTTGCTATTATTATTTTATTGATTGATTTTAGTTTTTGGTCTCCATGCACTAAGATGTAAGTCCCATAAGGATGAGGATATGTTTATCATTTTTGTTTTGCTGGCTCATAAATCCCTAGTACGTAGAACAGTGCCTGACACCTAGTAATTGCTCAGTACATATTTCTTCAGTGAATCAAATGAATGAATAAATGACGAATACTCTATTACTTGAACTTTTCCTCCTACATGGAATACCTTTCTGCTTCTCTAAAATTGTGAATACCCAGTTCGAGTTGCACCTCTTTCATGAAGCCCTTGATGGCCTCTCTGTTTTCTCTGTCCATTGAAATATAATGACATTTTTTTAACATAATCTGCTTATGTATTAAACTGTCTCTCTTCTTTATCTATTTTTGTCTATTAATAATTACATGCATATATTTTATGTGGCATGGTTTTCTCTTCCAACCAGATTATGTATGGAATCTATGTCATATTCCTTTCTTATCTGATTTCTTGCTATTCTGTCTCCCACCATCCCCTACACAATTCTACCAGGATTCAGTAGAACTCAGTAAGCTCATAATGAAGAATAAATAAATGAATAACTCAAATTTCTGCCCTAATCACTCAGGAAAAAATATAAGTAAATTGATTATTAGGAGGTTGACAGACATACTTTTTGAATCCTTTATGTAGAAAAAGATTTCATGTTTAGCACTTGAGATGTTCTGATTAAAAGGGAGAAAGTAAAGTTTTCATTTTAAATGTAAAGTTGTAGCTATGGAAGCACTTCAAACTCATTTGGCATAATACTTGGAAAATAAGCCTCAGGGGCAGAACAAATACGTAAGATTTTCATAAACAGAGATTTCCATTTTTAGAAAAATATACAGTTCTACATTTTTATGTGTTATAAATGATGGGGAAAATCTTTTGCCTCACATGCATTATATAATCCATTTTAAACAAACAGAAAATGAGCTACTATTACTAAAGCAGTCATTAATTAGAATGTGCATTTAACTTCACCTTTCTAGCAATGTCTTGTCCACTCAGGTAAAAAGCAGACAGAAATGAAGTAAGATGCACTTGAAGAACTCACAGAGTTCAGAAACCACACATTTGACAACTGTGTTTTTCTGTGGCAAACAGACTGGAAAAAGCAAAAAAGGAGACTAGTTCCAACTCTACTACAGCATTGTAGCATTAGATGGTTATGGCTTGGGCTGGGGTGAGATAGTGCAGGGACAGGAGGGGATGTATTGGAAGCCTTTGAGGACATGCACTTTTCAGGGCCTGGAAGGGGAGGGTGAAAGGGCTTCTCAGAATGACTCTTTGGCATTTGGTGGTATCACCACTGAGATAGGGTCAGTGGAAGAGGTTGTAGTCGGAGGAGAGCATTATCTTTGTATTTGACATTGAGTTAGAGGTACTTTAGCAACATCCCAGTGGAGCTATCAAGCAGGAAGGCAATCATATTTTACAGGCCTGATTTGATGTTCATTATCATGTGGCTTGTACTTAAGGCTGAGTATATGGATGAAGTTGACTAAGGAGAGAGCTCAGATTGGGAAGGGAGAAGGGCTAGGCCTCACCCCTGAGGGATTCCAGCGTTTTATGGACAAGTTAAAAGGTGAGAAGTTGAATAAGATAAAGACTAAAAATGTCAATTGAACTTGAAGCCATAGAGATTATTGGTAACTTTAGTGAAATACGTTTTGTGGAATAAGGGGAATTGAGATGGGATTTTGTTGGTGAATGAGTGGAAGAAGAGGAACTACAGAAAATATAGAAACCTTTCAAAATGTGAAGAGGTGAGTAAGTAGTGAAAAAGTAGCAAGTAAAGAGACATTAAGGACAACAGGCCTTTTCCCTCCCTTCCTTCCCTCCTTCCTTCCTTCCTTCCTTCCCTCCCTCCCTCCTTCCTTCCTTCCTTCCTTCCTTCCTTCCTTCCTTCTAATATAGGAGTGCTTGAATTATGTTAATGTCAACAGAAGAGTACAGCTCTTGGGGGAAATTGAATGGTGAATGACTTTTATTTTTTTTAAATGGAAATATAGATTTACAATATTGTGTTAGTTTCAGGTGTATAACAAAGTGATTCAGATACATATATATATACATATATATGAAAATATCTATTTTTTTATTCTTTGAATTATGTTAATGTCAACAGAAGAGTACAGCTCTTGGGGGAAATTGAATTGTGAATGACTTTTATTTTTTTTAAATGGAAATATCATAGATTTACAATATTGTGTTAGGTTCAGGTGTATAACAAAGTGATTCAGATACATATATATATACATATATATGAAAATATCTATTTTTTTATTCTTTTTCACTATAGGTTATTACAAGATATTGAATATAGTTCCCTGTGTTATACAGTAAATCCTTGTTGCCTATCTATTTTATATATGGTAGTGTGCATCCGTTAATCCCATACACCTAATTTATCCCTCCCCCCCCTTCCCCTTCGGTAACCATAAATTTGTTTTCTATTCTGTTTCCACTTTGTAAATAAGTTCATTTGTAATATTTTTTGGATTCCACATTTAAGTGATATCCTGTTGGTGCACTGCATCTTTAAGTAAGGCCTTACCAGGTGAATCTAAAGCCTATTTTTATTTTTGTTAAAGAAAAAAAAAATCTATCAATAACCCATTTTGTGAGTTTTCTCAATTTATTACCAGGCAAACACAAGACATTAATGTATTATTTTGGTTTCCTTCCTAATTATGAAAGCTGCTTCTCTGCAAAACATTCCTTGAAAAATAAGGTTTCATAAAGACATAATTTCACTTGAACTTTTTGTGGAGTGGAGTGCAGGTTGATCTTTAACTTTACTGGTTGATAAAAAGTCTTATTTTGTAAATAAGTTCATTTGTAGATGTTGTTCATTTTTTAGATTCCACATATAAGTGATATCCTATAATATGTGTCTTTCTCTGACTTACTTCACTTAGTATGATAATCTCTAGGTCCATCCGTGTTGTGCGGATTGTGAATGAATCCTGAAGAGGTTTGAGGGCATAGGACCCGAAGCACAGGTAGTGGGCTGAGGTCTAGTGAGGACCATTATCCACCACACAAGGAGAAAGGAGGGGAGGGCAGAAGTAGGCGTAGGAGGCTAATGGCTTCTATCCACGCTATGAGATGGTAGGATTTCCCAAGTTATCTAATCCATACAAAAACTGTCATCACATTCAGAACTGCTGCTGCAATTTTTCGAGCTCTACCGTGGTAAAGAGGAATATGAAAAAGGGATGGGGAAAAAAGTAAGAGGAAATGTAGCTAGAGCTATTGGTTCTGTCCAGAAATTGGACCACGGAATTTCAACTGTTAAAATGAAAATTACATGACCTCCTTCTTTCCTTCTCATTCCGCTCTTCTATCTATCAGTCTTCTACTCACTGCTTATCATTTCACAAGGTACCTATCATGCCTAGGCAGGTATAAATATTTTAAATCCAGTAAAGAAGAAAAAGTGCTCCCTTGCAATGAACATAAAACACTTGAGACTAACCTAGGGTAGGAAAAGGTGTTCTTTTAATGTCACTGTGGGTAAGTTTGGTTTTCCCTCATCTTTTCTTACGGATGTGTGAAGCTTTGGGGTAATGCCTCACAGCCTGCTTGGTGCATTTACATGTTGGTTTTCTCTCAGATCCATTTTGCTGTTTTCTATGGGAATAAAATTGCAGTCCACATTCATCCAACAGAACCAGCATACCTTAATCTACTGGCTACCCTCCCTTTCTCACCTGAGATGACACACAGGGAATGCTAATTACAACAGCCTAGGATTACTGGATGCTATGACTTTCCTGCTTTCAGTAGGGGTCTAAAGGGAAGACATTTCTGAAAGGGACACTGAAGTATCAGCCACGTAGAGAGAAGGCTCTTTTATAGCAACTCACACTGGATGCCCTGCTTACTGTAAAAAAAGTCATTAACATCAGCACAGTTTTCAAAACAAGCTATTGACTTAATGTCATGTTGTCTAAAACCGTCAGCTTGACTTCTGTCAACAGAGTCCACGCAAAGGATATTTCTTAGTTCAAGCTTTGAATTATGATTCCTTTAAGGTTCTTGAGATTTGAATCACTTAGTATCTGGGGAAAAAAAACTGGTCTCCCAAAGCCTTTCCTCAGATTATAATATAGTCACAAACATCTGTTTTTGTTTGGTTGCTATTCTTTCCTTCTGTAAAATCTGAAGAAAGCATTCTTTAGATCTCAGGAGTAGCTGTCCTTTTAGAGAAAGAGACACAGAAAATTTGACACTTTGTGGATTAAGGTTGGAAACTCTGTAAAATAGTTTAAAAATAGAGTTCATTTTTCTCTGAGAAGCACCTATATGTCAACAGAATTCTTCATTCAGTTTTTGTGTGTGGTAGCTGAAGTTCTGAACTACACCTATTCAAAACTACCTAAAATAGTTTTAACTAAATTCCGAAGATCATTACCAGCTGGTGAATGAATGACAGCTCTAATTTCTACACAGACATATCCTTCTATTTATTATAGTATTTCATTCAATAAATATTTACTTAACACCTACTATGTGCCATACATAGATGGCATGCATACATATGTATATAGATGTAAAAAGGAAGAAATACTACCCCCAATGTACAGGATTTCACATCTAGTAGAGGAGACCAACAAATAACAGGGCAATCTCAGGCTGCCTGAGGATTGACACCTAATCTGGTGAAGAATGGCAGGGTGATGAGGGTAAGAGAGGAATCAAAGGACAACTTTGCTAAGTAGATGAGGTCAATCTAAGTTTTAAATGATGAAGGAGGTAGACAGTCTTTAAAGGTTGAAAGGACCTTCCAAATAAAGATAATATCAAATTTAAAAGCATAACTTAAGGTTAAAAGGATGGACTCTGAAACTATATTACCTCTATTTGAATTTTGGTCTGTTACTTACCAACTGTGTGACTTTGCCCAAGTTACATACCATTCTGTGACCCCATTTTTCTCATCCATAAAATAGGGGTAATAATAATACCTAGTGCAAAGTATGATTGTGAGCATAAAATACTCTATGTCAAGCACACAGAGCAATGCCAGAAAGTCCTAAGCACCATATAATCATATGCTTGTATTATGTAGATGTGTGTGATCAATTAGATGCATTCAGGTTACTGCAAAAAGTTGTGTATGGTGTGGAGAAGTGAGTACTATGAGGCTGAAAAGGGTAGGCAGGAGTCAATCTAATCTAGAAAGATAAATGAAAAACCAGAGGTTTGCATTTGTTTATTCATTTAGTGTTGTCTTTTTTTTTCTTTTAATAGTCTTCATAAAATTGATCATATGAAAAAATATTGCAGACTAGAGCATGCAATTATCCCCCCTAGCGAGCTCCATGACTTTATTTCCTACAGAGACACTGCTATTTAGAGCCAACTGTGGTTCACGGACACCTCTGTTGTTATGCTACATTCCTAGGGCTACACACATCATTTAGGATGCAAAACAATGTCTTTCTAGTTAAAAATGGTTTCTACCCAGGAATGCAGAGTCCAGGTCATGCTTTTGCTGTTTCCATAAGGCATAATAATTCTTTCCTCAAGCGTGGCTTACCAAAGTGAGCTGAGATCCTGGGTAATTCATGGGAAGCATTGCATTTGAGGAATTATCACTGTTTCTTCCTATTCCTTTTTAACCCAATCCAAAATGACAGGCATTCTCTCCAACCCTCTAACATTAGAATAACTTTGTCAAACTGTTCTCAAATGGCAGTGCTGCACTCGCTGCCCTGACAGCCCATCCGTGATTCCTTCCAGTCCATGTGCTTTTCTAGAGCAGAGGGTCCCTCTGGAGGGGCAGATGAGGATTCTGGTACCCAATAGAACTAGCAACAATAAGCTAACATTTTCAATATGCCTCACTCCCCTTTTATGGTTGAGGACCCAAGTTCAAATTTCACGTTGGGAATGAAAACCAGGATAATGTATGAAGCAATTTATTGAACTTAAAATTGAACACAACCCAAAATAGACAACATAAACTCCTATAATGAAAGTAGAAAAAACATTTACCTTCTTACCATATAAAATCAAGAAGGAAATTTAAGATTTTATTAACTCTCTAGGTAAAGGCTTACTTTTCTCTCAGGCTACTTCATGTCTATGTGTACTTCCTACAGAGACATAAAAGTCTAATATATGGTTCATATAGATTATCTTTTTGAAGCCATGTTGTGGCATAATATAAAGATGATTACAGTGCAAGGGACCTTTAAGATTATGGAGGAGTAAGACGTGGAGATCACCTTCCTCCCCAGAAATACATCTACATGTGAAACAACTCCTACAAAACACCTACTGAATGCTGGCAGAACACCTCAGACTTCCCAAAATGCAAGAAACTCCCCCACATACCTGGGTGGGGCAAAAGATAAAAGAAAAAACAGAGACAAAAGAATGGGGACGGACCTGCACCTCTGGGAGAGAGCTGTGAAGGAAGAAAAGTTTCCACACGCTAGGAAGCCCCTTCGCTGGTGGAGACGGCGGGTGGGCGGGGGGAAGCTTCAGAGCCACGGAGGAGAGCACAGCAACAGGGGTGCAGAGGGCAAAGTGGAGAGATTCCCTCACAGAAGATCGGTGCCAACCAGCACTCACCAGCCTGAGAGGCTCGTCTGCTTACCCACCGGGGTGGGTGGGGTCTGAGAGCTGAGACTCGGGCTTCAGAGGTCAGATCCCAGGGACAAGACTGGGGTTGGCTGCGTGAACACAGCCTGAAGGGGGCTAGTGCGCCACAGCTAAATGGGAAGGATTCTGGGAAAAAGTCTGGGACTGCCTAAAAGTCAAGAGACCATTGTTTCAGGGTGCGCAAGGAGAGGGGATTCAGAGCACCGCCTAAACGAGCTCCAGAGATGGGCAGGAGCCGCAGCTATCAGCGCGGACACCAGAGACGGGCATGAAACGCTAAGGCTGCTGCTGCAGCCACCAAGAAGCCTGTGTGTGAGCACAGGTCACTCTCCACACCTCCCCTCCCGGGAGGCTGTGCAGCCCGCCACCGCCAGGATCCCGTGATCCAGGGACAACTTCTCCGGGAGAACACACAGTGTGCCTCAGGCTGGTGCAACATCGTGCTGGCTTCTGCCGCTGCAGGCTTGCCCCACATTCCATACCCTGCCCTCCCCAACGCCTGAGTGTACCAGGGTACCAGTGTACCAGAATCCCCTAATCAGCTGCTACCCCATCCTGTCTGAGCAAAGAATAGATGCCCTCAGGTGACCTACACGCAAAGGCAGGGCCAAATCCAAAGCTGAACCCCAGGAGCTGTGCGAACAAAGAAGAGAAAGGGAAATTTCTTCCAGCAGCCTCAGGAGCAGCGGATTAAATCTCCACAATCAACTGTATGTACCATGCATATGTGGAATACCTGAATAGACAAGAAAACAATCCAAAATTGAGGCAGTGGATTTTGGGAGCAACTGTAGACTTGGGGTTTGCTTTCTGCATCTAATTTTTTTCTGGTTTTATGTTTACATTAGCTTAGTATTTAGAGCTTATTATCATTGGTAGATTTGTTTATTGATTTGGTTGCTGTCTTCCTTTTTTTTTAATCTATATATATTATTTTATCTTTTTCTCTTTTTGTGAGTGTGTATGCATATTCTTCTCTGTGTGATTTTATCTATATAGCCTTAGAGTTCTCTCTGTCTGTTATTTTTCCTTTACTTTTTGTTTTTGTTTTTTAGTATAGCTTTCAATGCTTGTTACCATTGGTGGATTTGTTTTTTGCTTTGGTTGCTCTCTTCTTTTCTTTTTTTTATTACTTTTTCAGTTTTTTATTTTTCATAATATTTATTTTTAATTTTAATAACTATTTTTTTTTAAATTTTTTTTCCTCCCTTTTCTTCTGAGCTGTGTGGCTGACATGGTCTTGGTGCTCTGGCTGGGTGTCAGTCCTGAGCCTCTGAGGTGGGAGAGCCGAGTTCAGGATAGTGGTCCACCAGAGACCTCCCAGCCCCACATAATATCAAACAGCAAAAGCTCTCCCAGAGATCTCCATCTCACCACTAAGACCCAGCTCCAATCAACGACCAGCAAGCTACAGTGCTGGACACCCTATGCCAAACAACTAGCAAGACAGGAACACAACCCCCCCATTAGCAGAGAGGCTGCCTAAAATCATGATAAGTTCACAGACACCCTAAAACACACCACCAGACGTGGTCCTGCCCACCAGAAAGACAAGATCCAGCCTCATCCACCAGAACACAGGCACCAGTCC
>NC_041231.1:81720254-81723167 GCF_002837175.3 Physeter macrocephalus | reverse complement strand
AGCCAAGAGACCATTGTTTCAGGGTGCGCAAGGAGAGGGGATTCAGAGCACCGCCTAAACGAGCTCCAGAGATGGGCAGGAGCCGCAGCTATCAGCGCGGACACCAGAGACGGGCATGAAACGCTAAGGCTGCTGCTGCAGCCACCAAGAAGCCTGTGTGTGAGCACAGGTCACTCTCCACACCTCCCCTCCCGGGAGGCTGTGCAGCCCGCCACCGCCAGGATCCCGTGATCCAGGGACAACTTCTCCGGGAGAACACACAGTGTGCCTCAGGCTGGTGCAACATCGTGCTGGCTTCTGCCGCTGCAGGCTTGCCCCACATTCCATACCCTGCCCTCCCCAACGCCTGAGTGTACCAGGGTACCAGTGTACCAGAATCCCCTAATCAGCTGCTACCCCATCCTGTCTGAGCAAAGAATAGATGCCCTCAGGTGACCTACACGCAAAGGCAGGGCCAAATCCAAAGCTGAACCCCAGGAGCTGTGCGAACAAAGAAGAGAAAGGGAAATTTCTTCCAGCAGCCTCAGGAGCAGCGGATTAAATCTCCACAATCAACTGTATGTACCATGCATATGTGGAATACCTGAATAGACAAGAAAACAATCCAAAATTGAGGCAGTGGATTTTGGGAGCAACTGTAGACTTGGGGTTTGCTTTCTGCATCTAATTTTTTTCTGGTTTTATGTTTACATTAGCTTAGTATTTAGAGCTTATTATCATTGGTAGATTTGTTTATTGATTTGGTTGCTGTCTTCCTTTTTTTTTAATCTATATATATTATTTTATCTTTTTCTCTTTTTGTGAGTGTGTATGCATATTCTTCTCTGTGTGATTTTGTCTATATAGCCTTAGAGTTCTCTCTGTCTGTTATTTTTCCTTTACTTTTTGTTTTTGTTTTTTAGTATAGCTTTCAATGCTTGTTACCATTGGTGGATTTGTTTTTTGCTTTGGTTGCTCTCTTCTTTTCTTTTTTTTATTACTTTTTCAGTTTTTTATTTTTCATAATATTTATTTTTAATTTTAATAACTATTTTTTTTTAAATTTTTTTTCCTCCCTTTTCTTCTGAGCTGTGTGGCTGACATGGTCTTGGTGCTCTGGCTGGGTGTCAGTCCTGAGCCTCTGAGGTGGGAGAGCCGAGTTCAGGATAGTGGTCCACCAGAGACCTCCCAGCCCCACATAATATCAAACAGCAAAAGCTCTCCCAGAGATCTCCATCTCACCACTAAGACCCAGCTCCAATCAACGACCAGCAAGCTACAGTGCTGGACACCCTATGCCAAACAACTAGCAAGACAGGAACACAACCCCCCCATTAGCAGAGAGGCTGCCTAAAATCATGATAAGTTCACAGACACCCTAAAACACACCACCAGACGTGGTCCTGCCCACCAGAAAGACAAGATCCAGCCTCATCCACCAGAACACAGGCACCAGTCCCCTCCACTAGGAGGCCTACACAACCCACCGTACCAACATTAGCCCCTTGGGGCCGACACCAAAAACAATGGGGACTACGAACCCGCAGCCTGGAAAAAGGAGACCCCAAACACAGTAAGTTAAGCAAAAAGGGAAGACAGAGATATACACAGCAGATGAAAGAGCAAGGTAAAAATATACCAGACCAAACAAATGAAGTGGAATAGGCAGTCTACCTGAAAAAGAATTCAGAATAATGATAGTAAAGATGATCCAAAATCTTGTAAATAGAATGGAGAAAATACAAGAAATATTTAACAAGGACTTAGAAGTACTAAAGAGCAAACAAACAATGATGAACAACACAGTAAATGAAATTAAAAATCCTCTGGAAGGAATCAACAGCAGAATAACTGAGGCAGAAGAACAGATAAGTGACCTAGAAGATAAAATAGTTGAAATAACTACCACAAAGCAGAATAAAGAAAAATGAATGAAAAGGATCAAGGACATCTCAGAGACCTCTGGGACAACATTAAACGCACCAACATTCGCATTATTGGGGTCCCGGAAGAAGAGAAAAAAAAGGGATTGAGAAAATATTTGAAGAGATTATATTTGAAAACTTCCCTAATATGGGAAAGGAAATAGTCAATTAAGTCCAGGAAGTGCAGAGTCCCATACAGGATAAATCCAAGAAGAAACACATCAAGACACATAATAATCAAACCATCAAAACTAAATACAAGAAAAAATATTAAAAGCAGCAAGGGAAAAGCAACAAATAATATACAAGGGACTCCCCATAAGGTTAACAGCTGATTATTCAGCAGAAACTCTGCAAGGCAGAAGGGAGTGGCAGGACATATTCAAAGTGATGAAAGGGAAAAACCTACAACCAAGATTACACTTCCCAGCAAGGGTCTCATTCAAATTTGATGGAGAAATTGAAACCTTACAGACAAACAAAAGCTAAGAGAATTCAGCACCACCAAACCAGCTTTACAACAAATGCTAAAGGAACTTCTCTAGGCAGGAAACACAAGAGAAGGAAAAGACCAACAAAAACAAACCCAAAACAATTTTAAAAAATGGTAATAGGAACATACACAATGATAACTACCTAAAATGTAAATGGATTAAATGCTCCAACCAAAAGACATAGACTGGCAGAATGGAAACAAAAACAAGACCTGTACATATGCTGTCTGCAAGAGACCCACTTCAGACCTAGGGAGACATACAGACTGAAAGTGACGGGATCGAAAAAGATATTTCCTGCAAATGGAAATCAAAAGAAAGCTGGAGTAGCAATTCTCATATCAGAAAAAAATAGACTTAAAAAAAAGACTATTACACAGGACAGAGAAGGACACTACATAATGATCAAGGAATCAATCCAAGAAGAAGATATAACAATAGTAAATATTTATGCACCCAACAGAGGAGCACCTCAATACATAAGGCAAATGCTAACAGCCATAAAAGGGGAAATC
>NC_041231.1:81718236-81720167 GCF_002837175.3 Physeter macrocephalus | reverse complement strand
CAGTAACACAATCATAGTAGGGGACTTTAACACCCCACTTTCACCAGTGGACAGATCATCCAAAATGAAAATAAATAAGGCAACACAAGCTTTAAATAACACATTAAACAAGATGGACTTAATTGATATTTATAGGACATTCCATCCTAAAACAACAAAATACATTTTCTTCTCAAGTGCTCATGGAACATTCTCCAGGATAGAACATATCTTGGGTCACAAATCAAGCCTTGGTAAATTTAAGAAAATTGAAACTGTATCAAGTATTTTTTCTGACCACAACGCTATAGGACTAGATATGAATTACAGGAAAAATAACTGTAAAAAATACAAAAACATGGAGGCTAAACAATACACTACTAAATAACCAAGAGACCACTGAAGAAATCAAAAAGGAAATAAAAAAATTAAACAACCTAACCTTATACCTAAAGCAATTCGAGAAAGAAGAAGAAAAAAAACCCGAAAGTTAGCAGAAGGGAAGAAATCATAAAGACCTGATCAGAAATAAATGAAAAAGAAATGAAGGAAACAATAAGAAAGATCAATAAAACTAAAAGCTGATTCTTTGAGAAGATAAACAAATTGATAAACCATTAGCCAGATTCATGAAGAAAAAAAGGGAGAAGACTCAAATCAACAGAATTAGAAATGAAAAAGAACTAACAAATGACACTGCAGAAATACAAAGTATCATGAGAGATTACTACAAGCAACTATATGCCAATAACATGGACAACCTGGTAGATGTGGACAAAGTCTTAGAAAAACCCAACCTTCCGAGGCTGAACTAGGAGGAAATAGAAAATATAAACAGACCAATCACAAGCACTGAAATTGAAACTGTGATTAAAAATATTCCAACAAACAAAAGCCCAGGGCCAGATGGCTTCATAGGCGAATTCTATCAAACATTTAGAGAAGAGCTAACACCCATCCTTCTCAAACTCTTTCAAAATATGGCAGAGGGCGGAACACTCCCAAACTCATTTTACGAGGCCACCATCACCCTGATACCTAAAGCAGACAAAGATGTCACAAAGAATGAAAATTACAGGCCAATATCACTGATGAACATAGATTCAAAAATCCTCAACAGAATACTAGCAAACAGAATTCAACAGCACATTAAAAGGATCATACACCATGATCAAGTGGGGTTTATCCCAGGAATGCAAGAATTCTTCAATACACACAAATCAATCAATATGATAAACCATATTAACAAATTGAAGGAGAAAAACCATATAATCATCTCAATAGATGCAGAAAAAGCTTTCGACAAAATTCAAAACCCATTTATGATAAAAATCCTCTAGGATGTAGGCATAGAGGGAAGCTACTTCAACATAATAAAGGCCATATATGACAAACCCACAGCCAACATCATTCTCAATGGTGAAAACTGAAACCATTTCCACTAAAATCAGGAGCAAGACAAGGCTGGCCACTCTCACCACTATAATTCAACAAAGTTTTGGAAGTTTTAGCCACAGCAATCAGAGAAGTAAAAGAATCCAAATTGGAAAAGAAGAAGTGTAAAACTGTAACTGTTTGCAGATGACATGATACTATACATAGAGAATCCTAAAGGTGCCACCAGAAAACTACTAGAGCTAATCAATGAATATGGTAAAGTAGCAGGATACAAAATTAAAGCACAGAAATCTCTTGCATTTCTATACACTAATGATGAAAAATCTGAAAGAGAAATTAAGGAAACACTCCCATTTACCAATACTAGCCAAAGCAATCTACAGATTCAATGCCAGATTCAATCAAACTACCAATGCCATTTTTCAAAGAAGTAGAACAAAAAATTTCACAATTTGTATGGAAACACAAAAGACCCTGAATAGCCAAAGCAATCTTGAGAAAGAAAAATGGAGCTGGAAGAATCAGGCTCCCTGACTTCAGACAATACTACAAAG
>NC_041231.1:81700364-81718178 GCF_002837175.3 Physeter macrocephalus | reverse complement strand
ATACTACAAAGCTACAGTAATCAAGACAGTATGCTACTGGCACAAAAACAGAAATATAGATCAATGGAACAGGATAGAAAGCCCAGAAATAAACCCATGAACATATGGTCACTTTATCTTTGATAAAGGAGGAAAAAATATACAATGGAGAAAAGGCAGCCTCTTCAATAAGTGGTGCTGGGAAAACTGGACAGCTACATGTAAAAGAATGAAATTAGAACACTCCCTAACACCATACACAAAAATAAACTCAAAATGGATTAAAGACCTAAATAGAAGACCAGACACTATAAAACTCTTAGAGGATAACATAGGCAGAACACTCTATGACATCAATCACAGCAAGATCCTTTATGACCCACTCCTAGAGAAATGGAAATAAAAACAAAAATAAACAAATGGGACCTAATGAAACTTAAAAGCTTTTACACAGCAAAGGAAAACATGAGACGAAAAGACAACCCTCAGAATGGGAGAAAATATTTGCAAACAAAGCAGCTGACAAAGGATTAATCTCCAAAATATACAAGCAGCTCATGCAGCTTAATATCAAAAAAGCAAACAACCCAATCCAAAAACAGACAGAAGACCTAGATAGACATTTCTCCAAAGAAGATATACACATTGCCAACAAGCACATGAAAGGATGCTCAACATCACTAATCATTAGAGAAATGCAAATCAAAACTACAATGAGGTATATCACTTCACACCAGTCAAAATGACCATCATCAAAAAATCTACAAACAATAAATGCTGGAGAGGGTACGGAGAAAAGGTAACCCTCTTGCACTGTTGGTGGGAATGTAAATTGATACAGCCACTATGGAGAACAGTATCAGAAAGAGAAAAACAAATACCGTATGCTAACACATATATGGAATCTAAAAAAAAATGGTTCTGATGAATCTAGTGGTAGGACAGGAATTAAGACGCACACATAAAGAATGGACTTGAGGACACGGTGAGTGGGAAAGGTAAGGTGGGACGAAGTGAGAGGTTGGTATGGACATTTATACACTACCAAATGTAAAATAGGTAGCTAGTGGGAAGCAGCCCCATAGCACAGGGAGATCAGCTCTGTGCTTTGTGACCACCTAGAGGGGTGGGATAGGGAGAGTGGGAGGGAGATGCAAGAGGGAGGGGATATGGGGATATATGTACACATATAGCTGATTCACTTTGTTATAAAGCAGAAACTAACACACCATTGTAAAGGAATTATACTCCAATAAAGATGTAAATAAATAAATATTCTCACATAGAGTCAGGTAGATTTGAATCCAAAATCTGGCTCCATACTTATTTGCTGTGTCACTGGGTAAATTATGTAATTTCTCCAGTGTTGCTTCTTCATCTGTGAAAATGGGTTAAAAGTACTTGCCTTTTAGGGTTGTTAGATTTATGTGTAAAGTCATGTGAAACCAACTAGGGTATTTTCTGATACCTAACAAATGTTCAAGTGATGTTATTTAGTCTGCAGCTAAATGTTGCATTGATGAGAATGAAGGACTTAAATATAGCCTTTTTTGGTCCAAGTCTTTTTTTCACATAGGAATATCTCATTCTAATAAGTAGACCATAATAAGTATCTTGAAGAATTAATTTAGCATGATGCTACCCTCACCACCACTACTACTACTACTATAATAAAATAATGGTAGGTATTAATATTTTCTCCAGTTACAGAGTTTCTCCTTCTAGGCACATAAAAAGTTTGCATTTCCTACTACCCTTGTTATTTAATGGGACCAAGTGTCTTGTTTGTGGCCAATGAGTTTTGAGAAAGGTGACGTGTGTTTCTTCTGGGTTGGGATATTTGAATGTTGACTCCAGACCCTTCAAAGTTCTCTTCCCTCTGCTACATCAACCATCGATATCCAGGATGGTAGCTGTTCCATTAGTTAGGGTCCATGAATAACTAATGAGGAACTCTTCTCTGCCAATGGAAATATAGTATGAGTGAGAAATAAACTTTCCTTGTTTTAATGCTTCAGATATTGGGGATGATTATTACATAGATTAATAGAGCCTATCCCAAGTGATAAGATTAAAATAACAACAATAACAACAACAATAATAATATTTGTGGAATGTTTCTTATGTCAGACACTTGTATTGATGCTTCTAATCCTCTCTACAATACCATGATGTCCTCAGATTATTACCATCATTCCATTTTTACAGATGAGTCAATAGATACAGAGAGAAGCTAAGTAGCTTGTCCAGGGTGAAAAAAACTTACGAATGGCAGAGCCAGGATTTGAATTCAGACACTTGAGGTCTGCAACTGTGCCCTTAACCACTGAGTTTTACTTCCTCTTGTGCAACTTCCAAAGATGATTTCCTTAGTATCATGGACTGATTTGGCAAAGAGTTTGTTAAATGTCTATATTCCCATCTCTGGTAAGGTTTGACTACAACACCAATGCACTTTGTACTTTATTAAGAGGAAAAGAGTCAAGAGCGTCCAAGGAACTGAGTTGTTTTTTCAGACCCAAGAATTATAGATGTAAATCTTTTAATTTCCATAGTTTTATAAATTCCATAAGTAAAAAAAGAAAATGGATGTTTTGCTTGGAGATTTTATTGGCTTGGTTACGTGTATGATACTCCAACCTTTTTTAAAGGTGTAGTTACCCCATTTGGTACCATCTGCATCACTAATTATGTGTCATTCCTGAGTTTCATTATATTCTCTGAAAGAACCAGTTTAGACTGATGTTCAGCTGTCACATTTTTACCTGGTATCTGCTTTTTGCTATTGGTGGTGGGTTCCTTTTTGTTTTCTGTTGTTGAGGGAGGGGAGAGGGAGTCCTCTCACCTGAACCATGTCGTTAGGAGGCCACCCGGAGCTTCCTCTTTCCCCACAGCCTCAAGATTGCACTCACATGATAATAGACAGTGCCGGTAGCTGCCACAAGACAGGGGAAAGCATTCCAATTCTCTTGTCTACTGTGTCTGAATTTCTTTTTTAAAACAAATCTCTGACAGATCTCACCATGGACCTCTGATTAGCCAGATGACATGTAGATAAGATTTCGGGACCTACTCCAGGGAATGAAATTGTGGGGTCTGTCACCAGTCTTCTTTTAGTGCTGTAACTTTTTCATTTGGATGTGTCAAGAGGGCAAATCTCTGACAAAGAAACTGCAGCCAGAAGCCCACCACCAGGCAGAAGAGACAGAATCAGAAATAGATGCAATAATGACAACAGCAGAGGTGAAGCTGCAATCTGAAAGCCCACCAAAACCCACCAAAACATCACAGAGTCAGAGCTCCCTATGGTGGAAGCCTCTCTCCACTCCCAACCCCCAGTGGCTCCCTGGTCCAGATTCTTATTCCCACATTGGCAAAAACATCTGATTTTACACAGAGAGCCAAGGAAGGAAATCCACAGTCTCTTTCCACATTCCTTTTAAAAGTATTCATCAAGAAGCTTATTACTTATATATTACTTAAATCTCTCTAGATGTCATTTAGATATTCACACTTATTATACCTGAGAGATGAGAAAAATAAAACATTATTATTTTTCTTCTATTACTTGCCGAGGTTATTTCGGAGGAGATGAAGCCACAGAATTTCTTACTAGGTGTTCCTTCAAGAGCTTCCTTCATTCCTCCCTACTTGCTTTTGCTTCTGTCATCATAACATAAAATTATTGTGCAAGATTGTGACAAACTACCTGTTTCACACCTCTGCAAAGGACAGATTAAGAGGAGATGGATTTTAATTATTACTAAATTTAGACGAGGCACAAGGAAATTGAGATGGATTTCCCAAGTTATATGACATGGGAATGAGACAAAAGGGAGATTATAATGTTTGCTTACTTGGCCTCATAGAATCCAAGACTTTGGGGGTTGCAAGATTCTCTAGTCAGACATAGTATTTGCCCAGATAAGGAAACTGAGGCCAGACAGTTTACTTTGCTACTGATTTGTAGCAGGAGCATAATATCCTTGAGCTTGTTTTCTTATCTAAAAAAATGTGCACGACAGTGTTTCCCTTCCAGGGCTTTTGTGAGAATTGAATACCATTGGGTATGAAAAACCTCTAAAATTAGTGACTTCAATAGGTACTTTTTAAATAGAGTCCCTCTATCAAAGTCTGACATGTTTGTATGATGTGATATTGCCTCTTTTTCTTGTAGAAAGAAACGCCTGACTTCTGGGCAATGACTTCTTTTAACTCAAAGATGGCATTCTTTCTAATCAGAGAATCGATTTTTCATTGCAGAAATGAGCCCAGTATTGGCCTGGGCATGAACATACTCTGCCTGTGAAATGTTGGTGAGAGATAAGAAATCCATTCACATAGTTCATTCCAAAATTAAGGCTCTTCTTTATCCTTTTAACCTGTCTATTAACAATGGAGGATGAAGTAAGAAAAAGAAAGGAATATGCCTTCCATTCACCTACTACTCTCTAGTGAGAAGAGAGGCAGACGCAGGTTTTGTAAGACCTGAATCTTTAGCAACTTTGGAGTCTGTTTTAAGAGAAAGAATATAAAATTGGAATACAGTTTAGGAATAAAAGCATTTATTTAGAATGAGGAAAAGAAATTGCAACAAATTATATATTTTTTTAAAAAACTGATTAATATCACAAACATAAATACTGGGATTTTGACAAATTCAGTTTGTATCATTCTCATCAAAAAAGGAAAAGTGTGCATGCTTTGTATTGCTGAGACTATTCCTTTTGTTTTGGCTAGGTTCCACTGGGAACCAAAGTCTCTACATAACGTGTGTACCTTCTTCAGAACCTATATATACTTCCAGTACCTGTTGCTATCAGACATCTTCACATAGTGATCTGACTTTGGATCTTACCCCTTCATATCATCATGATAACTCAGCACAGTAGAGTATTCTTGGAAGCTATTCCTCCACTAGGACAGGGAGCAATAACTTATGTAGAAATTGAAGAGAGTACGAACCAACAAATATCCCCCTAAACCAACCTGCTATATTCTCAACTTAGTTTCACTGTAGCTGAATCCCAAAAATGGCTGCAGTCACACAGCAACACCAGATATATGAGAAGGTATTTGACCAACAGGAAGAAGACAAATCTTGACTACTTGTGGTCAGAATCTCTTACTTTGATTGTTTTGTAGACAGATGTCTAGGGACCCTACTAGAGCCTTGGGAAGTGCTTGCGCAAGGGAATCCCTTAAAGCTTAAACTTCATTAGCTTCCTGGTACTTTGCAAGAGTAGAAAGAAGAAGAGGTGAGTGAGAGAAAGGTAAGAGAGGAAGAAGGAAAGAAAAAAATCAAATACCATTTTGAGATAATATTCATGTAGTTCTGCCCTGAGAAAAGGAGATGGGTAAGTGATATTTCATAATCCCCTCTAGCTCCATATTTCCACAATAATTAATGAATTTTAAGTACAATGATTTTTAAAATACACTGGAAATTATTTAAATATTTTCCCTTAAAATTAGTTACTAACGCATATTATAATTTTAGTTGAACAGTGGTGCTATTATTCATACTTTGCAAATATTTGCAAAGCTCCTTTGAAATTGTTGCTAATTATATAGTGAAATAGACCAAAATATCAGGGTCATTAGTTTTTTAATGGGTCACTACTTTTTAATCTCAAAATATTTAACACACCTTTATTTAAGCCCTCTATAACACATAACACCTTTTAAAAGTCTTTGTATTATGAAATAACTATAGATATAGAAAACCACAATGAGCAAATCTATGGCTAATAATTATTATGTATTATAAATATATATATATTAGAAAAATAAATATATGTAATTGATTTAAAGATGAATACTCTTGCAACCAACACTTGGATTGAGAACTAAAAATTTTCCAACCACCTCATAAGACCCTCTCTGCCCCAATCATAATTACAATGTACCCCTTCTTCCCATAAGTACTTTTCTGACTTTTATGATTATTTCCTGTGTCTCCTTATATATTTATTATTCAATAAATAATACTACTGATACTATCCCTAGGCACTATGGTTTATTCATGCCCATTTTAAAAATATGATGTGTCTTTTAGTCTTCTTGAAGCTACATGTTGTCCCTCCATCCTTTATTTTGCTTACAATTTATTTGTTGTAGAATCCAGGACATTTGAGCCATAGAATTTCCCATAATTGGCATTTTACCGATTGCCAATACTTATGGTGCATATCAGCATATCCTCTGTCCTTCATATTTTCTGTCAATTGGAATCCAGAGTTTTGATCAAATTCAGCTTCCATCCCTTTGGCAAGACCATACATGTAGTTTATTCTTTTATCAGGAAGGATATATTGCCTGATTTTATCTTTTTGTGATGCTTGAAGCTATTGATGTTCATTACCTACATCTATTAATCACTGGAATTCCAAAATGGTGTTATTTTGATTCTGTCGTTTCCTTTCTTTTTCATTTATTAGGTTAGCCTTTTAAATAAATGCTTCCCTTCATTTATTATTTGGTTATCCAATAGTACAATTGCTATTGGAAAGACAGAATAAAATGCTTGATTTCTTAACTTGATTTACCAGTTCTCAAGAAAATGAATGTGTTCATAAAGATTTTTGAGGGTGACCATTTAAAAAATATAATTATTAATTCATAAACCTATACCTATCTTATAGGTTGCAATCTATTGCAATGATTATTCTTATTAAGTTTCAAATTACTCCATATTTGACCAGTGGAAGCCTCTTCAAATTGGCTCTTGAGTTCTTTTGATGTGAACTTACAGTCTTTGAAGGTTCCTTATTATCTGTATGGCAGTTTTTCCAGGCACATCTTATACATTTCCCACATCGAATCTGGCATCAGCCATTTAACTATGGAGCCCTTGTTTCTTTTAGTGGAAACAGTATTTCAAGACCCCCATCTAGCTGCTAGTAATGCTCAATGCCCTTTGCTCTTGGGTTGACCATTATTTCTAGACCTTTTCAGTAGAAAGAACTAGGACCTGTTTAAATATAAAATATGTCATATGTTCATACTAACATTTTCAATTCAAAGTCAGAATCTATGTTATATGTCTTCTATTTCATACCAAGAATAATGGTTTTCAAGGGCAAGGGAGATGATTCAATATTGCATAATTATTAATTTTCTTTATTTGATGTTATGTATGCTACAACAGAAGAATAGCAACTGTAATATTATCATCCCAATACAGTTACTGAAAAGTGTGTGTGATTTTTGCATATGGCCTCTCACTCTCTCTTACGTTATGGTTGTACCATTTTTTATTATCAGAGAATATGGCCATTATGTAATAGTCTCTATCATTTTTAAACTCTCATTTGGTCTTAGTTTTATATGATACATATTGAATTTTCACTCCCAGTTGTTAAATCAGTGTCTCTGCATACGTTGGTTGTCTCACCTCTGTTCTCTAGTACAGCCTAGGAACGTGGGTACAATTCTCTGAGTCCTTACATAGTAATAGTTTGTTAATCTATCTGTTAATATGCCCTTTAAGTTTCAAAGTCAGATTTATTGGATATAAAATTCTTGGTGCATTTTCTTTCCTTTAGTAATTCACATATATTGCTCCATTTTCCTCTGGCATAAAGCACTGCTGTCCAAAAATCTGATCATCTAAGTTGTACTTCTTCATTAATCCCTTGGTGACTTGGTGTTGATCATCCTGGCATGACATTTTGGGGAATGTAGTGTTGTCTTGCAATGTGTAGTTTCTTTTTTTTTCTTCAGTAAACTGTTCTTAGGTTGTATGTTCTAGTATTGATTCTGTTCTGTGCTTCAGTTTTCTTCCTGAGCACTTCTCATTACCTGTTATGTTTGATGTTATTTGCCTATGTTCAATATGCATCTCTCTTTTTTTTATTGTCTCTTTATTCATTTCTTTATGATTTAGAATTTTTCCTCCTTTTTATTTTCTGTTATGTTTAGTCATTCTTATGATCCTTCTAGTTGAGTCTTTATTAAATGATTTTTCTTTTATTTCTAGTTTTCTAAGTTCAGTCAACTCATTATTGAATGTTTCTAACTCTGATTTATTTTGTCCTTCTATGTAATTATGAGAATGTATTTCTTATGTACTCTTCTTGTTTATAGAAATGCTATCCTGCTCTTTATTAGTATTTTTAATGTCTTGAAACAACTAAGAAACTTGATCTCAAGACTTTTGTTTTGCTCACTTTTTTTTGAAATTAGAAGAAGATGGTTTTCAGGAAAGCTTTCCTAGCCTCAGAGCTCTCATTTCTGTTGTTTTAATACAATGTTCAAAAATATGGCTAAATGGTTTTTTGTGGTTTTTTTTTTTTTGAGATTTTCTGGCTCTATTTCCCTCCCTCACTCTTATCTGGACATTCTTAATCTTTATGTATTAAGTCAATTTTGATGACATTCAGGAGTTCCTCTTCCATGCGGTGGGGGTGGGGGTGGGCTTTGTTCTGGATGCTTTATTTCTAGAGCTCACAAGGGGGCACTCTGCTCCATTTACCTTCATATCTTCCTATCACAGGTGCCATGCGTTCACCCCCTATTGGAGAAGGCAAAACCTCTTCCAGGTTCACACACTATTCTTACAGTGGCTCACCATACTCTCCAGAAAATACCTATTGTCCAATTTGAGGTTCCCCTTGCTTAGCATTATCAGATACATGTTGCTTCCCTCTGCTTCTTCCAGCACAGATGTTGATATCATACAGGTCTCGTGGCTGTTGGTGGTTTCTCTCCATGTCCTTGTATTTGGGGCTTCCTGAAGATACTTCATCACCTTTGTTTTGTTGGAAAGGTCATCTTGTGTTTTTGACTTTGCTACCTAGTTTTTCTGTTTTGATGTGGTGATCTGTTGAGTTAAAAAAATTTACACTCCTGCTACCATTTTCTAGAATTTCCAACACTTAAAATTTTATTTTAAACAACTTTTGCTTGTTAACAAACTTAAAATGTCCTCTTTGGAAAATATTGGCAATTTGGGGATATACAAAAATAACCAGCAATTATAAATTGTCTATGTCAGTAATCTGTCCCTGTTGATATGTATGTTTTCCCCTGGACTTGTAAATACATCACCTCTGCTTAAATAAGGAAGGAACAGTAAAAAAAAGACCATCGCATTTTTTAAGCAGGTGGTTTCCTAATATTCTGTTCATGCGATCAAACCTGATTCTCAGTAATACTGCTTTGAGTTTTTTATATATATATATATATATATATATATATATATATATATATATATATATATATATATATTCTGTATTACCTTCTGTATGACCAAGAAATTGTGTGTGTATGTGTGCATGAGTAATTTTCTAAGCTTTTTCTCTAATTGCTTTATTCATGTCTGATGTGTCAGAGGGTAAGACACCTATCCTTGGTTTTCTATAAATACATCTAACCATGACAGACTAACTCGTAGGGGCTCTGTCCCTTTGCAGATACCCTGGGCATTTGAGAGGCAATAATCTCTTACTTTGAAGTGGAGCCCGAGACAATGCTGTGATCATCAAGCTCGTGGTAATTGTACGAGCAAGTTACTTTGGCCGATTGAAAGATGACATTTTATTGGGTTATGAGTCTAAAATCAAGCACCAGTCTCTACTTTCACAAATACACAGACACGATTATCCACCCATCTTCTGGCTATGTACCTGAGTTCATATTTAACTTAAGATTTGCCTATGAAACTGTTTTCCTGACAAGGAGTCACTTATTGCCGTGGCATCTTTTCACTTGATTATTAAGATTCTTCCTCGCCGTTCTCCCTGGAGCTTTAATTACAGCATTGCAGCTTGTTCAAAACAGACTGCCAGATTTCTCCCTTGTACAGGAGACAGAACACGTATTTCACATCCCCTGCACATCCTTTATTCCTCTTATTGATTTCCTAGGCAATTCTGTATCGATTTTATCTTCATATTTCAATGCCTCCTTGGTCTTTTTCTTTCTTATTTTTCTGAGCTCTTAGAACCCTGGATTTCTCCTTGTTCACTCAGGTCATCCAATTAGGATTTGTGTGTGATCCTCCTTTGTCACTCTGAGGACTCTCTGTGATCCAGGTTGGAGCCCAGATATTCTTACCAGCATGGCTTTTATCTCAAACCCACACCATCTAACTAAGCTCTGGTACCCTCACCACTGTTTGTCTAAAAGTGTGAAAAGAAATTGTAGTAAGAGCCTTCCTGCCCAAAAGTATCATTCTCTGGCCTCCCGCGTTCAGACCACTCCCTGCCATCAGTGTTACTCCTCTACTCGCTGTTGGTGCCATAGCTTTGTCTTTGGGGATTAGTTTCAACAAAGCACCTGCTGTGGTGCTAGCAACCAGGAAGGAACACAGGGCCTCTTGTAACTGAGTCCTCTTCTCATAGCACGTTACTGTGGTTTGGAAGTTGTGAGTAGCCTGACTCCTCATGGTGGAATGAAAACACCAGGCTACCATTGGGGCATTGGACACCATGACAACTTCTCTCCGTTCCTACCTAATTTGAGTCCCTAATTTGAGTCCCTTACCAAGGGGTAAAACACTTTGAAACAAGGGAGAATGGCCAATACTACCTGTTTTGTAATTTAAACCAGGGTGTGACCTTGTGAGGGAATTTTACAAGACAGAGGTGAATCACCAAATGCTATAATTCAAGGTTTATAGGAACTCAAAATTGGGGGAGAAAAATAAATATGCTCTTGCCTTCCATGCCAAAATATGTGGCGTCATACACTCTGAAATATCTAGCTCCTTTCATTTCCTACAGATTTTTTTTATTATGCTCTGAAATCCCTAAAGGGAAATAAATGAATCTTAGATTGATCCTGCCTTTAATTAAATCTTTTTTCAGGTCTTATTTAAATCTACCATGCTCCTTCTCTACCTGCCTGCATACAGATATTCATTTCTGAATGAGCCTCATTTGCAGACATGTCAAGTTCATTAGCATGACTACAGAAGCATTGAGATTGACAAGAGGAAGTGATTTTCATCAGTGAGATGCTGTGTTCATCTATTTACTTATTCCACAGATATCCATAAAATATCATCTCTGTCCTTCCCTAGTCCTAGCTGCTGGAGATAGAAAGATTGTTATGTAACTCCCCAATTTTGTTCCAGGCAATGTTCTTTGTTTAAAAGGATATAAACCTAAAACATTAGCTCCATTAGCTTAATTAAGAAGGTTGAGTTACTATAACTGACATGGTTATTACAAAAATGGTACTAGTTGATGTAGTTAGGATACAGCTTTACCTTCTTCCTTATTCAAATCCATTCTGCGAGATAAATTCTGCCCCCATCCCTATCCCTCTTTAGTGGGTTCTATCAGTGCCCTACCCAGATCTCCTAAACTGTGCCTTGCTGTGGCAGCAGAGCAAATGAATGAAGGCAAAACTGAGGCAGTTTGGGCTCCAGAGCATCCCTGTAGTACTGAAATTACTCTCCAGCTGAGATCACTCTCTTGTTTAACTTTCCTACCCCCTGTCCTGCTTCCCCCAACCCATTTCTCCCGAGAGCGCTCATCCCCAAAAATCACTTAGACAAGAATCCCATCTTAGGTTCTGCTTCTAGGGAACCTGGCCAAAGACATACTACATAAAATTCTTGCAGAATCCATAGCTTATTTACTCACTTGTAGAAAAAATAATCTGTGTTAACTTTTCTTTCCAAGAATAGTTTCACTTCAGTAACTAAAAAGTCCAGTCCTAACCAAAAGCCAAAACGTTAAACTCCTTTCATCCAACTTAGGGGTAGATGAGTTGTCTGCCTTTGTTCTTTGATTTGTGTGTCTGTGCCTCTGGCTCCTCCCTGGAAACTGTTGGTCCCAGTTAGGTCTTCTGATTCCTCCAGGGTTGAAAGTGGGAAGAGAGTCAAGATTACCTGGTAGGAAAAATCGTACTCAGCTGACTCAGGTGGCATTTCTTATGGCGTCTCTGACTATCATAGGTGTTTAGAGTTGATTATTTGTCTGTTGGATGCTTTTTGTTAACTCCTCAGAGGTTCATCCATAAGAACTTTCGGAAAACTGGTAAGAGCTCTCTCACTACCTGCTTACAATCCCTCCTTTAGTCCCTGGAATTCACTCCATTCAGCCTCTTTCTTTGGGGGCTTCAGCACCACCTCAGGCAGGCTCCTCGGGCAGGATCTCTCTTCAAGTGACCCTACACTTATACCTGAGGGTTACATCTCATCCCGGTTTCCACATTGGGCCCTTGAAGACATGTGCCTTGGACCAGCCTTGGGTAGAAGAACAGCTCCTCGCCACTTGAGCCCTCTTTGTTCATCAACTGGAAGGCCGCTCCACTTACCACCTTCCGTCTGTAGAATTTTCAGATATGATTCCAGTCAGCTGTGTTTATCAGACTCCAGGAGGACACAGATCAAGCTTTTCTGGTAAAGTTCTTAAAAATCATTTTTTTCTTTATTCCTTTGAGGTGAGGAGGAGGCACATCCTATCTGCACTCCATGGAGAGAGACCTTCCAGTACATTGTAATTGTCTCAAAAAAATTCTCTCTTCAACTTCTACACACTCAATGTGTGTGAGGTGCTAAGTACTGAAAAAACAGTCGTTGAATCCCTCTCTGAAAATCCAGTGTCTTTGCCCAGCTTTGGATTGTGGAGCTGGTTTGCACCTATTGTCTTTGGGTCCAATAAAAACCGTGACAAAAGGAGTTCCACTGATGTGACATTTGCAAAGGATAACTGATAGTCGAACTATTATCCATGGTCAAGAAGAAAAAGTCAGCTGGAACTAAAGAGACTAGATATGAGAAATTAGAAATTGAGAATTGATGTTTCTCTCTTACTTTTTCTCTCTCTGCTTTTTTCTTGTCTCCTTTTGACTGCTTCCTATTCCCATAATTGTCTCGTAAGTTATGCCCTCTGTGATTTCAGCTTGTATGTGGCATTGGCTTAACATCACCTCCACTCAAACCCTTCCACTAAATGACTTTTCACCTCTCTGTAGGTCTTGTAGCTTGAATTACTGAGTGTGAAAATCTGATTGGTCAATGAAAATCCAATAAAATAATTTCCTAGTGTCATTTGTCCCCTGATTCAGTCAGCTCTTTCTAGCTAATTCTGGGGACAGGAAGGCTATATGGTAATTTTAAAATATTTCCTGAAAAATGCCCCTTTTGCAGGGGCTATAGATTTGGACAATCACTAAAGAGGGGAACAAATCCATACATATATCCTAAAGCATATCTACAAGTGTCTCCCAACTTTCCCTACCTTCCAATTTTGTGATTTGCCACTCTGTATAGTTTCCTCAGGCTGTATCATGAATCTATTCCTTTGCTCGTGATATTCACTCTGACTTTAAACCTCATCTTACTTTAGTCCTTTGACTAAATGAGCCATTCTTTCTGATCCAGAGCCATTTCTTTCTTATCTCTCTCAGAAAATCTGTTTTAAACCTTCACAAAGTATTCTTGCTATTAGTTCTTAAAATATTGTGAAGATGCCTCTATCTTACCAATATAGAGTATTGCCACTCTACTGACTTTACACAGTTAAGAAATTGTTTTTCCCCAGTGGACACTTTGCGAATGTTTTTGTTGTTGTTGTTGTTATCTCAATAGCTTAAACCTCTGAGTGACTAAAGAGGACAAGTAATAGAGGCAATGTTGTTTTACACAGTGAATTCAGGGAAGACAGACAGCTCTGAGAAGCTGATAAGTGAGAACACAACATTGTAGGAGGTGAGCTATGTGGATATTTGGAGGAAAAGCATTCCGGGCCAAGGGAAGAGCTAGTGCAAAGACCTCAAAGCAAGAACAGCAAGGAGGCCTGTATGGTCAGAATGGGGATTTGCCATATCTAGCAAAGCATTAGGGGCGCCTGTTAACACTTTTATAAGCTGCATCACAACGTTAATTCAAAGGAAGCTCACCTGGTGCTGGAGGCGGCAGTGCCCTAGTGCTCATTTAGAAGATGAATTCTTATTGTCCTGTCTGAAGACATTGACAGAATAGATTTAGGAAATACAACTGAACTCATGTTTCCTCTGGGCGTCCTAATACTGACTAATAGCAGAATTACAAAGATCTGGGGAAAATCACAGTTTTTGCATTTAGCATTTTAATCCCTAAATTAAAATTTGGGTTAAGTCTCTGGTTTGGTTATTTATCAAATTATTGTCTCATCTCATAAGTGTTTTGAAGAAGAATATGAACATTAAAAACATTACATTATATAACTCTCTTCCTGCAGCTGGCCCACCAAACCTACTTCAGCATTTTTCAAATAAGAGTGAATACCTCTCTAAAGTTTGATTGATGTGTCTTAGCAGTTACAAGTGATTTATATAAATTTTTATATTTTGTGAGTTTTTTGAATGATAATCTCAAAACTGTTTGTATACGTATATTTTGGATCATTTCAATGGCCCCTTCATAATTTTCTCCATTTCATTGTCTATATAGGCATTTGTGTTTATGATCACAAAGGGGAGAAGAGTACTTTTTCAATGACCTTGGGCTAATAAGTAAAGGACAGGATTGAACGTGCTTAATAAGCAAACAATACATCTATGACAAGTTGAAAGTGAAATACATTACGACAGGTCAAGGTACAAAATAAGAACTATTTTTTTAAGTAATTGAGCTAGAAAGAGTGGTGGGAGAACTGCGTTATCACATGGAGTTCAGTGTATAATCTTGTGTGATAGTGTGTTCAGGTAGCTGGCAGCAGTTTATTTACAGGAAAATGACGACTTCTTCAATCACGTAAGATAAATTATCTTATTTCATTTTTTTATTTCTAAATAATTCATTTGTATGTAACATATAAATTTGTTTGGCTTTTAGAGTTGTACTCTAAGGTCTTGACCACAAAGAATTCATCTTAGTCTTATTTTATACATATTTAATTAATAAAATGCTTTGGGTTACAATTGGACATTTGTGAGAATTAGTTATTTTTGAAAAAATGGGTAAAGATTTTATTCAGGTTGGATAAATGCTGCAGCATTATACTGTACTCATTATATGGAAAATAGATTCATTTTTTACAAAAAGATATTTTAGCCATCCTGAACAGAAATGACTCTGTGCAGGAATCACGAAAAAAAGTTCAATGATGTCTCTTAGGTTAACATAGGCAGTCAACATTTCAGAGTCACCTGAAAGCGATCTCAAACAACACTGAAAATGTTGAGTGGACTAATGACTCTGAGATATCATATAGTGGAGGCAATTGCTCATATTTTCAAAATAAAGAATTGCAGAAAAAGAATGAACTATTCCATGCTCCTTTTGTAGTCCATGCTTTTTATATGTGGCTTAGTCATTTGAAAAATTAAGATTATCATCTAATAATTTCACTTTAATTTAAAGGTACAATATCATATTATGCCTCTTATGCAGTAGATTTTGTCTGCTCTGACCCAGGACTCTGGGAGCGAAAAGGAACGAAAGCATATATCTGGGGATGCGTGGATCTAGGGAGGGAATGTCAAGGTATTTTGAAAAGAATCCTCCAAGGTTAATACGTATTTATTTCCATGAAATGTTATCTTTTCTAGTAATTGCTGATAGTAAGTTATTGAACGTTGAGGCCATCTGCTAGTGACAGTTGAGAAAAAAAAAATGGTCCAGAAACCAGCTAGAATGTGAGGTGAAAACAAAATCAAATTATATGATAAAAATAAATATAGAATAAAAACACAAGGTCAGAAACACACTCAAAAATATGGAGGAAAACCAAGAAATATGAATTCATAGGCACAATCCAAGAGAAATAAAGTAAAATGGTTCAGATATCTAGGATATATATGAGTTTAAATCACTGTTTTTTTTACTGTCAAGAAGTCAAGACAAGCATGTATTTTCGACCAAAACTTTTTTAAATTAGCCATCAAATAAATGATTATTAAATACTTAAGTTTTCAAATATTAAGAAAAACTTTAAAATTTTTAGGTAAGTTAGTTACACTCTCATCATGTCCCTAATGAGCTCCAAAATTGCAATCTAAGTTCCAGTGTTTGTTTATAACTAGAATTTTGGTCCATCATCTATTTTCTTTGTAATCAATCATCACTGGACCATTAACTGACATTTATAATTTATTTTTTGGTTCATACATAGATTTTTTTTCTTTAGTGCAATTTTCTATAAGAGGATTAGTTTATATATTCAGTCAGACTTAGTAGACATTCCCAGCTTTTCAGAATTTCTATTTCAGCATATCTGCAAGAAAAATAGAGATGGGGTATGACTCCCCCCAACCCTTCCATCCCGTCAAGGTTTATTATAATGTTTTGGCATTTCAAGGAAAAAAACACAATATAGCAGGTGCTTGAGTAAGCAAATCTTTATTTCTAATATCCTCCTTCTCGTCTTTCCTGGAATGTGCTCTTTATTTTATACTCCAGTTTGAATAATAGTCAGTCACATTTTAATTCCTCATCTTCCACGGAACAGCCCAGGTGCCCTAACCTCAGTCGTGCTAACTGGCTTTCACCCTGCATTGATTAAGAGTTCCCAGAGATAACAGTGTGTGTGGGCGCATGAATAATCTTCTGGCTTCTCAAGTCACTTCTTCTGCATCTCCGCAGTCTGGCAATAACACCCACAATTTGAGTAGTGAGTGGCTAGCTGTGAACTCTGAAATAGCATATGTATGACCTTCTGTTGAAAACATAAAAATAGAAAAATTAACATGAATATAATAAAATTTTTCCCAAAGAGAAAAAAATTACTGGAACATTTTCCTCTTATGCTCTGACTCTTCCCTGGTGAAAGAAAACTACGCTTAACAATCAAATTGGGCAATTACCAACAGATTTAGAGCCAAAATCTAAGAAAAGTAAAGCCATTAGCATTGTTAGAAAACTAGAGGAAATTGCACAAAAATGAGGTGTTTTTGATACACTCCAAACCAGGGCTGGCTGTAACTAAACCTTCATCGCTATAATCCACTGTCACAGTCTTAGCTCAGTTACTCATCATCCCTGTCTGTGAAGCAGTCCCCATACTGGTCTCTCTGTTACCAAACTCTTTACTTTTCAACACTGATCCATTTTGCTGTTAGAGTTATCATCCTAATTCACCAGTTCAGTCACATCATAGTGATACTCATAGATGCCTTGCCATTACCTATAGAAGAAAGGAAGCCTGGCAAAGAAGTGTCTCCTTTATTTTGTCCCAGCCTGATTTTCCAAGATTATTTCCCAACATACTCATCCGTGCACAAGCTTCCCACACACTCTCGCCCTTCCAGGATTCACGCGATGCTCTAGATACATGTGATAATTTGGTACCCTCATTCTTACAGATTCCGGTTCCTGCTGTTCCTCTTACCTTAAATGCTCTCTGCTATCTCAGTCAGTGTAGTTGTATAATCACTTGACAAGACCTAACACAAATGAAGACTTCTCTTAGTATCTCAGGGCGATCACTGAATCATTTCTTCAGGACAGTAAACTGTGCATAGCAACTGTTGTAATAGAGTTATTTGTGTCTTTTTCCAATAGATTTTGAGGTCCAGGAGGACAAATACTATATTATGTTCCCTACTGTTTCTCCTTCTATCTCCTTAAATTTATCTTATAAACAGGATTAGTATCCATGTTTTTTTCCTATCTATCAACTTGAGCCTCTACAGATTATAAGAAGCATTCTGTTGTGCATTGATGACATGAGGATTAACACAGTTAGAATAAATAATGTCGGTGTCCTTCTTTTACTAAGGAACACAACACTACTAATGCTTTATAAGTTTTTTTCCTCCAGAAATGCTTCCATTAAAATTAGCACCGGGCTTCCCTGGTGGCGCAGTGGTTGCGCGTCCGCCTGCCGATGCAGGGGAACCGGGTTCGCGCCCCGGTATGGGAAGATCCCGCATGCCGCGGAGCGGCGGGGCCCGTGA
>NC_041231.1:81689472-81700310 GCF_002837175.3 Physeter macrocephalus | reverse complement strand
CGCGTCCGGAGCCTGTGCTCCGCAACGGGAGAGGCCACAACAGAGGAAGGCCCGCATACCACAAAAAAAAAAAAAAGAAAAAGAAAAATTAGCACCTATTGTTATGCTAATATTTATTTATTTATTAGAAAGTCAGGCACTGAAGAGAGGCTTTGAAATCAGATACCTCTCAGTTCAAATTTTATTTTACCACATAGATATTACATCTAGGGAGAGCTACTTAACTTCTTGGATGTCACATATGTAAAATGAGGATGAAAATATTTACCTTTTAAGGTGTTTTGAATGATTGAATAGGAAAAATTGGGTTGAATGTAAGAAATTGCCAATATTCTAGCCTCTTTACCCTCAGACACAGAATAGTTTTGCTATGGAAGGCAGTCACTACAGAACAGATAAACAGTCAATGGTCGGTCTTAGGCAGATGATGGATTATGATGATAGTTATTACCATTTCTATGATGATCGTGATGTGATGAGGAGGAGGAGGACATGCATTGCTCTGGCTATCATTTCTCATCCAGTCTTCTCATAGCCAAAGCACACATAAAAACTTGACTCAGTTGTGTTTGAAAAATATAATAAAACTGCCCGGCCCAGTCACAACTTGGGCACAAGGAAGTAGCCAATGGAACACAGAACCTGTGATAGGTAAAAGGACGAATGACTGCAAAGCCAGGCACACATCGGCATTAAATTCAATCACTGTTAATTGAACCTGTACCGCGAGCCTGTATTGTTGGAGCAGGAATAAAAAGACAAGTGAGATGCAGCTCCTGTCTTTAAAGAGCTTGCAGTTTTGCTGTTACACAACACAGAGATGTGCTTGCAAAGACATTTAAGAGAAAGACTATCAGAATGCAGGGAGAGAGAGGAAGATTTGCTTTACTGTTGGGATCTACATACTCCTCTAGTCTTTAGGAAGGCTCTGGTTTTACTATATGTGTCTCAGTGTTGGTGGACTTTCTTACATAATTCAAGCCATTCATTTTAACGGGATTCTGAACAACGGGATATGAGCAAGGTATAACAAAGAATTGTTGCTGATTTGCTTTTCTCTCAGTATCTCTGCCCCTTTAGTGCCCTCTCTCTTTTTTTCTCTCTCTCTCAATTATATATATATATAAAAATATATAAATATATGTATAACCAGACCCTATTCCAAATCAGGGAAGATGAACAGATTTTGAGTAATATCTTCACTTCTGTGAAGTATTCCGAACCAGATTAGTAAAGGAGGCACATACCTCACCCCTGTGTTGTCACCCCGTGATGGTTCACGGGGCCATTGGATGTTTAGGGAGTTAGAAAAGTATATGAGGTGCTGAGGATCCATTCAACATAAATAACATTGTTCCTTAATGACAGTGTTTAAAAGATGTTCAAGGTCAATTGTTATTGTACTTCTAGAAATTGTTTATACATATCGAACAACAAAAAATCCAGTTTCGTATAGGATTATAAAGATTTATTCTAAAGAGATCAACGAAGCTCTATTTCTATAAATCATCTGGAGGAAGAAAACAGGAAATAACTTTCACATTCACATCTTAAATGGTTTTTGCCTAAGTTTTTCTTTCCTTTACTTTTCTGTTACGGTAAAATGCACTGAAAAGAAAATTGGTTATTTTCAAAATGTGTCCCAAATCACTATTTGCATATATCTACCTGAGAGGCAGAGCTACAATAGTTATATGCTATCAAAATATTCTACTTTAAATCTGACAGAGCACTTCTATAGCCAAATATTCAATTAGTAATACAGATACACTGAAGAAAGACAATTTTTTAAAAACTTGTCTATATTCTTCTCTTTGCTATTTATGTTCAGATTCCAGCCACTTAAATTGCAAATGAGTTTAATATGAACACGATGACAGCAATAAGCTCCACTGAGTTTTAGTACATTTTCCAGGCACAACTACACAGGTTTTGTGGTGAGGTGTCTTTTTGTTTTGATGATACCACACTTCATTTTTTATCTAGAAATATATCTCTTTACCCTACAGTGACATAAAGGTCTCCTTTAAAACTAGTATTTTCAGAACTCATTTCAATTTAATAAGCACCATTCTTCAGATTTTCCCTTAAACAGAAATTTTCTCTTAATATGTAGCTTAGGGGAAAAAGTTTTACATAATATGTGTAGTTGTTATTTCAAAATCTGTCCATTATATACTATTACTCACATTTCAATTCTAATTATTTTTTAAAAGATGTATAACTTCCCCCAGAGCTTGAGAAAATATAGTGCATTGACATTGTGCCATAAGTAAGAGAATACAAAAGTGAAAGAAATTTTAACAAAAAGTATGAGTGGCTGGTGCGAGCTGAGGACATGGAAAAAAAAGACCCAGCCAGACTTTGCGCAGGATTATCCATCCAAATAAGTAAATGCTTCAAAGCTTTTCACTTTTCTTATTTGAAGAATTACTTTATCGGGGCACAGAATTTCTCTCTTTACGATGGCAAATTCAGAGGAAACTAAAATGTTGAATAATGAAATTATATTTTTCTTATATAAGGGCTTCAATTACTGAAATGAAACATAGTACTTAAAAAATTATAAAAACTCTCTAGAAGATTTTTATTTCTAATGGTATTGTACTATGTCAGTAGGAAAAAAAATGTTTCTAATGAAAAACCAACGCGCATTTATTCCTCTCTAATTTGGGAGGCAGTTTATTGAACTGTCATTAGTCCCCTGAACTTCTGTTTAAACTCTCCAAGTATGTACAGGTAGAATATTTTTTAGAACGATTATAGGTATAATAAGGTTATTTTATTCCAACAACATGATATAAAGCAAAAGCAAAAAAGACAAATACCAATATGGTTGAAAAAGAAAATAAAAAGGGAGGGTATTTAATACATATGGTAAGACATTCTCAGTCATGCTTTAGGTGTATTGTGGATTTTGACATCAAATGTACATTCACTGATAAACATGGACCTTTGAAATCTACATTGTTTTATTTTAAGCTACTGAAAGCATTCAGACCCACTATTGGTTTAACATTAATTCTCAGTTTGAAGATCCATTACCCGCAGAAATAAAATACACTTTACAATTTTGGCTTGGCTTAATGTTCCTTACTGAAACCTCAATTTATATTGAAATAATTGCCTTCCCTTAGTATTTCAAAATCCAAAACAAGTCAGAGGTATCATTATAATTTGAAAGAAAATTCTCTCGTTTCAAACTACAGATGGAGATATGTAGCTCTAATAACAAATGGTTGGCTTCTCAAAAAGAGTGTCTTTGTGTGTGAGTGTGTGTGTCTGTGTATGTATATAGACAACATACACATACACAGCAGGCAGTACACAGGAAACATTGGGTAAGGTTCCAAATTGGACAATATTATGAAGAGTTAACTCCTATTGGCTAGAAGCTATAGAATATCACGACCAAACTGGAAGCTTGAGTCTAACAGTTTATTTTTTTTTACATCAAAATTAGTCGAAGTAGCAGACGTGCAAGCATATATTAGACCTTGTACAGGGATAATAAGCAAATATATGTGTGTAGAATCTAAAGATGGAAAGGAAGTTTAGGGTTTATGCTTCTAGTTGCTTAGAACCAAACAATGTACATTTCAAAGTTCCAAAGGCACATTTGCACAGACATTCTAATTATTAGTTCACTTTATCTCTGCTGGCGCAATGTGGTTCTCAGCTTTTTAATCACTTCTCTACTGGCACAGCTAATGTGCCTACAAGTTGTCTGGAATTTTAATACTGCTAAATTTAGTGACACAAGTTGTGATTAAATTGTGAAAACTTGTTTAATGCAAACCTGATTGAAAAGAATACATGCTTATTTAAGGAAAATGTACAACTTGGCAAAAATTATATAGCGCTATATATAGCCCCACATTTAACAGCTTTACTAACCTGCAAAAAAGTTGGTTTTTGTAGAAAACTGCCAGGCTATGTAGTCTGAAATCTGGAGTCGTAATACCAGAGAGCTGTCAGTCAGCCATCCATCCATCTAATTGGCTTCTTACCATCTTTCCATCATGTTTTTTTTATAACTGGTCGCCTCTGGCTAAAATGCAAATCATGAGGAAGAGCCGTCTAGAAAAAGCTGCTGCTTTCTTAATTATCTGTCAGAGTATGGACCAGTGGACCTAGGGCCGCGCTGTAGAGTTATGCTAAGCAGCAAGGCATCATGGGAATTGGAGTGACAGCTCATTTTCCTCCTGTGTTTTCTGTGTTCGAATGACAATGCAGAAATGTGGGTTTTCCCACACTTTCTCTGAACACTTGGGCTATTGCTCAGGGGAGCACAAAGCCAAAACTGTCACATTTCCAGACATGGTCTTATTGCTGTCACTATGACAGGATTGTTGACAAATGCCAGCAGTCATCTCGGCATCTTGGGAAATGTCTGCCATGATTGTGTCAACAGCCTGACAGAAATTGTTAATGTTTAAACTTCTTCCACTGACAGAATCCTGTCTTGCTGACAATATTTGTCATATGAAACTCAATCTTTGTCAAACTTGCTTAAAAATTAACACTTTCTCAATTTCTTTTTTTTTTCTAGTTTACTGCCTAGCAGTGCAAAATTTTAGCAATAAGATTTCAGCAAGGTAATGTAACACAGTAATTTAGGTCCGCATTCCATCTGAATCCTCTAACCTATTATTAACTTATGTGACCACCTTGTCCTTTTGACCTTTGCTACCAGAATAATTAGCCGTATATATGTATATATATATATTTACATATATATATATGATACACACATAATATATACTTTGCATGTAGATTTGCGTGTGTGTGTGTGTGTGTGTGTGTGTGTGTATGCTCCTTAGGATTCAGACTTGTGAATTATTCAGAAGATACAAAACACTATTCCTCAGTATACAATGTGGAAAATCAATTAAATCTTGCAGATTTTTAACATATGAAAATCAGTTGCAAATTTGGAGCTATCCATTAACTAATTTCTTAACTTTAAGTTCTGAATTTTTTATTTTATTTTTATTAACTTTGATTTAAAAAAATCAATCTGACAGGTTAAACAGTATCTATTTCAGGAACTCAACAAGAAGTTGTTTTGGAGTTTTGGTTTTTTTTTTAAACATGTGGTTTTGTCAAATCTGCAATATAGGGATAGCCTTCATTTCCTAATTCTGATAATCTATTGGGAAGTATTTATATGAGCAGTATAAAAGATATTAGTTTTTTTAAAAGGAGCATCCTGTTTAAAATGCACAGTGATTGATTTTTTTAAATATATTTGGTAAGACACAATGCTCTGATTACTAGAAGGCAGTTACATCATCTCTGGCTGTACTAGAAATACACAGTCATCCACAGGATGCAACATTTCTTAGACACGGTATAGAAAAGAGCAGTTGGTTAGCAGGATATAGTGTCCATCTGTCCCTGACAAAACAATCTTTGTCAAACTAAGAGTGACCACTTGTTAATAATGACATAACTATTATTAGTTGTATTGTTATTAGATAGCATGTTATAACACACAAATATGGTATATTCATATCAGTAGGGACATATTAAAATAATTATTAGAATAGCAATCTCTTAGAAAAATAGAATGTGGCTAGAAGTACTATTTACCTGAATTGTTGCCAAATATGATTTCTAGTTACTCCATAGACAGAGAATGGACCAGGTACACCTCATTTGCTGAAATAAGGAGACTTCTTAATATGCTTTTTAGTTTCAATTTTTCTTTGTTATATGTATATATATGTTTATAAACTAATAATACAAATAATATAAATAAATAATATGAATAAATATTATTAGTTAATTGACTAATTAATAAAATTTATTTTTCACAGCAGTTTTAGGTTCATAACAAAATTGAGCAGAAAGTACAGGGAATTCTCATATGCCCTGTGTTCCCACCCAGGCACAACCTCCCCACTATCAATATCCCACACCAGAATGGTACATTTGTTACAACTGATCAACCCACATTGATACAACATTATTATATTATTTTTCCTATCTTTTAAATTCAAACATTATCAGAAATACCTCCAACAGTATAATGCAACGTCTCGGACCAGAAGTTGGCAGACTTGTTATGCAATGAAACAAACAGTAAATATTTTAAGTTTTTGTCTGATTCATAACTCTTCAACTCTGCCTGCAAAAGCATAAGTAATGCATTTTACAATATGGGAGTAGCTCTGTTCCAATAAAACTTTATTTCTAAAAGCAGAAAGCAGGCTGGATTTGACTTACAGTCTGTAGTTTGTTGACCCCTGTTTTAGACCAGGGGCTAAGTAGTTAGATAAAACCTGATTTCAAATTTCAGCTCTGCTGCATACTAGCTGTGTGACGCTGAGCATATTTTCAGCATATCACTTTATTATCTCAGTTATTCCTCAAAATAACCCTGTAGGAATATATTAATTTCCTGATATTATGAGTGAGAGTTAGAGCTCACAGAGGTCAAGCCATGCCGCCAGAGCTCCCAAGTAATGAGAAACAAATCTGGGATTCTAATATGAATCTGCCTGAATTCTTAGCTTTCTGCTTTTCTAAATGATGATATGTTGTCTGTAATTCTCATTTACTTCTGAAATAAAATTATCAGTCAAGTTTGAAGACTTAGAGGACAGTGAGAGAGAAAAACGAATATGGGTGGGGGCAGTATTGATGATTTAGGGGAGAATGTGCTGCTTCACCACCAGAATTGCTTCCTGTGTTGATAACACAGGGTTTTGCCTTCACCTCCTCTAACACTCATCACTTCCTATAGTTGGCCTAAGAGATCAGGTATAGGATACAAAAAAGGAAGAGGAAGTATGCCTCCTAAGTAACTGATAAATATTTGGGGATGATTCTCTCAAAAATTCAAGAACAGTACCTATGATTGTTAATTTTATGTGTCAATTTGACTAGGCCACGAGGTGCCCAGATATTTGGTTAAACATTATTCCTCAGTGTGTCTGTCAGGGTGTTTCTGGATGAGATTAATATTTGAATCAGTAGATTGGGTAAAGTAGATTGCCCACCCCCCTCCCCCAGTATGGGTGGGTCTCATCTAATCTGTTGAGGGCTTGAATAAAACAAAAAGGAGGCAGGGAGAATTTGTTCTCTTTATGCCTGAGAGTTTCTGAGCTGGGACATAGGTCATCTGCACTTGGACTAGAGCTTCTACCATTGGCTTTCCTGGTGCTTGGGCCTTTGACCTTGGACTGGAACTATACCATCAGCCTTCCTGGATCTCCAACTTACTGCCAGCAGATTGGTGGACTTTTCAGCCTACATAATCATGTAAGCCACTTCCTTATAATCAATTTATATATAGGAATAAATAACAATAAAATCTATATATAAAATCTCCTATTGGTTCTCTGGAGAAACCTAATACAGCATTATCTTAGCCTCCTTTCTAAGTAAATCATACTAAAGATTCCTCCAAGCTGGGCCATGTGGACTGTCTTAATTTTATGGGACTGTATACTCAGCATCCTTTTCTGGCTCAGTGTGGAAGGTGCAGCATCACTTCCTGTTGAACATGACTCAGCCAGACTCTGTAAGAAGTGTTGAATCAAGAACCTACAGCCAAGGGACTCGTCTGCAGAAGTGGAAGGGACACTCCTAGATAATGCTCTGCTGCTCTACCTTGTTCCTCTTTGACAATTCTATATAATGCAGTTCAATTCAAGTTCATAAGTATGAACAGAGCATCTATTTTGTTTTAGGTTATGTGGCATAGAGGAGTCAAAGAAATATAAATCCTGATCACTTACTACTTGGAGAGCATGATACTTTAGAAACAACCCAGGAATAATATGATAGAGCGCTTAAAAATCAAACAAAGAAACGTTTTGTTTAGCATCAGGCAGGCATGTGTTTAGTACTTACAAAATATTACAAATCCTCCAGATATAGTCATAAGCTAGACAAAGTTGAGTGAAATATATCTTTTAATCTCTTTCTTTCTCCCTCTCAAACTCAAACTCCCCTGGAGGCAAGAAGAGCTTTTGGCAGACTCAGATTAGTTTTGAAGATGTTGCATTAGTATGTGGGAGGAGTATAGGTTTCATTGTGTCCTCAAAAAAGATAATGTTGAAGTCTTAACCCCTAGTACCTCACAATTGTGACTTACTTGGACATAGCGTCATTGCAGATAGAATTAAGTAAGTTGAGGTCATCTTGGAGTAAAGTGAACCCTTAATCCAATATGACTGGTGTCATTGTAAGAAGAGACACAAGGGAAAGACACAGAGATTTGAGTGATGCATCTGTAAGCCAAGGAAGTGTAAGGACTGCTGATAAAAACCAAAAGCTAGAAGAGGCAAGGAAGGATTCTCCCCTCCAGGTTTTCAGAGAAAGCATGACCCAGCCAATACCTTGATTCCAGATTTTAGCTTCCAGAATTGTAAGACAATATTTTTGGTGTCATTGTTTTAAGATACACAGTTTTTAGTACTTTGTCAAGCAGCCCTAGGAAACTAATACAGGTACATTAAGGTATAGGAGTAATAGGCTTTATTTTAGAACCCAGTAAATCTGGATTAAAATCTCAACTCCATCATGTCCTCTCATAATGTGTATTTCCTCATCTGCATAATGAGAATTCCTCCCAACTGGAATCTTCCTCGGACATCCACCAGAGGATGGTACCAACACACAGCCAATGCTAACATGCTCACTACATGCCCTGGTGTCTTGGCTAGACCTAGATTGGCAGCCAAAGCTACAGCGGGGTTTTAAAAGAGTTCCAGCCTCTTTTAAGGTATGTCCACGGGTAGCCAAAAAACAGTAGTCAAAGTGAAGGTGGAGATGCTTGTGATTTTCGAAGACAGTGAGGTATGATATATTTCTGCCTAGGAATCTCATTCTTTAAAGATTATGAGTTTGGAGTCAATTACATTGTGACTGTATTACCTTTCAACTCCAAACCAAAATACCTGTTTGTGAAGTATAAGTGAACCTTTGGAGACATTGGGGCTGAATACCTGGAATCAGGACTGCTAGGTAATTTTGAAGTGCATGGCACTGCGTACATAGATGGACATGTGACCTGGACATCTGCAGACCACCCAGAAGCTCAAGAAAGACATCTCTTCTCTATATAGACTTTAAATGTTGAAATGCCCAAGAGTCCACTTTATGTAGGCTAGGCGGGCTTTTATTCCAGGAGATCAATGAGATTATGTTCCCATAGGTCGGCTGCAGACAGGGGAGAATAACTACTATATTCACATTTTCTTTTGTCAATGAGTTTTATTCCTCTCCCACTTTTCAGTTACTATACAATGTACTAAACAGAAAACCACTTATTTTCAAAACGAGTCATTATTTTAATATGTCTTCTTGAGGCACAGACCTACAGTAGGTCTGTAAGGAGAATGAAACACTTTATTTAATAACAGACTTTGAAAAGAAGATATTTTAGAAACACAGAGTACTGTTTTATATAGACAAAGCCAAACTGTAGGGGAAATAGCAGAAATAAGGCCAGGAGGGTTCTACACAAAGTAAGACCCTGAAAAACCACCTGCTTCCATAAAATAATCTATTATTAGTGCAAAGCAGAGAGGAGAAAAATATCTACTCCCCCTAGAGGCCAAAAAGAGGACAGAAAACAAAGTTACATTTAAAGGATCTGCAGAAGACAAAACTGGATTCAGATTTTACTTCAGTAATGGGCACTGATAGATACTTTCACAGTCTATAATTATTTTATAATTTAAAGTATTGCTGAATGTGAGATAACTGTGCAATGCACGGTTTGAAAAGGGAATGGAAGAACTGAGTTAATAAGGTGACAAGTGAAGGTTAATAAATTATTATTCAGGATTTTAGATAATTGGCATCATTTGGGAGGAGGAAAAGAGAGAATGAAGCTGAAGAGAGATGAACTAGTATAGTAGAACACTTTAACAGATGATCCATTTAACACCAATTATCATGCTATTTTACCATCACTCCTAGCTTTTATTCAGTGTCTTGATATCCTTTGGGAAAATGTGTCATACAAATGACAAAATGAGATTAATTATAATAAATTCAAAACAAAACACTTTTTGAAACCAAGCCTCCATTTCCAGAGCTTATTTTAAATGGACCTAGAGATTTGTGGTTCGTGGTTAGACAAACTTTGGCAAAGCGTCACATTTCTGTAAAAGCCCTGCTTCCTCTTTGCTCTTTTAATGTATACTTAACCAATAGTTAGACATTTACTTATTTTTAACATGCAACCCTCCTTATTCCAAAAAAGTTTTGATTTGGCTTCGTTAGAATGCTACTGGTGGTGATCCCTTTAACCATGAATAGTGATGACATAAATTTTGTTCCAATATTTTGCTCATAGCTACATACACATTTAAATACATAGTGAAAATCCTAGCTCTTGAGTTATTCCTTTCCCCAAAAGACAGGAGAATTTAAACTATAGGACACCGTTATTGAATCTTTCCCTTTTTTTTTTCCATATCTTTATTGGAGTATAATTGTTTTACAATGGTGTGTTAGTTTCTGCTGTATAACAAAGTGAATCAGCTATATGTATACATATATCACCATATCTCCTCCCTCTTGCATCTCCCTCCCACCCTCCCTATCCCACCCCTCTAGGTGGTCACAAAGCACCGAGCTGATCTCCCTGTGCTATGCAGCTGCTTCCCACTAGCTATCTATTTTACGTTTTGTAGTGTATATATGTCCATGCCACCCTCTCACTTCATCACAACTTACCCTTCCCCCTCCCCGTGTCCTCAAGTCCATTCTCTACATCTGCTTCTTTATTCCTGTCCTGCCCCTAGGTTCTTCAGAACCATTTTTATTTTATCTATTTATTTTTTTAGATTTCATATATATGTGTTAACATACGG
>NC_041231.1:81647229-81689097 GCF_002837175.3 Physeter macrocephalus | reverse complement strand
CTTTTTGAATTATGGTTTTCTCAGGGTATATGCCCAGTAATGGGATTGCTGGGTCGTATGGTAGTTCTATTTTTAGTTTTGTAAGGAATCTCCATACTATTCTCCATAGTGGCTGTATCAATTTACATTCCCGCCAGCAGTGCAAGAGGGTTCCCTTTTCTCCACACCCTCTCCAGCACTTATTGTTTGTAGATTTTTTGATGATAGCCATTCTGACCGGTGTGAGGTGATACCTCACTGTAGCTTTGATTTGCATTTCTCTAATGATTAGTGATGTTGAGCATCCTTTCATGTGTTTGTTGGCAATTTGTATGTCTTCTTTTGCAGAAATGTCTATCTAGGTCTTCTGCCTGTTTTTGGATTGGGTTGTTTGTTTCTTGGATATTGAGCTGCATGAACTGCTTGTATATTTTGGAGATTAATCCTTTGTCAGTTGCTTTGTTTGCAAATATTTTCTCCCATTCTGAGGGTTGTCTTTTCGTCTTGTTTATGGTTTCCTTTGTTGTGCAAAAGCTTTTAAATTTCATTAGGTCCCATTTGTTTATTTTTGTTTTTATTTCCTTTCTCTAGGAGGTGGGTCAAAAAGGATCTTGCTGTGATTTATGTCATAGAGCGTACTGCCTATGTTTTCCTCTAAGAGTTTTATAGTGTCTGGCCTTACATTTAGCACTTAACCCATTTTGAGTTTATTTTTGTCTATGGTGTTAGGGAGTGTTCTAATTCCATTCTTTTACAAGAAGCTGTCCAGTTTTCCCAGCACCACTTAATGGTGTCTTTTCTCCATTGTATATTCTTGCCTCCTTTATTGAAGATAAGGTGACCATATGTGCGTGGGTTTATTTCTGGGCTTTCTGTCCTGTTCCATTGATTGAATCTTTCCTTTTGCTATCAACTAAATTAAGCTAAATTTGCCTCTTACTTTCAACTGAATTAACCGACATTTTTTCGGTGAATTGGACCTCCGCTTTCCATCCTGGTAGAGAAGAACAACTGGAAAGTTTGTGACACAATCTTACCAGCAGGCGCAAGGCCACAGGGTTTGGGCACAGGCCAACTATCTGTTTCTCCACTTCAAGTAAGAGTTGAGCCAGCAAATCAACATCATTGTTTTTCAGTAACAACAGAAGTTCTAAATTGTCAGTTCATCCCTTGAACACACAACTCCTGCTTTTAAGACTTGGAGAGACATCAGGAAAGGAAACTGAAAATCCTGTCAACAGAAGAGGTTTGTAAAAATTGCATTCTATCCCTGCCCTCGCTAAATTCTAGGCTTACAGGATGGGAGTATCTGCTGAAATTAAGGAGGAAGTTATTATTTGAGGTAAACTGTTCTTGGAGCTTTGGAATTCATGGAAAATGAGAGTCCTTGACAGCCCCTATTGGCCACGTCTCCTCCCCACTCATTGTATAAATATCACCTGGAGTGGCCTCTTCATTACAGAGTGTGAATTATGTTAATTTTCACTTCCTTAGATGAATTCAGCCTGCCCAAGGCTCTGAATGACTCCATACCCAAGAAAGTGTCAGTCAGAGGTGGGAAGGGCTGGAACTCTGCAGTCTGGCATATAATAGATATTAAATCAGTATATATGAATTATGAAGAGAATGAAAGACCCAAGAAGAAAAATCTTCAAAGTCCATTACAGTGAGTTGCTAGAGAAGGTTCCCTGTTCCATAAAGATGTTTTCTGTTTGAATATTCATTAGGCAGCTTTGGTTGTTGTTGGTATTGATTTGTTTGATCTGATTCCTTCCTTTAAACTAGAGTTAGGAATTCATTAAGGACAGAGATTATTGTATACACTTCTATATGATCCCCTGGACTTATAACAATGCTCCATAAATAGCAGTATCTAAATAAAACTTAGAGGATGATTGCTATGGCTGAATGTTTATGTCCCCCAAAAGTCATACGTTGATATCCTACTGCCCCATGTGATGTTCTTAGGAAGTGGGGTTTTGGGGAGGTCTTAGGTCATGAGGATGGAGCCCTCATGAATAGGATTAGTGGTCTGATGGCAGAGACCTCACAGAGCTCCCTCGCCCCTTCTGCCAAGTAAGGTACAAGAGAAGACTGTGACCCTGAAGAGGGCCCTCCCCTGACCAAGCAGCACCTTGATCTTGGACTTTCAGCCTCCACATCTGTGAGAAACAGACTTCTGTTGTTTATAAGCTACCTGGTCTGTGGTATTTTGTAAGAGTAGACCAAACAGACTAAGACAGTGATCACAAGAGCTAAGGTTTGCCTGCTTTATGCTTACCCCAGGCTGATGCTGATGAGGATGGTAATGACCAAGATGATAGAGACTGGGACAAACTGCATAAATAACTGTGATAACAATTCATTATTTTACCATAGATATACTAACCCTTCAAGCAATGAGAAGTGTTTAAGATGAGAATAATTGGGTTGGAAAATGGATCTTCACCTGACCCAGTGCAATATGAACTAACTACTAATTAAATGACTATGGGCTTCTTTTTGTTTTTAGGAAGATATAAGTAAATCCAGAAAGTCTCAATATTTTCTTCAAACATCCAGATTCCCTCCCTTTCAAGCTATATTGCCATAATGTTTCAGCAGCTTCCCAGGGGTAACAGAGCACCATGTATTCTGTCTCTGTAGATCTTCTTTCTCTCTAGAAATTGTATTTAGAAAAAAAGCAAAACAAAAACATGATTGACTTAAGAGTTTTGAGAAGGAATAAAAACTAATAAAAAGAACAAAGAGAGAAACTAATTTAAATGATCTATGTATGTAGCCAAGGGTGATGTCCCTTTAAAAGAATGCCTCTTAATTAAGTTTATCCAAACTAGCTTCTCCACCTTGACATGAAGGTTTGGGTATAACACATGTCATTGGAGTCTGGCCACTCCATTACAGGAATGACTTTCAAATGTGCAGCAGATGGTAATCAAAATTGACTGGAGGCTCTTCAAGATATATGTTACGATTAACCAGACGTGGACTGCACAACTCAGAAATGAAGGAATGTTGGGGACTCTTGAAGAGGAATCTGATGATAAGTTGGAATGTTAAGATCAGGTGGCAACATAAGTCACTTCCAGAACAGGATGGAAAGTGACAAGACATGTGGTTGGGGTGATAGAAGTTGTTACCAAAGTCAGGAATGAATGGCACTTGCTGAATTCTTACGTTAACCCTGTGACATATTAACATAAATCTAAAATACTGTAGCATCTGAGTGTGTACTTATGACAACTCCCAAACATTCACATACGCAAAGGGCATCTGCAGCTTTGAGTGTGTGTGTGGGGAAAGGATACATTGAACTCCACCCACATTCCTTATGGCTGCCAAAACGTCCTCACGGGGATCAGGATGTGAGCTAATGGCAGGCGTCAATCACTCAGTTCCTACAGAGCTTGGTAACAATAGTTCCTTGGCAGTTTTCTATGTAATTATTCTCCCTACACTGAATGTCCTGCAGGATTCAGAGGAGTAAACAGGGTGGAGACTGGAGAAAGGAAAATAAGGGAAACATCTTCACTAGCATTAGTCATGCCTCCAACTCCTGAAATTTCTACTAGAAACTTACGAAACAAAAATATATTTGGTGGTATTATTATTATTATTATTATTTATTTTTAATTATACACACTCTCCCTGAAAATCAAGGAGAAAATATCTGGCAGTTTGCTTCCATGCTGTTATTAGAGATGTCAGAACTTTTTCTCAATTCTAATCCCTTCATTAGTTCGTTCATTTCTTTTCTCCCAGAAAACGTGGCTGGGGCCCAACCTTAGGTTTCATGAATAAACTTCAGACTAGTAATCAATGACATTTACAGGTGAACTAAGTATTATGCGCTGTTCTAAATGCTTTGCAGTTTTTATCTCATTTAGTCCTCACGCCAGTCCTATGAATTAAGTATGGATGTTTTTATCCCCGTTTCACAGATTATTAAACTAAAGCACAAGGAGGCTTGAGAACATGTAGGACTAAGCTGCAGAGCTGGATTTAACCAGGTCAAAATGTCTCCTAAACTGAAGTCGTTTAACTACTATGCTTTCCTGCAGCTCCTGTATCAGCCTGCTCTTGCCCCAAGAGAAGCACTACAAAGTCCCTGAAATCAATGTTCTTTGCTGTTGTGGCTGGATTTATTGACCTCACAAGTGGGTGACAAAGGCTTTTGCAGAATTGTTTGAGAACAAAGGGAAAGAGAGCACAGTGGTGTAAAGGCACGTACTGAACTAGGCCAGGTCCCAAGTCATTCCCAACTACTGAGGAAATTATTTGAGCACATAAATATAAATTAAATTGAGCAAATTATTTCTCCTGTCTAGGTACCAAATGTTTTTCATCTATAAAAGTGTTGATTAGGGCTTCCCTGGTGGCGCAGTGGTTGAGAGTCCGCCTGCCGATGCAGGGGACACGGGTTCGTGCCCCGGTCCGGGAGGATCCCACATGCCGCGGAGCGGCCGGGCCCGTGAGCCATGGCCGCTGAGCCTGCGCGTCCGGAGCCTGTGCTCCGCGACGGGAGAGGCCACAGCAGTGAGACGCCCGCGTACCGCAAAAGAATAAAATAAATAAATTTTAAAAATAAAAGTGCTGATTAGATCATTTGTCTAAACATCTATAACTCTAATACTCAAATGAGCATAGTATTTTAAAGTGGAATTAATTATAATATTCTTAATCCTATCTAAGCCTTGGCTACCATGTGATTTCCTCAGAGATGGCATCTGGAATAATACATATAAAGCAGGTATCATCCCCTTCCTTTCATTTTCTACACCAAAACCACATTGTTTTCATCATACCAGTCTTCACTGATGTAGGTTTGTGTTTCTTTCTTGAATTTATCATCTGTCTCAACCACTAGACTCTATGCTCCATGAGGATGGAGACTTGGAATGGTATATTAACCATTTTAGACTTGGCATCAAGCACAGAATATCGCATATGCTGGACGTGCACAAAATATTTACCTCACTTATTTAGTATTGCCATGGATGGAATTGTGCCACTTTACTGGAGTTTTTTAGATGATAATAATACCAGCTTATTGTCAGTGAATACTGTATCACTTATTAAGAATTGTTATACACATCAGCTTCATAAGAGCCATAGTAATAACTAAGCTATCCTTTAAGCTTCAAAATTATCTGCTATTATAAATCTTTTAAAATTTTGTAAATAGCTTAATAAACAAGACATTTTTTCCCTTTTCTTTTTGATTCTAGGATACCATTTCAAGCATCTGTGATTTTACTCTTCTCTGGGTGGTAGATTGCAAAGAAATGGCTTTCACAGTACTTTATAGCCCTTCCAAAAAGAGGCAGAATCAGCTTCCTCACCCCTTGAATCTAGGGGAGCCTTAAGATTTGTTTTAAAAAACAGAAACTGGCAATAGTGAGATTGTGCTGGTTCTAAACTCAGACCATAAGAGGCTTTGCAGCTTCCTTCCTTTGCTGCTCTCAGAAAAAATGCCACCACGTGAATAAGTCCATGTTAGCCGACCACACAATGAAAGACATGTGGCCCGATCACCCTTGTTGCCCCAGGTGATGGCCAGCCATCTACCACGCCTGTGAGTGAAGCCTGAGACTCACCAGGTACCTACAGTTGCACAAACTAACCCAGTCAATTTCAGGAAAGTTTGGCCAGACCAGAAGAACTGCCTAGTAGAACTGCAAGTTCAATAAGTGATTAGGTGGTTGTTTTAAACAACTATGTTTTGGGGTGTTTTTTTAATGCAACAAAAGCTAATAGATAAACTTGAATACAATGATATTCTGAAAGCTTATGATGATATTTTGGTCATTTATCTCAACTGAAAAGAGGCAAGAACTCTATTTTTAATTCTTGGAACTGTGTTCTGTAAGTTATCTTTTCTTTGTCTTTGTCAGAGCTGATGTGAGGACAGAGGACTTTCTCCAGAAGCCAGATCTTTCCCACACTTCTAAATTATATTTTTAATGTGTAACATAGTCCAGCTTTGTGGTAACTATATATTTTATAAAATAAAAATATCTTTTAAGAATCTTCGAAAAATCCCTTAAGTTTCAGTTTACCTGGATAGCTTTTGTGGCATCCCTTTTGTGTGACTGCAGTTGTTTATTTGTTTGCTTGTATTTGCTTTCTTCCAGGCCCTTGTTTTGATTCAGAATACTTGAGGTTACATGAAAATGACACCCAGGGAAAAAAGTTATTACCTTGATTGGTGTCAGATTCTCTGAGCCCAGATTTCAGCAGACTGTTTCTTTTATATCATTCACTTCAACCTCCCACGCATAAAAGGGTGGCATAAATTTAATTTTGTTCACCCTTTGGACAGAGAGCCTTACTAAATGATTTTCCTCCAGCTTGGGAGAAATACTTTACAAAGCATGAACTCTAAGACTCTTGTAGATAAAAGAAAAAGATTAGAAGACCTAGAGCAACAATAACCAAAATAAATAAGTTAAAAAAGAATGAGTAAATGAATGAATGAATGAATAGTTCTTCAAGAATAAGTACTCTTAACTCTGAAGCCTTTCTCTTCTAGTCCCTGGTACTTCTCCTGAAGTGGGCCTTTGGTCCACATTAGAGCCTGACTCAGGGGCTAAGGTGCACCTGCACCCGTAATGTCATCTGCATTACATAACATTTTAAAGGCAGGTCTCAGCAGGCTCACAGCTTTTCACATTCTGTGACAGATACTCAGGTTGACACTAGACTGCATGATAAACCCAAGAAAGTGACAGGAATTCTATTAATACCTGGATACAGAATTCATAAGGGTACACAGTAGGTCGGGAAGAGAGTCCTAAAGTAAGAAACTTTGCCTAAGAATAGACTCAATCAGTTTGATTTGGTCAAAACGGAGGGAAGAGTTTGAAAGAAGAAGCAAAAAGGTTGGGTAAGAAAGACTAGCACAGGCATTTTTGAGAAGCTGGCTGAAGAAGGAATAAACTAAAATAAAGAAGTAGATAGTGGTTCTATTTGTAAGTCTTAAGAGAGGAACATCACTAAAGAAGGAGAAAGGGGGAGATAGATGAAGCCCAGAAACAGTGAGAGAAGGGGTGAACAGCAGTCGAGCGAGAAGTAAATAACTGTTGGCTGAATATGATTTGGCCAGAACAGTGTTTAGAACCTGAAAGTTTTTCACTTCCTGCTAAGGATATACAACATTTATTTATTTTTCTCTCAATTTGGACGTGTTTGTTCGCAGTTAATGTAGTGGATAGCTCCCTTATATCATAAGGCTGTCGTGGCATAAGGTAATAAATGTAATTGAATATGGAAAATATAAACTGCTAAAGGAATATTGTAATAAACATGGAGAAAACAAGTGGGTATATGGATACTCCGACTCTAAAAACCAAGAGCCAGAGCAGATAGCTTTTGTATAAATGAAAGGGAAAACAAACAAACAACTAATGCAGCAAGACACCATCACAGTGACCACCCTGTCCAAGTGACCCGTAGCCAAATTTCTGAGCAGCACTCTCTGCTCTCACTGAGGAAGGCCCTGCCAAAGCAATGTGCTTGTGTACTGAATGTCACATTTTTAGATTGTTGGATTTTGTGAGGTCTTCTCTTAAACCATCCATCACAGACACTGGAGAGATGGTTGCTAGTTTAAAAAGAATTAAAATCTGCTTATTGCTCTAGCCATCTTTTACTTTGCTGTTTTGCCTCTCTCATTTTGGTGGTTCATATTTAGTGGTTTATCAGTTAAGGCTATGACTAAAAATAATGAGGAACCTGGAAAAAGGAAAAACTATACTGCTATGACTGTAGTTTATGTTTTTGATGCTATACTTGATAACAACTTATTTTTCTTATTGTAAACTCCTGGGAGTGCAGAAACGTATCATGGAGCTTGGTGATAACTGTAGTATTCCTTAGTGTCTTTGACATTGCTTTAAAGTTTGTTGTAAGTATTATTCTGATTTTAAAGAAAAACATATTAGACATAGGCAAACTTCATGAAGGCCACACGATAGGTGAGTTGAGATGCATGACCTACTCTAATTTCAACATTGTGTCTGGGCCAGGTTGTGAGATAGGAAATTTACACCCTCTTAAGAGTTCTTTAGTATGAAGTCATTAAGTGGTGACGTGGCCAGATTTTAGGTTGTGATGCCCTTACTTTCTTAAGGATTGCTCCCTGAGTCCAGAAATTTTCCACATTGTAAGATAATTCATTGTTGACCTTGAAGTTCACTGGTGTGAGCTTTATGGAAGAACCAATAATGATCTAAAAATCGAATACAGATGCCATTATATCTAGATGCATAAGCAGTTCAAATATACATATATTTGATATCATTTATATAAAATTTAAAAACTCTCTTTGTGTTCTTCATCTTCATATGGTACAGAACCAGGTACACTACTTTAGGTAACCTTTATTCCTTTGAGCATTACTGTGTCTGTTTTTCTTCATGTTGTACATATGCTTCAAATTACTTTTCTTCCCAATATTCTCCACCACTCCCATAGCACATGCTTCCAATCAACCTATACCGTCATAGGTATTTTTTCCCTTCAAAATAGATACAGACTTTTTTGGATTCTACATAGAAGTGAGATCATACACTATTTGTTTTTTTGTGCCTGACTTCATAGAACTAGAGAATAGAACAGTGGTTGCCAGGGGCTAGGGGCTGGGGGAAGGGGGGATATTGGTCAAAGCGTACAAACTGTCAGTTATAAGATGATTCTTATAAGTTCTGGGGCTCTACAGTACAGCACGGTGATTATAGATACTAATACTCTATTGGGTACTTGAAATTTGCTAAGGGAGTAAATCTTAAGTGTTCTTACCACAGGGAAAAAAAATGGTAACTGCTGAGGTGATGGATGTGTTAATTAGCTTGACTGTGGTAATCATTTCACAAGGTATACATGTATTAAATCACCATGTACTTCTTAAAACTCCAGATTGTACAACATAAATATGTCTAATTTGTGTCAATCAGTCCTCAATAAAGCTGGAAAAAATTTCAAAAACCAAGTCCCCCCACACAGATACAGAGTTTCATTTCTTAAAAGAAAACTTCCATATCTTCCACCTATCTTTAGTCTTCTTACATATCCCCTTAGTGCTCTGTGGATATATGATTTCTACACACGTTGTACTTGTTTCATGCATGGTAGACCAGCAAGTTTGTATAGTAAGAAAACTGTGCCTTCTAAGCACTTACTACCCCTTTTCTCTGCCCCTTTCCAATACCTCCCTTCCTTTCCTATGTCCCCCTCATTCCTTCTAGGTTTCTTAAAATAGTAGGAAAACTATTCAATTCAGCAAATATTATTTAAAGCCCATCATATTTTCAAATAAATCACAAACACTTCAAGATCAGTTAATCTAATTCATTGCTTCCAGTAGGATGGAAACTTTAAAAGAGGGTGAAATGACTCTATAATCCAGAATTTCACATTAAAACAAACAAACAAACAAAAAACCACTTTTATTCAGTCTTCTTAACCTCACAAGGCTAGTTATCATCCTTAAACATCTCATGTGCCATTCCCAAATCTTCTAGTGTTTTCTCATGTTATTTTCTCTTCCTAGAATAACCTTACCTTTCATTCTTACTTGTTGAAAGCCCAATAAAACTTTACAAAAATAGTTGGTCAGCCCATGGACCATAGTTTGCCAACTTGATTTTTAAAATTATTTTGTTAAAGCATTATTTGTCTTGATTACTGAATTATTTGGCATCACCTTAAATTTTGCGTTCAAGGAAAATGCCTCAATCATTTCACCCTAGTTCTGGCCTTCCTATTTATCTTTCAGAATCTCCTATATTAATTTTATTCCTCATAAAATCACAAACTGTTGGCCATACTTTTATAAAATGTTTATCACATTACAGAATGATTATTTGATGGTTTATCTACATTCCCTGCTATACAGAAAGAAAAAAAAACAATTTTTGAATATTTCTGTGCTCCCAAATATATCACATCCTTTAGACCATAGTTTGAACTTGATATATTTGCTGAATGAATGAGTGATTACATCAAAATGGGAGAAACTCTATAAGGTAAGGCATTTTTCCTAGTGCCCATAACACACAGTTGTAGTAACTCCTTAATTTACTTTTTAGTAAGGCTTTTCTCAGAGGCTTTCATCCACAAATTAAAGATATTTTAAGCAATTTTAGGGCAGGAATCATGTTTTTTATTATTTGTTTTGTTTTTACAAAATATATACCAAAGAAACCTTGGGGTTTGGATTAGACATAAAGCAGTGAAACAGTGACACCTAATGGGACAGAGATCAACCATTTTGAATCCCAATTATTTCAGGAAATTTGGTGGTGAGAGTAAAGGGGTCCTTACATATTCACCTTCATCTCTCTTGTACCAAAAATATGGTATACGGGCAATCAAGTTTCGATAAATAAATAAATGTATGATGGATACGTGAATGAACTACAAACAAGAAATTAAACCTTCTGAATAATAGGAGTTTCTTACAACTATTGCTCATCCAGGAAGTTACTTTTTCTTGTTTTTATGTTTGTTTCACATACCAATATAGAGATGGTCTAAAATCCCTTGCCGCCATATTTGTAAAACACACATTTTAATAAAGATAATTTTTTTCTTTTAAACCTAAGGAAGTGTAAATCCTCCTGTTGCTAAATTTTAAAAATAGTCAAAGGACAATATGCAGGTATATTACTGAGTATTTTTACAGGCACTTTCACATTTGAAAGGAAAGCATAGAATACCATAATTCCAATATTTCCTCTCCCCATCTGATGTGTGCAGACTCCACAAGAATCAACAGAGCTGGTGCAAGGCATGAATCCATATCACAAAGATGTTCAGAGGTTAACATCCAGCCTTTTCTTATAAGGGTGTTATTGAAAACTTAAGAAACATGAGACTCCAAAGATTGGTTGTATAACCTAGTACCTTATTGTGATCGTTGATATCTTTCTGAATAGGCTCAAACATATTTTAAGAATCTTTTAATATATGCTAATGCTTAATATCAGATGCCTTGCATAAAAATATCATTAAATGTGAATATTTTCATCGTTTGCAACTGAAAATTCAACAAATGCATTAAAGTCCTGAATTAAAAGACTGCCTTTTAAGTGTTAGTAAGAAGTTTTTGAAACTAGGGAACCCAACCATTATTTTAGTTTATATTGTCATTGCCAAATTGAGTAGACCAGTCTAACTGTAGCCCTCACAGACGGTACCCGGCTTACTGCTAAGTGTTCACCATTTAATTTGCATAGACTCTCAATGTATGCAGAATAAGCTGATGGGTGGTACAGATCCTCTATGAAATGATCCTGTAGATGTAAGTTTATATTTATTTATGTAGTTCTGAAGATGTAGGAGTGAGATAATGAGGTTAGTGAACCAGTGAGGGATGGAAAGTGACAGAAAATAGAGACATGATAGAGTATGGTGACAGGAAGGGCATTACACATGAACTTTATCTAATTCACAATGTTTCCTAGGTCCAATAGTATCATTAATCTGCTGTTTTGAAGTGAAAGCAAGGTGTAGAGTGGTTTAAACAGATGGGTTTTTTTTCTTTTACCATCTTCGTACCATCTCAAGAACAAGCCTGCTTAGTATTTTCTGAAGACCATTCTCTGCTATGTCATCTTTGCTGATAAAAATCAGATATAAATGAAATGGAGAAAAAAATCTGTTGGCTTAAATCATTTTTAAAGAGGGAAATATAAATACACAAAAGAAGAAAAATTGCAAGTTATAGTTAACTTCTAATGCCTGGACACCTACTTTATGCCAAATACATTACTTTTTCCTTACACGTACACAAGTTAGGTACTATTTGCTTGCTTTTCAATATATGTGCTGCAGAAGTGAGTACAATTCTTTCTTTTCAAATAAAGAAATTGAGGTCAAAGAGGTGAATACAGTATCATAAGTTACTACAGAATTTCCCAGGAACTCAAATTCAACTCCAATTCTAAAGTCTTTACATTCCAACATCTTCATCCATAAAAATTATACACTCTTATTTCCGTTCTGCACAAGAGGAAACTTGGAGATAAAGAAAGTAACTGATTTTCTGAAAATCGTTTTGCAAGAAAGAAGCAGAGTCTGGATTTGAGACCAGGAAGTCTCACTCCGTTGTCCACGCAGGCAACCACAATCCATCTTGGCCCAGTTGTGCCTCAACTTATTACCTGTTTATATTTTAAAATCTGTTTCCACCTTACACATATTAGCTATTTTAATCTCCCGTCGAATTGTGCGGTGAACGGAGTACTGGGAGGCAGACCTGGGCTTCATTCATGTGTTTTTATAAAAACCTGCTCCACCTGTAGCTGTCCAAGCCAAAAACACTGGGCTCTCCTTGACCCCAAGACCTCTCACGTTCCACATTCAATCTGACAGTAAATCCTGTTGACGCTATCTTCAAAATATATATTAGAATTCAACTACTCCTACTCTGGCCTGAATCAAAATCATGTCTCACCCAGATTATTTTAGTAGGCTCCTAACCGGTCTCTCAGTTTCCACCCTTATCCTCCTGCAGGCTATTCTCAATGCAGCAGCTAAAGGAATCTTTTTAAAAGACAAATTAGATTGTGTTACTCCTTTGCTCAGAACTCTCTCACGGCTCCCCATTTCACTCGGTAATTTCTCACAATGATCTATAAGATTTTTCATAATCGGTCTCCCTTTTCCCCTGTGATTTAATCTTCCGCTCCTCCTCCCCTGGCTCACATCCCTCCTCCACACCTGCTTCCTTGCTGTTTCTCAGACACTCCAGCAGGTATCCTGCTTCCTTAGGGCCCTTGCACTGGCTGCTCCTTCCACGGGCGTGGTTCTTCCTTAGATTCTGCTGGACTAACAATTTCATCTGCTTTATTTGTTGCAATTTCCCCTTCTCAGTGAGAACTACCCTGACCATCCTTTTTTTGTGTGTGGTATGCGGGCCTCCCCCTGCCGTGGCCTCTCCCGTTGCGGAGCACAGGCTCCGGACGCGCAGGCCCAGCGGCCATGGCTCACGGGCCCCATGCGGGATCCGCCCAGACCGGGGCGCGAACCCGGTTCCCCTGCATCGGCAGGCGGACGCGCAACCACCGCGCCACCAGGGAAGCCCCTGACCATCCTATTTTAAGTTCTGCCTCTGCTCCCACCCTCCTGCACCCCTGATCCTCCTTCCTCTAATCTACTCTCTTTTTTTTTTCCAGATGGTTCATTGGAATCTAACATCCTATTTGTTTTACTCCTGTATTATCTCTGCTGTGCATGTTCTGTCTTCCCTAAATACAATGAAAGTTCAATGACACTAGGCATTGTTCTCTGTTTTGTCTACTGACATACCCTAAGTGCCTCTAATCGTGTCTGACACGCAGAATGTGCTTATAATAGGTGGTCTCACTCTGTTTTTGGATGTTGGACTCCTGGCAGCTTGCCAACCTCACCCCCCTCCCTTTACCGTATGCCCCATATATGGGCAAACTAAGAAAACGCCAGGGTGTTCCCTCTTGGACACTGGTTAAAGATTCAAACCATGCAAGCCCCTTTGTGAGTGAAACCTCACCCTAACACCACCCCCTAATTGCAAATAAAATCCTGAGTCTCTCCTTTCCTTGGTCTCTTAAGCCATTTTTGACCTGTTTGAGAGGCCTGCCCTGCCCCCACCAGAGAGCCGAGTCCTATAATAAACATTGACTATTATCTTGGGGGGAGGGGGAATTGTGACATCAGTCTGGACATTCAAACCAGATTTTGGAGGGTGGTCCTTCCTGCCTTTGCAGAGTAGTAGCAACAGTGCTATTATATATACACATATATATATACATACATACATATGTATGTGTGTGTGTGTATATATATATATATTTGTTAAAGATTTTTAAAATGCAAACAAAAGCGAATGCACAGAATCTCAATTGACAAGTACCAAGGGAAGGTTCAGGCCAATAGAAAGACTTTGGTCTTTCTGCACATGAGGGAGACCAGCAAAAATTTCCATACAAGGGGAGTAAAAACATTGAGCCTCCTGGATCATAACCAGAGGGGGAACATCCAGATGACGAGAGGTCCATCAGCTCCCAGCCAACCTTTTATAGAAAAGGTGGTAGCAATTCTGCCCAGATGCCTCCCTGTGGTTACATGTGGAAGATCAGCTCTTCTGGGTCAGGAAAAACTCGTGAACTTCAGATTAAACAATGAGACCTCAGAGGATACATTGTACCATACTCTCGGACACACAGTAGTCATTCATCCCCTCCATCCTTCTCAGATGAAGACTGGTTGAGAGCTCAAGAACTAGCGTCCCTGGTTAAGAGTGTTACACCAATGGTAGTAGGGGGAGAATATAATGATGATTCATAATTCATTAATAAACTAGTATAAAAATATTTGGTAGTTTCCATTAGGAATAGGGATTTACTACTATGGTAACAATAAATATAAAGACCTAGTATTATAAGATCTAAAGATATTTTGACTGATTTAGTTAATGCTTACATTTCCTGGGAGGTAAAGAAGCTAAGCATTGGCTGCTGAACTAGGTGATAGGCTTTAGTTGACAGATGTTCTTGTATGCGTGCCATATTGTTGAATTAACATATGTAGAGCAGAGCCTAACGTATTCCTATTGGTAAAAAAGAAAAATATTATAGGAAGAGTCAATATAAACTCTTATGCATTGTACTCCAGTTAATCCAGGTAATCTATGCTATGGGGCCCATGGGAATGCTGTCATCACTGTATTTCTTTGGTAATTTCTTTAGCCATACATAGTGTAGGCATTCTGGTGTCTAGATAAGTTATAATCTTAATCATGTGTCAGAGATGCAGTACCTTTTATCTGGGAGCGAATCCTAACTATTATATTGGTAGGACTTGTACTACTGAGAATACAAAATTTTCTTCTGATAATGACCTCAAAATATGGGTTAGAGGTTGATACGTAGGTATTTTTAGTTCTTGAGTGGTTTGATTAAACTAAGGTAAAGTTTATTTCCCCTCAAGGCTTTTATGACTTACTGTATATCCTCAAATTTGTCTTTTATTATCTTTCTTTTACAATCTGACCTCACCAGTCATCTCTACTTTAATATAAAATTCCTTTCTCCTTTCGTTTTTAATCTTAAAAGTCAATTTTTCTTTCCTTTTTTTTTTTTTTTTTTTTTTTGCTTTTTAGACAATTAAAATTTTTTTTTCTCTGAAGTATCTGGTATTCTACAGTAGTGGGATTATATGTATATATAGGGATATTCATAAAAATAATAAAGCTATGTTATTGTCCGTCTACAATTATAAACAATTCTTCTAGAGAGGCTAGAGGAAGGACAGAGAAGTTTGGAGTGCTAATATGTCCCTTGGAGCAGAATCGTTAGATTTTTAATAGTTATCCTTCTTAATTTTGCCAATGTGGAGTATTGGTTCTTTTAAAGGCCCTTTTACTTGCAATACCTATACATTTGCTTATCTCTAGACTCCTAAATTGTAGAGATCATTGATCCTTTTGGTTGTTGTATTTAAAGAGCCATAAACTGTATTAATTTGTAGCCTATTTACTTTCTAAGATGATTTGGAAATGTCTAACCACACATTGAATATTTTCTAAATTGACAATTTCACATCTTAACTTTTTTCTGGTTAAATGAGCTTGAATTCATTTACAAAAATAAAGGATAAGTTTCTCCATGTGTTAGCGGTTGCGTCTACCCCAGAATCCTACTGGAATGTTCCCCGCAATCTATGTTTTATCTTAATTTAATTTACAATTTGAAACTGTATTCAATCTTCTCTTCGAGAGAGACTTCTGAAATTGCCTTATATACTGTACTTTCAATATTTTACTTTAAAAAATTTCATAGCTGTGATATTTAAATTTTATCTTTTTACTCTGTTGCTTTTGAGTATTTTCTCCATCAATGAGCTAACGATTAACTGAACTACATGGTGCAGATCTATAATCCAGAATATGTGTTTCACAAAATTCTTAGAGTGACATATTGTTTTGATTTCTGAGTAGAGCATTTAAAGAAAGTTACTATTTGTTGTTTTGTCTCTTAATTTTCCTCAAACTACTCTTAAACATGTTGACTTATTGATTTTGACATGTCAGAAATCCCACTTAAGGACCATTTTTATACCAAATAAAAACTACTTTTTGCCCCTATTCAAGGAAAGTACAAGAATTTGGAAAACAGTGCAACTTAACTCAGGAACTCGAAGTGTTTTCCAGGAAGAGTTTGAGATTTTGACATAGACAAATTCATGACAAACAAAGATGAGAGGCAGTTAGGTACAAAGTGTGGGTTTATGAACAGTGTCTTGAATTTCCCAGCCAAACAGAGGTGTAAGAACAATCAGTATTTTCTTAAGTTTGTGGAAATTATTTTTTATATTTAAGTACCTAACAAAATTCACATATGTTGACCAAAAATGACATACACAATTTTCATAGCAGCCATACACTGGAAATAAGTCAATGTTTTTAACAATAAAATGGAGAAATAAATGGTGGTCTAGTCATACATATGAGAAGGGGAATGAATGACCTATTACTATTCACACCAACATGGTTGAATCTCACACACAGGATGAAAGATACTGGACTCCAAAAATTATAGATTGATTTTTCTGATACAAAATACAAGACCACAAAGAGAATCCATGGAAATTGAAGTCAACTAGTGGTTACCTTTTTTTTTTTTAGGAGACGGAAGGGAATGGCTAGAATGCTGGTGATTTTCTGTTTTTGATCTGCATATTATATGGGTGCATTTATCATGGTGTACACTTAGGATTTTTAAAGTCGTTCTATATTTAATACTTCAGAAGGATTAACAACAACAACAACAACAAAACCTGGAAATTCAATTCTGATAAATTAACTGTGAAATAAAATAGCGCTTTCAAATACCTCCCACATACATACCTTCCTTTGACCCCTCTACCTTTTATATAGTTTGTTGTATTTAGATAGGCACAAGCTCATGTTATATTTCTCAAAGGAGACAATCATGTCTCACAGCAAATTTGTGCTACTATTATAAATAGATGGATCTGAATGGCTAACCACCAATAATTCTATCTCCCTCCACTCTCTCTCTTACAAACAAATGCACAAACTGAATATAACATTGTAACATTCTTAGATATTTGAATTTAGAAGAAGAAAATTTTCTTAATTCCCCTTACCATTTTTAGCCATTACATTTATTCTGTATATCAGCATGAACTACTCGATACATCATTTCAGAATAATTAAAATTTGTAACCAATTTCAGAATAATATTTTTTGCTGATGCTATGAAGTGATCATAATGTCAATCCAATCTATCCTTTCTTAACTCCCAGGTAAAGCCAGAAAGGGGCAAAGGCAAGTACTGTGTTAAAAATGTGATAGCAGGAGGGGAAGCAGGGAAAGGGTGGAAGGAGGGTTTAGTATTGACAGAACATTTTGTGCCTCCAAAATTATTCTAATGCCATTCAATTTTAATTCAGGGTGAAGATTCGGGTGAGTTGCTCATTAATCCAATCTGGCTTTCGCTTCTAGGCTACTATTATTAACTCCCTTATTCAGATGTTATTCAAATGAGTCTCTCTACGAGAGACTGCGAACTGATGCAGGCAAAACATATTGTTAGTAAATCTTCCCCAGTTTGGCAACACATTAATGATGGATCTGGCATTCTCAGTGTCAAAAACTCTATCGGCATCTGTTACAACAAAATCAAGATAAAATGAATGAGAAGAAAACAAATGGAGACAGGGAGAGGGCAAGTGCTATCAAATATTTGAAATGCTCTACAGATTCTTTGTCCCCAAAGACTCTCTCACTTTTCAACCATTGGATCAAGAATTTGGTACCACATCACGCATATAACTTTCCTGTGGAAATATACAAATGGGTAAACACATAATTATGTGGAAAAACTGGGGGTAGACAGGTGCTGTCAATATAAAGTATCTGAATGTGTCTTTGATGGATTCCTCCTTCTTTGTGACTCTCTTGCCCCTATTTATACCCCTTCCACTAGGCATGTCCTCTTCTACACCCAAATGTCCAGGAGGTCGAGCACCGTGCCTGGCCCAGCATTCAACAAGACAGCATCTTTACTTCTCCCCAATGAAGTTCATCAGCCCTGAATCTCACTCTGCCAAAACCTTATTCTATAAGTTAATCACACGTACCAGGCATTCTGACCTGACCAATGTAATTCTTCATTAACAATTTATCCTACTAAAGAAATTAACAGTAGTATAGATTAGTCATCAAGAGCACAGATTCTGGAGCTAGACTGTGTGGGTTCAGATCCTACCACTAGCGGTGAGACCTGGGGCAAGTTTCTTGACTTTTCTTTCCCCAGTTTTTTCATCTGAAAAATGGGTAATAAAAATAGTACCTACCTACTGGGTTTTTAAGAGATTGGATGACTTAAAATATGCACATTATTTAGGGCAGTGTCTGGCACGTAATAAACATAATTTAATAGCTGTTATCCTTATTTATTAATAACATGTCAAGGAAATTTTATTTTAAATAGGAATTCTTGGAGATGCCAAAAATCTAAATCCAAAGAAAGACTTTCTAACTGGGAAAATACTAGAACAGCTTATGAAGCAGTTAGGAAAAAAATATATAGACAAATATTTTAAGAACTCTCAAAATATGTCCTCCCCCTAATGTATGATAACTGCTAGGTTACAGATTATTGAGGCCCAGTGAAATGAAATAGCCTGACTAAGGACATAGAGTTAGTAAAGGACGGGTGATGGAGTTTGCCGTGGTAGAGATAAGAGGTGCAGCGCCAGGGATCTGGGTCACAGGACTTCTAATGAGAGTATACGGCCCAAAGAGCTTCAATAGCCAAACATCTCTCTCCCCAGATTCTCAAATCTATATCTCTTTCTAGGTCTGCCCTCAGCTTCTGGGTAATATAGTCAGTTGCCTCCAAGATACTTCTGTTTCTGTATCCCAATGGAAAAGCATGCAACCTATGACCAAAATGACCCTTTCTCCTGAACCTCCTGCTCCAATGCTCTCCTTAGCTCTGTGACTGGCACTGCCACCCACTCCGTTACCCAAGCCAAACTCCTAGCAGTACCAGGACACCCCTCTTTCCACTTGTGTTTTTTTCTAGTAGTAGACCTACTACCTTAATTCAGAGCATCATTTTCTCTCACTGAAATGACAGCAGTCACATAACTGATCTTCCACTCAGTGTCACCCCCATGACTTTTTCTTACAACGTAGTCATAATTATCTCCAGAAAGTACAAATGATCATGCTAATCCACACTTGGGACTCTTGGATGGCTCCCAGTTACCCATCAGTTCAAGTTCAAATTTAAAAACTTAGCTCCCAGGCTTCTTCCTGATTTTGCAAGGGCCTAACTCTTCAGTATCCACTCCCTGTAATCTCTCAGCGGCAACCTCTGAGCTCTTTAAGTTCACATATGCTGTTCCTTCTGCCAAGACTACATCTTTCCTCTGGTGGTGTTCCTGTATATTTGAGGCCTGGGTCAGGTAATTCAGGAAAATATTTCACATTTTATACATAATTTCATCATATATATATATATATATATATACACGTATATATGCATATAAATATTTATTTATGTATAAAACACCTTAGAGTTTGCACTGTTTTACTGTTTGCAATCTTAAATTCAAATTAAAACTTCAAATGGTCTCATAGAATTACAGAATTACAGTAACTCAAGTTCTGTTTCTTCATCTTTACAATTACTGTACTAACATTGCTTTTTCAAATCTGCTGTTTATGCACAGGAATATTTTGCACCACTGGGGTTGGAGACAATGACTAGGTTTGAAATCGAAGGGGTTTTGCTTGGGGTGGCAAATGAATGAAGAAGTAACAACGTTTGTTTACACAGCTTTGTTGGCCTCGGATTCCCTATCTCCTGAGATAAGGATGCCTTCGCATAGGAGTTTTTTTCCTGATTTAAGGGGAGCAAAAGTGGGTCAGAGTGTTCTTGTACAGACTGTTTCTCAAGTAACTTTAATTCAAAATAATCAACATGGTACCTTGACACATTTGGGGGCTGCCTGCCCCGAGCCCTGTCACTACTATAGCTAACTGCTACCAATTTTGCTATCACTACCACTTCTTCTAGAATTTGTCACTAGACTAGAGTCCTTGAATTATTCTGAATTAGATGCCTGATGTTATAAACTCCTGGAATTTCTGGGCATGTGTTACGTTTACGTTACAGATGACCCTGCCCCTTTTTAATGGTCAGTTTGCTAGTGTATCTTTTTCATTACACTGTAAACTCTACAGAAGCAGGGACTACACACTGTTTCAGGAGTAGTCAATCACTACAAACAAATTTCCTCTTTACTGCTCTGTCAAAACGTAGCCCAAATCCTAACAAGTGTGGACTGACTTGATAGTCTCGCTCCAACACAGTATCAGGATCTACCTTTTAAACTGTGTTTCACAAAGTCTAGTGAGGTCACATTATGCTCACCTGTTGTGACCCGGCCATTCAACGTGAGGATGGATCATGGTGAGCATGTGTCTGTGCCTGAGACCCAGCCCAGCATGCTGCAGAGAGAGAAGCTTGAGGGGACAAAGTGGGGCTGGAGTGTGGGTGTGGCGGGGGAAATGAGGGGGTGGAGAGCAGGGGAGCAGGCTAACAACATTGGCTCGTGTTCGTTTTCCCTACTTGGTCGGTAACATGTTGCCTCCTTTCTTCAACTGATGAAAAATTGTTCTCATTAAACCTTCAGGTAAACTGTCTCCTTCAGAAAATATTTTCAGACTTCCTGTCAACACGCCCTGTCCCTCTTAGGTATTCTCAAAGTATTATTTGCCCACATTCTGTGAAAGTACTTCTCAGATTTTATTAAAATCTTAAGATTTTTTTTGTCAGTTTCTTCCACCAAACCATAATCTCTTTGAGAACATGGATCTGTTTTTAATTTATATTTCAATTCCAATCACCTAATTGAGCAACTGTCCATAACATATACTGAATGTATGCTTGTTGAATTTTATAAAGCAGAACTGAATACCATCCACCTATAATGTTAATTGAGGTGAACCACAGAGGTGAACACTGGACTATTAGGTAGGTGGCCCTCAAACCATCCCTTTCTCTCTCTCTCTCTCTCTCTCTCTCTCTCTCATCTTTCTCAATAACTCTTCTTTTGTTTGTATAACCTTCTTTTTCCATGCATCCCTAGTCCATAACAGGTAACTATGTGGAACTTGGTCTTTGAGAACTTGAGTCCTTCCAAGTGAGAGACAAACAACATCCCAGAATGGATAAGCCATTTTCTAGATAATATTCCCATTTATTATGCCCCTTCCCTGAATCTAGGATCGATGTTCTTGACTCAGGGAAGACAATGTATTCTAATTCTCTAGCGTCTGTCTTGTAGAATGGCATTTACCTAAATTATAGCATCTCTTGTTTTCTTTCTAACAAAACTGTCTCACATAGAGAATTCGCTCAAGTTTTGACCTCAGAACTTACCCCTTAAATAAACAGATCACTAGGAAAAAGTCAACCTTTCTTCAGATTTTATAAAAAATAATCCTCCTTCCTCTCGAGCCATAAAATACTTCTTCTCAGCAAATTTAACATATCTGAGAGTTCAACTGTGTATGGGATCCTTTCTGTTCTGAGTGTGAGAAGACCCGGAAAGTTGAGATATCATTGAGAAGTGGAAAAATTTGGGGTCTCCTGTACATTTTGGAGGTTATAAGTTATTTGAGTCTAGATTTTCCCACCCCCAGCAATTGAAAATCATAATTCCTCACTCACTGACTCTCATGGATAGCATTCTCTGTCTGCCATGCAAACAGTCTAATGAGGTGGGCTTCTCAGACATTTCATTACCCAGTTTGCAAACACCAAATATGTGTGGGTAGGCAACATTTATCTATTTTAGGTGAGCATTAGAATCCAAGATCGTGTGAAAAACAATAGTTATAACAGCATTGTTTAACATCTACTGAGCATTTGGGATGTTCCAGTTACTATACCACATACTTTATGGACGTTCCTCTGCATGATGTAGATAAGGAAATTGAGGCACAGAAACGTTCAGAAACTTTCCAAAGTTTACACAGCAAGTGAATTGAAATCCAGTTCCTTCCAGAGCTCACCTTCTATGCCTCCAACTCTAAAGTGCCCGCATGGTATGTCATATTTCTCCCAGGTGAGTGTAAATTTCTGAATAGTAAAGACCACGTCTTTACTCTGTTCAGTGCTAAGCCCAGGGCCTTAATGATTCTTAATTACATCTCTGTATCATAAGTGAAAGAATTATAAGTGTGTTGAAGGTAAGAGCTGACATATGTTATATTCCTTACATAGTAAAAGAAACATTCACCTTTTTTTCAATTTTAGATTTCTTTAAGCTTGTTTAAACAAAATATTCAAAGAAAAACACATGAAAGAAGATACTCTTCAGGAATGACAATTTTGGAAAGAATATTATGCTCAGAATGGAATAGCAGAAAGAACAACATAATGAAAGAACATTTTTCTTATACTTAATAGAAGGCAAGGTTTTCACAGATTATCCCCTATAATCATTACGATAACCTTCAGATGTAATTGCTACCATTAGCCTCAATTTTATAGATGGGAAATTGGGTCTCAGAGTTACTAGGTATCTTGCCAGTGTATTAAGCTAGCAAGCAGTAGAGTCAGGATTGACCCTAAGGAGTCTGTCATCAGAGACTGTGTTCTTCATCACTTGCATTAATACAGCACTGAGAAATGCCTTCCCTCTTTCATATCGAGTATTTTAGATTTTTAAGGACTTATGATTTGTTTTATATGCTCTATAAATTATAAAAAGTAAACTCCCATGGATCTGTCTCATAAAAACAGATCCTGGCCTTTCCATGGTGCATCATGTGCACATTCTCTGTTGATCACTAGAGGGCAATCGTCACGTTTTTAGGGTGGATTAATTCTGACTAGAAACACTGACTCCGTGCAAAATGAAGTCAGGCAGCCAGTTTCAGCTGTGAGAGGAGAGTGTAAAACCAATTTAATTCTCCATGAATTCAACAAATAATTTTATGTGACACATTGGAGACAAAAACAGAGATTCGCTACTCCGTGAGTTTACAATATGTTTGGGGGAGAGCTATGCACATGTAATAAATCTAAACAAGCAGTGTGGACAATAACACCTGGCAGTTTAGAAGAAGGAACGATTGTCAGCCAAAGAAATAATATTGCATACCTATAAACTGCTTTTACAATTTTAAAGTCTTTGTTTCTACTAGATTCTCACACCTGTATACAAGTGTAATTCTCTCTGCCTCACATATAAGGGATCTGATCCTTGGAGATGAAGTGACTTGCCCCAATCGTTTGCTATTAGCATCGGTGAGATTTTCATTTGCATCTTCAAACCTCCTTTCAAACCATTGTTCTTCTTAACTACTCGCAGGAACTTAATGTGTAACTGATAGAAATTGACCATTTCTACACCTTGGTGTTTTAGGTAATTGTTCTTTTCTCTAATTCTGTCTAGATATAGTTGGTGAATTTTTGTTGTTACTTGCAGACTTAATGCCTAAAATGGCTGCATAGATCAAATGTGTATTCTTTTTTAAAAAATTTCATTTAGAAAACTGAGTTCTATGTCTCAGACCTTGTTTGCCAAGTTTCAAGAGAGAATTTTTATGGTCAAATTATAAAACCCTGAAAATAGGACTTTATGATGGAAATGCTGATACAACCATAACTATAGCATTGCAATTGCACCACTATAAGATAATTGGTTTAGATAATATACCCTTCCGGAATGAATGCCGTTCTAAATGATTGTGCATATCCATAAATCTAAGCTAACTCAGTAATTCAAAATTACAAAGATTTAAGTTTAGTACCAATAAGCAATAAACTTATGGCTACTGCTATAATAACTGTTGGTCGCTACAGCCTTATTTCACAGCAGGTGGTCTGCTCCATGCTGGTTGCAGACTGAATGAAAGCAGGCAACACTTGGAAACTAATTTCTGAAGTTGATGGAAGACTCCAGAGCCATTTCAACTGGTGAAATAGTGTTGTGTTTTGTGCACTTGTTTTTTCTTTTTAAATTAAATGCTCTGAGACACTTGACCTTTCTGACAAACAAAGGGCAAACACAGCTTTGCTCTCATTTCACGTCACAAATATGTCTCTAGATATTTAAAATTGTCTTCAGCAGATTGTTTTTTGTTCATGTCATTATTAACACAATACCCCTGTTAAAAGGGGGAATAACTTACTTGTCATTGAGTGGATTTTTTGAGTCAAAAAACTGAAAGAGGGCTTTGTTTTAGTCCATCCGTGTTTGACTCTAGACAAGCAGTCCAAGAAATCTTGCTCCCTTATTCCTAATCTCTTTGTTAAGAGCATCATATACTTTGTTTAAAATGTATGTTCAGGTTTCACAACTTAAAATGTTCATTTTTAAATGATGAGGTAGACATTTGGAAAAGCCTTCCTTCCCAGGAAGAAATAGTTTCACACAACTATTGATGGGATTCAGTCCTCCCGGTTTTAGAATCTGACGCTTTTCTTGAATATTGATGAAGTGTTTTTCTGAATTATTATAAAATATATTAAAAATCTTTGTTAATATCAGCGGTTTAGGTGACTTAAGAGTTTGGTCTAGGTTTGTATGAATGCTACCTTTTTTTTCTTTCTTTTTTTTTTAATACTTCCTTATCTAGAACCGAACCTTACACAGAATAGTCACCAAATAAATTCTTTTCTCTTTTTCTTACTTTGAAGAAAATGGGGTACATTTAAAGGAGAAAGTGGTATTCAAGATAAAAGAAAGAGAGAGATGATTGTTGAAGCCAAAATCTGATGACAGTGATTGAAAATAGTAACGAACATAGGTAAAAACACTAAATGAACAATAATATTGAATTTGAAATAAAAATAAATGATTTAAGCATCATGGATTCCTATGAAACAATACGTATAGTGTGAAATGGTTTCACAGAAACTTCAGTTGAAAAAGGTGTTTTCTTTAGGGTTTTTCATTTCAGAAATAAACTATTATGTATTTTAATCAATTTGAATATTAAAAAGTATCAAATTATATACCTATATTCTTGGATAGGGAAGCATATTTTACTTCATTTTTTAATTTATTGAAGTATAGTTGACTTATTTTATTTTTTCTTTTTTATTCGCTGAAATATGGTTGACATGGCTTTTTTTTTAAATTTGTTACCAGTGCTTTGAATACAATAAGCATAGTAAAGTCTAACAAATGGAACCTTACAGACTTTTGTGCAACATATGTTTAAAAAACACTTTTCAGGAAGTTTCCAAACTGCTGAGCTTTGACAGTTCATTGATGTTCTTGTTGTTGTCTTATGAAGTCACACATTTACTCACATTACACTGAGATGTACAAAAAGAATATATTTTCTTTCTATTTCACATAATAAATCTCATGATAGCCATTCCCCTGGATAATGTGGAACTCCATTCCCCATCAATCCCTTGGGGCACTGGGCCTCAGACAATAACTTAGAATGTCCCTCTAAGTAAATGTATAGTGTTTCAGAGTGGCACTCATTTCCCCACCTCAACTCCAAGATCACATCTGAATGTATGGAGGGAGGGGCCTCATGTGACCATATTTTGCATTTTAATTTTACTACTGGTGAACTTGTGGTTTATTCTTTCTCAGCTCATTTGGGGGCCAAGTCCTCCCATTTATGAGGACCAACCTCAAGTCTCACTGGCATTGTAGACCCTCTGAGATATAACTGCAACTTTCATTTAATTAGGCTCTGGCAAGTCATTGAATTCAAAATCGATTTGCTCCTGTGAGTACCATCTTTTCTGTCAACATCAGTCAAGACTCTCAGCTAATTTCTCTGTGTCCTTCCCACATTTCCAAGTGCAAATGGAAAGTTCTGAGTCTCATGCCAGCTGAGATTAACATGGAAGCTGAGATGCTTGGGGAGATCTATGTCAAGTTTCTCCTTTGCCTAACTAGTGTATATGCCATTATTTTTCTCTGATTATGGTTGACCCCAGGTTGGTACAAGACTAGTCTTAGTGGAATCTCTTTGTTAAGTGTGTAAGTGGGGGTAAAGCTTCTATGCTACTGATCATCTCATCAGTCCATCTTTCCCATGTTCTCTCTGCTCATGTTGGAAGCTCTGAAGAGAAGCTTGTGCTACAGGCACTTCTCGCCTAACTTCCCTTCTCTTGTTCAACTTCTTTCCACATTTTTCTGAGGCTGGAGGGAATTGGCTTGTCTCTTTTTCCTTTTTCCTGGATGTGATACTTCTGTATATTACATTCTTCTCTTTCCTTATGTGGAAGACACTGTACCCATTCCCAGGTACTATAATGGTAAATTGATTGCACAGGGCTAACTGTTAAGGAAAGAGAATAAAAGTTTTTTGTTTGTTTTTAACTTCTTTATTTTCAGCCTCTCACCTGTAATTTCTTGTAATATCAGAGTACCTAGTGCTTATTCACTAGTACCCTTGGGTATGATCATCATAATTGTTCAAATATTGAAATGCTTTTTTACTTGTTGGTAAATAGCCACAGAAGGTGTCTAGTATAATACTCAGCATAGTGATGCACAATAATTTTTTTTAATTTTAAGAGGTTTTTGAGCATGGAAGAGGCATTAGACTTCTTTCTAGCTAATTCCTTCACTTTCAAGGGGAACACTGAGATGTATAGAGGACTAATTTTTTTTTTTAACATTTTGTGTTCTGGGGATCCCGTTTTTCAGTAGGACTGTGAACATAAAATTATGCTATAACTAGAAAGAAAATATAATTTTCACCAAGGCTTTTCATTCTTCCCCTGAAAGCACTAAAGATTAAGTGAAAAAATAAAAGGTTTTGATGAGCATCCTCGTACAAACATGGAGAAGCCATTTCCTTAACCCCAAGTGACACAGTTAAGGGAAAGAAAAAAGAAGGTGATCATGTCCTGGTTCGTCTTCTTCTACCCTGAACATTCTGGGGCCTTACATTGGTGAACAGCTCCACTCCACATGCTTTTGTGACCATGAACCAAGAGGAGTTACATCAGTGACTGAAGGAACGAGAGGATTCTCAGATAAACATTAGCTGCACACAAAAATGTTCCAACACTGCCGTATTCTATAGCCAATTTTTTTCATTCCTGGCATAAATATTAAGGGATTTTGTAAGTCAGGAAATGTTTAATGACCAAGAGTTTCAAGCCAAGTCATATTTTCTATCTTCCTCCGTGTTTTTGTGACCTCATTGCTTTGATTTTCTTCCCCCCCCCTTTTGTCTCACACAAAGACATAACTTTCATTATTCTCACTATGTAATAAATTTTATCACTAATCTATTGACTGTCACTACTTAGAATATCAGTGGAGCATAGATTTGGATCAAAGGGCATGTGGCATTTTAGTGAACAATTTATTCTGAAATAGTCTTGTGGTTGGGTTGAAATGTTAAGTTGTTCAGGAAGAACTCTCCCTCTTTAATTAGTTTTGTTATCTGTGCTTGATATTACAGAGTGTTCTTGCGGGTAGAGCCTTGGAGATTTCACTTTATACTTGGCATGAGCATAGTTTCCAATTTGGAGATCACAGAAAAGCATTGTCACTTCAAAGTCACCTAAATTATACTTCTTTCTGCTGTATCAATTCTATGCAATTTCCTTCACCTTGAGTTTATTTCTCATTTGGTTACTTTCCTCTGACTTATCTTACCATTGCAAAATCTCCCTTTCTTTTCTCCAGATGACACTGTTATCTGTTCAAGCATTTATCCAAATGGAGTTCTTTCTTCCGCATTTGCACATTCCATGAAGTTTTATAAAAGTCATGAGAATCTCCTCATCATTTGAAATTTGTTCTCGCCATCACTTAATACACACATTGTATTCTTTATTGTCTGTTTCCTTGAAAACACTCTCATCTCCATCCAAATCTCAAAATCTGGGTCATACTTATTTTTCTACTTTTTTTTCTGCCATCAACCTAAGAGTCTAGCAAACCTTCGCTATCATCTATTCCTTGAGAAGCTCCTTGAGAAAGACATTCTTGGATTGTAAAACTAGGAAGAGACTGAGAGAATATTTACATCTCAAAAAAAAAAAACCCCGATTTATATTGCAAGTTTTCTCAAGCAAATGCTTTGAGAAAAAGGAGGTCAGGGGCCTGTTGACAGGGAATAAAACCTATCCACAGTTTAGCCAAGGTGAGAACAGTAAGATTATCTTGATCAAGAGCCTTTGTGCAGGAATAACATGTCCTCTTTGTTTGCTATGCCAAAAGTAAATCTGATATCATATGCTTTTTGTCTCTTGTGGGAGGAGGTGTCTAAATAATGTCCTCAGGTAAGGAGTGTTTACAGTGTCTGAACAGTATGGTGAGTTACTGGAAGGGAAAGGACCCTTACCCCATCGTTTTCTCTCAGCAGCCTAATAGTGCTCGTATATGATATCATTCACTATGAAATCTATGAAATTCATCAATATCTTTGGTAAAAATAGGAATGCAAGAGATTTCTGTGTATTAATTTTGTATCCTGCAATGTTACCAAATTCATTGATGAGCTCTAGTAGTTTTCTGGTAACATATTCAGGATTTTCTACCGGTAGTGTCATGTCATTTGCAAACAGTGACAGTTTTAGTTCTTCTTTTCCAATTTGGATTCCTTTTATTTCCTTTTCTTCTCTGATTGCCATGGCCAGGACTTCCAAAACTATGTTGAATAAAAGTGGGGAGAGTGGACATCCTTGTCTTGTTCCTGATCTTAGAGGAAATGCTTTCAGTTTTTCACCATTGAGAATATGTTTCCTGTGGGCTTGTTGTATATGGCCTTTATTGTGTTGAGGTAGGTTCCTCTATGTCCACTTTCTGGAGAGTTTTTATCATAAATGAGTGTTGAATTTTGTCAAAAACTTTTTCTGCATCTATTGAGATGATTATATGGTTTTTATTCTTCAGTTTGTTCATGTGATTTGTGGAAGGAACTTGGATGGTCCCCCAAAGGTCCTGTAGTCTAGTAACTTTCAAAATAGGTTTTCTGTTGGAGCCAAGATTACTACAAAACTGTTTCCAGACAACCACAGGGATGGGAAGATTTAGAGACCTATTTTTTCTTCTCCTCCTGAAGCTTGATTTTTATAAATCAAGGTTATATACACAATTTCATTTCAAAAAAATTTACAAAGTTTGAAAATTGCCCCAAAATTTTCAACTCCATACCTTATAGCTGAGAAAAGAGAAATCCAAAAAAAATGATATGACTTGACCAAAGTCTAGTGGTTATGATTATATATTTTGGGTTAAACATACCAGGGTAAAAATTCTAGTCCTTTGACTTACTATTTGATTTGGGGCAAGTTATTTACCCTCTCTTAATCTATAAAATGTAAAAAATAATATCTACCTTATAAGGTTGTTGTAGATACCAAATTGTAACATCTCAAAACACAGTCCCTGATTCATAGTAAGCTTTCAAGAAATCGCAGTGATTATGAGGATTTGGACAATAATTACCTTTTATGTCACAGAACCTAAATTATGGATTGTGCTTGCCATCTTGAGCAGGGAAAAAAGACTGAGTGTTACAGATTTTAAAATAATAAGCTCAAATTTACTACTGGGGTCAACCTTAAATGCACAATCAGGTTAGAAGGAAATTTCCATGTTTTTCATGGAGTAAGACCTAGCTCATAAAGCCTTCTACTGAATCAAAACTAACATTTCCTTTTTGCCATTGTTCCCTTTCCAATTTGGAAAATGTGGGTTCAAAAATAGTCATTCTAAATGACTTCAGTCCTTGAATAAAGGAATAATCTCATATTTGTTATTTCTTTGTAATGGAACAGGAGGATAAAATCAATGAAATGTTCTTCTCTGTTCTTAGTATGAGGAGTTCTAGTAACAAAAGGATGTTTTAACTGATTTGCTTATGGGTTTGGTGACCCACATTAATAATCATTGTTATTCATAGCAAAATTAAATTATTTATATTGTTTACTGTGTGATTTGAGCAGGACCAGATACATGAATTTTACTTAGTGACAGGCTGAAATATTACCCTCATGTCAACTGATAGGGAAATTCTTGATTCTTTCTTTCCCAGCAAGAGCATGAGTGAGTCCCTGGGACAGGCTGCCAAGTGAGGGTTCTTGGCAGGAAATTTTTTTTTCATAGATGGTATCTCGGTTTTGGACAGAAGTAGTGGAATAGTTTGGGCCCCACAATTCAACAAGAAGCAATTTGTTAAAATTTGAAATTTTCCATGTCTATTTTTATTGGTATCCTTTTACAGTTGATTTCTTAGTTTGGATTTGCTATTTTCCTCTTACTTCTTTCCCATAAACTTTTTGGAAAAATTGAAAATTCATTTTTATGGTGATTAAAAATAATAAAGTAATTTAGGAATAAGGGCAAACTTAATTGGGGAAATTTTGCTCCTGAAGAGGATATTCTCAGGATCCAAAGGGAAGTAATTCCCCATGTTTCTCAACTAGTAGAGAGCAAATACATTTTGTGCATTTTTATATCCAAGGTGGTATGGTTTTTGATAAACGGAAATATTGTGGATCCCAAATCACTAATTGTAGTAATAATTTACTTCTCTATAATTTAATAAGGAGAATTAGAAAGTTTAGAGAAAATGAAGCATAATAAAATAACCTTATTAATGTACTCAATATACTAGTTTTTGCCTTAATTTCCACCATCTGGGCTTTTCTTATTAGATCCACAAAATCCTTAGTCCAGAAATGTTGTGATATAAAATCTTCAATGTTGAACTTTGTGCTACAGGGAAAATATATTCAGAAGACATATAAGAACTATTTTCATATAACTGTAATGGCATTTATCCTATTGATTGTCATATATTTCTTTTCATGTATTTAAAAAAATAATTTGAGTTTCTCAAGGCAGTAATAAGGTCTTCTTATCTATATTCCTAAATATCTGGAATTTCTACAAGATGATCATAGATTTGTGGTCAATGGATCTAAACATTACTAAATTATCCAGTTGTCTAAGATTTAAAATTCTTTATATTTGTAAAACAAAAACAATTTAAATGATATGTATTATCATGTCCAAATAATAAATGTTGAAAGGAATCATCTAATTCTGCTTTGTGACATAGATTCTGTAGAATGTGTTTAACATGTTGGACTTTCAGAGTGAAAGACTGAAATGATGCTTACCTGGTCAAAAAAAGGAGTAGTTTCCATATTCTCCATGGGACTAGACCTGGGTTACAAAGTATCCTAAGTGAATCAGTAGTTATGTTATTATTTTGCTGTTTTTTTTCCCTCCAGATTTAATAAATAAATATCCAAGATAAATTTCTAATTGGCTTTAGTCCTTGAAGGAAGGTAACGATATTACACATTTGTCACATCTTTGGAAGGGAATAAAATAGAAAATCAATGAGAGACCTTTCTTCTCTGCTCTTATACTTATTCGCAGGAGTTCTGATAACAGAGAAGGTACCCAATAAGTTATTTTAATAGAGTTTTAATTTTAGTTTCAGTGACTCAGCTAGTACTTATCCTCATCCACAAAAATCAAATACTCTATCTTCTCACAGTTACACTACAGCAACTAGAGCAGTAATAGGCCGGTGGTAGGTGTTTGATTAAATTTTATTGAAGTTATCTTACATAGATTTAAGCCTAATGATTTTACTCTATGTCAGATGTTGTGGAAATTCTCAATCATGTGCTTCCCAGCAAGTTCTTAGCTTTCAATAGAAGTTCTTCATTGGTTGCAGAAGGAAACAGTTCTTAGACATATCTCATTATTACTTTTTTCAGGAAGTTTTGCCAAGATTCTGAATATCTACACATGTTTTAATAGCAAAAACCTCTGTTGCTGTAAAATAAGGATGACTAATGCTGACCAGAACTCTTTTATACACTGATTCTTAGTGCCCTCTTCGGGTATAGTAAGAGAGAATCAATGGACCATTGCTCCTAACGTTTGCTTATGGGATCTAGGGAGAAATTTCAGCTGCTCTTCTCCATTATCTACTATAATAGACCATGGAAAACTTATGGATGAGCTCAGAAATAATTCCAACCTACATAGACAAAAAGAGAGAGAGAGAGAAATGCAATCTGACTTTTTAACCTAGTATGTTTGTGCACTGAAATTTATAAATCCTACTTGAGGAGACTGACTTTTCTTCAAGGTACAAATAATTTCCAAACACATTATTATACTGTCATGATTTATGTTCATATATATTTTAAATAAAATGACATGGATCATGAAGTCATCTGACCACTCTGGAACTCAATACGTTTATATGTAAAAATTTAAATATTCTCAAGGGTAACTTCAGTCTAAAATTCTATTTTGAATTTCTCATTACATTGAAACTCATTTTTTTATATTGCAGACATTAAAATAGTATATGTGATTATATAAAACACATACTACTGGAATATCATGTGATTACTACCATATTATTTCCAACCTTGGTCACTTAGCAATTTATACCCATAATCTGGTAACTGTTAAAGTTTCTTAAAGAAAGTGACTTCAAGAGGAATCAGTAGATTGCATTTTTGTGTGACAAGGCATCAGCTTTTTCTAGCGACAATATCTTTGACCATGGTACTATTCAACCAAGCATAGAAATGTTCTTACTCTTCATAAGCCTCAGTAATCAAGGATTCTTTTCTTTCTTATTTCAACAACACCTGAGTTAAGACAGAAGTTCTGTGGACTATTCTCTCCTAAGAAATCATTTACAGTGAAGATCCTTCTCTTTTTCTCTATTTCGTTCTTCTTTCAGAATGTCTTCATTCCACCAGGTAAAATATTATTGCCAGGGGGTGGTCAGCTCTAAATAAGGGGGGTGTCAGGATTTTTTTAAGTGAATATCATTAATGTTACGGAATCATATTAATACCATCGCAGGAACACATTATATTTATTTACAGTCCCTAGATGAGAAAATATTTGAATAATTTTTTAAGGACATGCACTAATGAAGATTATAATTCACTAAGTTTGTAAATTATTGGAAGAAAATAATGTTACTGTGATTTCATCAATTGCTGAAAAGTGTGTTTATTCAATATTCAAATTGTATTAAATTTAATATACTAATATACTTTTAAAAATTGAAGTGGAATGAATTTAGGTTTGGAAATTATTCACCCCACATGTATAGTATAGATAGCAGAGTTTAAGTGAAGTTCAATGGAATGTTAAAGTCCAAATTTTATTATATCCATAAATGAGACTAGCTGCACAGCTACTCACTTCCAGTTGAATTCTTCTTCCTTATTTTGCTGCTTTAACTGAAGCACAAAGACATCTGTCGTTAATGAGATCAGAGAAGATCACCAAAAAATAAATCTGTAGTATACTATTCTCTCACTGCTACTCTGCTCTAATGCCCAAACATAAATAACTTTTAGCTTACAATTTCTTACCAAAAGTGGAAAAGTAAATAAACTTTACTTGAAAATATAACCCATGTGACTCAAGGATTGCAGTTAATTTAAATAAGGCTAATTTTTTCCTTCATCATCTTCATAAAAATTTATTAGAATATGCTCACTAAAATTCCCTCTATTTCTAGAAATTTTCTAAGATATTATGTTATATAAATTTCAATATGCACTGATGTTTTTTCTTCTTAATAATAATGATTGTAATAGCTACCATCTGTTCTGCGTTTTGCCCACATTAATTTATTACTCCTTACAATAGCCATGTGAGGTAATCTTAGGAATAACCAAATCATTCATTTACTTATTCAACCCAATTTTAAAGAAATGTGTACTACTTGTTTATCATTTTCTAAAAACTCTTATAGTATATAGGAACATGAAATAAAGATAAGTACATTAATATCTTCACGTTGGAAAACATTTTTTTTAAACTTCTGAAGTAATTTTTTTCTTTTACAGTGGGCTCTGACTTTGTTGGAAATTCTATGTCATCATCAAAAATCCTATGTAGATGGAAATTTGAGAAGCTATACTCAGAGACACATAATTCTTCCAGAATATTTGAAAACGCACAGTATGGTACAGAGGAAAACTACAGAGGTAAAATAAAACAAATAGAATTATGTCTTGCACATTTTAATTACTATCTGTCAAATGAAATGAAGGAAGTATCCCAAGGATGTTCTCTATCCCGGTCCCATTTACTTAGCTCTTCTTGTCTTTTACCTTCCAGGCTTATGAAGGCTGAATTTCATGTTTAAAGCGAAAATAAGTCTTATTTTTAACCTATAGGGTCTTATTTTTGATGAAACTCTGTCTAGACAAATGTCCTCAATATTTCCAGGAGGGAAAATTCTCCAACCATTGCTTCCAAATTTCTTATTATTTTTTAAGTATTGTTAGTGCCTTTATGCTTAAGAGTGAGACTCTTGTCTCTGTTTTCCTCTTAGCTGACAACTGGCAGATTTTATTTTTGTTAATCACCACTGTCCATCGTTCATAACCCTGATAACTTTGGACATCATACAAAAAAGATATAGTTATACAGAAAGTGTAGTTAAGGTGTTCTTATGAATTCCAAGGATGATGTAATTAAGATAATTTGAAGAGGCAGTTGAGCAACAAAAGTCTAGACTGGGTGCGAGGGACATTTAAAAAAATATTTTTTTTCTGTTTTAGTCTTTATCTCAATCATGATTTAGGATATTATTTAGCAAAATATCTTTTCAAGTTAGATTGTTATAAACACCATGTGAGTGAGACAAATAAATTTCTATGGGAGGGTAAGGAAAGAGAGTTACTTTGTGACATTATTCAGAAAAGAATTTAGTGATGAGGTCTTTGGTCAAGTTTACTTATACAGGGCCCACTTTTTTTTTTGCCACAATGTCATTGCTAAAGCCTACCACAGTGCTTGATATATAGTAGGAGCTCAATAAAGGTTTATTTACTGAATCAATCAATCAATCGATAGATAGATGCGTGGATAGAGGGAGAGAGACAAACCAAAGAAATAGTCTTCAGAAATTCAGGGATCAAGATGGTAGAGTAGGAGGATGGGGAAATTACCTCCCCCATGAACACAACAAAAATACATTTACATGTGGAACAATCCTCACTGAAACACAACTGGAAACTGGCAGAAGGACTCTTGTATAACCAAGGCTGTAAGAACGATATACTTGGAATTGGGTGGGAAGGGAAGAGACGTGATGAGTGCCCCTGGGAGGGGGCTCAGAGGAAAAGGGAGATTACACAGGTAGAGATTCACTCTGGGGAGTTAGCATTTCGAGCCACTTTTTGGGTGCCCCAGCCCTGGCTTCTACACAAGGAAGACGAGCCCCCCTTGGCTGTTTGGAGGACTAACAGAAAGACTGTGGGAAGCCTGGACTTCCCTTGTGAGGAGTGCATGTACAGGCTGGCTTGCCCTTGAGCCAGAGTGGAGAGAGTGGATTGAAGGCTGTTCCAGTGGCTGCCTGGTTTCCCGTGACCACTCTGGCATGCATCCCAGCTGGAGTGGAGTGACTCCACTTATCCCACATCACAGCACCACGCTGGAACTATGGCTGCCATGACTGAAGAGAGATCTGGGCCATGGGATAAGAGGTGACTTGGACCCAGGGCAGCAGCTGGCTGGGGCGGGCACAGCCATTCTTGGTGAGGACTCTCGCAGTGCATCAGAAGCAACTTGGAATTTTGACGGCAGCCAGTCCACCACAGCCTGTGCCCTAATACATGCTGAGATCCAACACAAGCCCCACCTGCCCTGCGGTGTGGGGCGAGGGTGGTAGAGGCTGGGAGGAGTGACTGGCTGTGAGGGACAAAGAGGTCTCGGACCCAAGGCTACATATGAGTAGGGCAAGGGCAACAATTTCTGGCACATGCACAGGTGATACCTAGGAGGCAGCTTGGACCTCTGTCTGCAGCCAACCTGCTGCAGCCTGTGCTCCATCATGAGCTGAGGGCAAGCATGAGCCCCTCTTGTTTCAGCACTCCCTCCTCTAGGGCAAGAGCCCCAGTGCTGGCAGAGGGGAAAACACAGATTTAAAGGGAATGGAGCCAGCTCAGACCCAACCCTCAGCAACTTGGGATCTGACCCTGCTCCTGATAGGGCAACAACTGCCACTGGGTAGAGGGGAAGCCTTGCCTCACACCTGGCTCCAGCTCTAGCCCTTCCATCTGCAGCCCCACCATCTACCAAGGTGATAGCTGCCATCACACACTGAAGAAACATGTGATTTGCACTGACATCAAATCTAGCTCTTCAAGCAAAGGCACTGGGCACAAGTAAACTGAATAGGGATGCTCCCATATAAGGACACCCCTTCAAGAGCACAGTAGATAACTGTTTCACTAAATTCATAGAGATAGAGAAAGTTAAGCAAAATGAGAAGGCAGAGGAACTGGTCTCAACTGAAAGAGCAAGAGAAAATGTGTGAAAAAATAAATCATGAAATAGAAATAAACAATTTACCAGATAAACAATTTAAAACAATAGTAATAAGAATGCTAACTGAATTAGGAAAAAGAATAGATGAACACAGTGAGAATTTTAACAAGGAACTAGAAAATACAAAAAAGGCTCAATCATAAATGAAGAATTTAATAACTGAAATGAAAAACACACTAGAAGGAATAAATAGCAGACTAAGTGATACAGAAGAATGCATAAGTGATCTGGAAGATAGAATAATGGAAATCACCCAATCAGAGCAGCAAAAAGAAAAGCACATTTAAAAAAAATGAAAACAGTTTAAGATACCTTTGGGATAACATCAAGCATACCAACATTTGCATTATAGGGATCTCAGAAGGAGAAGAGAAAGAAGGGGATTGAAAAATTATGTGATGAAATTATAGTTAAAAACCTCTCAAACCTGAAGAAGGAAACAGATAACCAGGTATAGGAAGTACAGGGAGTCCCAAACAGACCCACTCTAAGACATATTATAATTAAAATGGCAAAAGTTAAAGAGAGCAATCTAGCCCCTCCTTCTTGTGAAGACACAGCAAGAAGATGGCCATTTATGAACCAGGAAGTGAATTCCTCACCAAATACCAAATCTGGTCATGCCTTCACCTTCACCTTCCAGCCTCCAGAATAGTGAGAAATAGATATCTGTTGTTTATAAACAAACAGACAAACAAATTCTAAAGGCAGCAAGAAAAAGACAAAGAGTCATTTATAAAGGAACTCCCATAAGGCTTTCAGCTGATTTTTCTGCAGAAACTTTGTAGGATGGATGGGAGTGGCATGATATATTTAAAGAGATGAAAGGGAAAAGTCTGGGATCTAGGGTACTCTGTCCAGCAAGATTATCATTTAGAATTGAAGAAGAGATAAAGAACTTCTCATAAAAGCAAATATTAAAAGAATTTGTCAACTAAAACTATCCTAAACAAAACGTTAAAAGGTCTTATCTAAGTGGAAAAGAAGTAAGAATCTATAGGAAAAGGAAAATACCACTAGGAAAGGCAAATGTATAATGAGGGCTGAGGATCAACCATTAACATAAGCTAGTATGAAGATTAAAAGACATAAAAATTGTAAAAGCAACCATAATTAAAATGAACAGTTATGGGACAAAAATGAAGACGTAAAATATGACATTGAAAATATAAAATGTGGGGAGGAGACTGAAAAAAGCCAATCTTTTAGAAAGTGCCTGAACTTAAATGACTACCAGTTTAAAACAAGTAGATATAGTTATGGGTCAACATATATGAACCAATTGTAACCACAGATCAAAAACTAGTAACATACAAAAACCCCAAAGAACGGAATACGAACACACTACTAAAGAAAATCATCAAACCAGAAAAGAAGAAACAAAAAGAAGAAATGAACAGAGAACTACAACAAAACAATCAGAAAACAAAATAATAAAATGGCAATAAGTACATACCTTTCAATAATTACTTCAAATGTCAATGGACGAAATGCTCCAATCAAAAGATATAGGGTGACTGATTGGATTAAAAAAATAAAGAAAAAGAAGAAAAAAACAATATTCATCTACATGCTGCCTACAAGAGACTCACTTCAGGTCTTAAGACACACAGAGACTGGAAGTGGGGAATGGAAAAAGATGTTTCATGCAAACAAAAATGGGGAGAGGGCTTCCCTGGTGGCGCAATGGTTGAGAGTCCGCCTGCCGATGCAGGGGACACGGGTTCGTGCCCCGGTCCGGGAAGATCCCACATGCCGCGGAGCGGCTGGGTCCGTGAGCCATTGCTGCTGCGCCTGCGCGTCCGGGGCCTGTGCTCCGCAGCGGGAGAGGCCACAACAGTGAGAGGCCCACGTACCGCAAAAAAAAAAAAAAAAAAAATGGGGAGGACCTTCAAGATGGCAGAGAAGTATGACATGGAGATCACCTTCCTCCCCACAAATACATCAAAAATACATCTACATGTGGAAAAACTCCTACAAAACTCCTACTGAACGCAGACAGAAGACCTCAGACTTCCCAAAATGCAAGAAAATCCCCATGTACCTGGGTAGGGCAAAAGATAAAAGAAAAAACAGAGACAAAAGAATAGGGACGGGAGCTGCACCTCTGGGAGGGAGCTGTGAAGGAGGAAAAGTTTCCACACACTAGGAAGACCCTTCAATAGTGGAGATGGGGTGGGCGGGAGGGAAACTTCGGAGCCACAGACGAGAATGCAGTAACGGGTGCAGAAGGCAAAGTGGAGAGATTCCCGCACAGAGGATCGGTGCACTCACCACCTGAGAGATTTGTCTGCTCACCCGCTGGGGCAGGTGGGGACTGAGAGCTGAGGCTCAGACTTCAGAGGTCAGATCACAGGGAGAGGACTGGGGTTGGCTGCGTGAACACAGGCTGAAGGGGGATAGTGCGCCACAGCTAGCAGCGAGGGAGACCAGGAAAAAGTCTGGACCTGCCAAAGAGGCAAGAGACCATTGTTTCAGGGTGTGTGAGGAGAGGGGATTCCTTCCCTGTCTGCCCACAGAAGGCAGAGCACTGCCTAAACGAGCTCCAGAGATGCGTGCGAGCCGCAGCTATCAGCTCGGACCCCAGAGACAGGCATGAAACACTAACGCTACTACTGCAGCCACCAAGAAGCCTGTGTGCAAGTACAGGTCACTATCCACACCCCCTGGGAGCCTGTGCAGTCCCAAGATCCAGGGACAAGTTCCCTGGGAGAACACATGGGGCACCTCAGGCTGTTTCAATGTCACACTGGCCTCTGCCGCCACAGGCTAGCCCCGCATTCCAATTATAACTAACGTAGCCCTCCCTCCCCCTGGCATGAGTGAGCCAGAGCCCCTAATCAGCTGCTCCTTTAATCCCGTCCTGTCTGGGTGGGAAAAGATGCCTGAGGGCGACCTACACTCAGAGGTGGGGCCAAAACCAAAGCTGAACCCCAGGAGCTGTGCGAACAAGGAGAAAGGGGAATTTCTCGGTGCAGCCTCAGGAGCAGCAGATTAAATCCCCACAATCAACTTGCATCTGTTCAATACCTTTATGACAACGAATCATCCCAAAATTGAGGCGGTGGACTTTGGGAGCAACTGTAGACTTGTGGTCTGCTATCTATGACTGATGTGTTTCTGATTTATATGTTTACTTTAGTATAGTTTTTAGCACTTGTTATCATCGGTGGAATTTTTTATTGGTTTTGTTGCTCTCTTTTTTATTATTATTTTTAACAAATTTTTTAAATAATTTATTTTTATTTCTTTTTTTCTCCATTTCCTTCTGAGCTGTGTGGCTGACAGGGTCTTGGTGTTCCGGCCCGAGCCTCTGAGTGGGAGAACCGAGTTCAGGATATTGGTCCACCAGAGACCTCCCAGCCCCATGTAATATCAATCAGAGAGAGCTCTCCCAGAGATCTCCGTCTCAATGCTAAGACCCAGCTCCACCCAACGGCCAGTAAGTTCCAGTGCTGGATGCCCTATACCAATCAACTACAAAGACAGGAACACAACCCCACCCATTAGCACACAGGCTGCCTAAATTCATAATAAGTTCACAGACACTCCAAAACACACCACAAGATGTGGTCCTACCCACCAGAAAGACAAGATCCAGCCCCACCCACCGGAACACAGGCACCAGTCCCACCCACCAGGAAGCCTACACAACCCACTGAACCAACCTCACCCACTGGGGGCAGACACAAAAACAATGGGTACTATGAACCAGCAGTCTGTGAAAAGGAGACCCCAAACACAGTAAGTTAAGCAAAATGAGAAGACAGAGAAATACACAGCAGATACAGGAGCAAGGTAAAAACCCACCAGACCAAACAAATGAAGAGGAAATAGGCAGTCTACCTGAAAAAGAATTCAGAGTAATGATAGTAAAGATGATCCAAAATCTTCGAAATAGAGTGGAGAAAATAAAAAACACATTTAACAAGGACCTAGAAGAACTAAAGAGCAAACAACCAATGATGAACAACACAATAAATGAAATTAACGATTCTCTAGAAGGAATCAGCAGCAGAATAACTGAGTCAGAGAACAGATAAGTGACCTGGAAGATAAAATACTGGAAATAACTACCATAGAGCAAAATAAAGAAAAAAGAATGAAAAGAACGGAGGACAGTCTCAGAGACCTCTGGGACACATTAAATGCACCAACATTCGAATTATAGGGGTGCCAGAAGAAGAAGAGGAAAAAAAGGGACTGAGAAAATATTTGAAGAGATTATACTTGAAAACTTCCCTAATACGGGAAAGGAAATAGTCAATCAAGTCCAGTAAGTGCAGAGAGTCCCATACAGGATATATCCAAGGAGAAACACGCCAAGACCCATATTATTCAAACTATCAAAAATTAAATACAAAGAAAAAACCTTAAAAGCAGCAAGGGAAAAACAACAAATAATATACAAGGGAATCCCCATAAGGTTAACAGTTGATCTTTCAGCAGAAACTCTGAGCCAGAAGGGACTGGCAGGACATAGTTAAAGTGATGAAAGGGAAAAGCCTACAACCAAGATTACTCTACTCAGCAAGGATCTCATTCAGATTCAATGGAGAAATTAAAACCTTTACAGACAAGCAAAAGCTAAGAGAATTCAGCACCACCAAACCAGCTTTACAACAAATGCTAAAGGAACTTCTCTAGGCAGGAAACACAAGAGAAGGAAAAGACCTACAATAACAAACCCAAAAACATTAAGAAAATGGTCATAGGAACATACATATCAGTAACTACCTTAAATGTAAATGGATTAAATGCTCCAACCAAAAGACATAGACTGGCTGAATGGATGTGACGGTAACACAATCATAGTAAGGGACTTTAACACCCCTCTTTCACCAGTGGACAGATCATCCAAAATGAAAATAAATAAGGCAACACAAGCTTTAAATGACACATTAAACAAGATGGACTTAATTGATATTTATAGGACATTCCATGCTAAAACAACAAAATACATTTTCTTCTCAAGTACTCATGGAACATTCTTCAGGATATATCATATCTTGGGTCACAAATCAAGCCTTGGTAAATTTAAGGAAATTGAAGCCATATCAAGTATTTTTTCTGACTGCAACGCTATAGAACTAGATATGAATTACAGGAAAAATAACTGTAAAAAATACAAAAGCATGGAGGCTAAACAATACACTACTAAATAACCAAGAGATCACTGAAGAAATCAAAGAGGAAATCAAAAAATACCTAGACACAAATGATAATGAAAACACGATGACCCAAAACCTGTGGGATGCAGCAAAAGCAGTTCTAAGAGGGAAGTTTATAGCAATACAATCTTACCTCAAGACACAAGAAACATCTGAAATAAACAACCTAACCTTACACCTAAAGCAATTAGAGAAAGAAGAACAAAATAAATCCAAAGTTAGCAGAAGGAAAGAAATCATAAAGATCAGATCAGAGATAAATAAAAAAGAAATGAAGGAAACAATAGCAAAGATCAATAAAACTAAAAGCTGGTTCTTTCAGAAGATAAACAAAATTGATAAAACA
>NC_041231.1:81623173-81646946 GCF_002837175.3 Physeter macrocephalus | reverse complement strand
TCACAGGCAAATTCTATCAAACATTAAGAGAAGAGCTAACACCTATCCTTCTCAAACTCTTCCAAAATATAGCAGAGGGAGGAACACTCCAAACTTATTCCACAGGCCACCATCACCCTCATACCAAAACCAGACAAAGATGTCACAAAAAAAGAAAACTACAGGCCAATATCCCTGATGAACATAGATTCAAAAATCGTCAACCAATTACTAGCAAGCAGAATCCAACAGCACATTGAAAGGATCATGCATCATGATCAAGTGGGGTTTATCCCAGGAATGCAAGGATTCTTCAATATATGCAAATCAATCAACGTGATAAACCTTATTAACAAATTGAAGGATAAAAACCATATGATGATCATCTCAATACATGCAGAAAAAGCTTTTGACAAAATTCAACACCTACTTATGATAAAAACTCTCCAGAAAGTACGCATAGAGGGAAACTACATCCACATAATGAAGGCCATATATGACAAACTCACAGCCAACATCGTTCTCAGTGGTGAAAAACTGGTACCATTTCCTCTAAGATGAGGAACAAGACAAGGTTGCCCACTCTCACCACTGTTATCCAACATAGTTTTGGAAGTTTTAACCACAGTACTCAGAGAAGAAAAAGAAATAAAAGGAATCCAAATCAGAAAGGAGGTAAAACTGTCACTGTTTGCGGATGACATGATACTATACATAGAGAATCCTAAAGATGCCACCAGAAAACTACTAGAGCTAATCAATGAATTTGGTAACGTTGCAGGATACAAAATTGATGCACAGAAATCTCTTGCATTCCTAAACACTAATGATGAAAAATCTGAAAGAGAAATTAAGGAAACACTCCCATTTACCACTGCAACAAAAAGAATAAAATACCTAGGAATAAACCTACCTAAGGAGACAAAAGACCTGTATGCAGAAAACTATAAGACACTCATAAAGGAAATTAAAGATGAAACAAACAGATGGAGAGATATACCATGTTCTTGGATTGGAAGAATCAACATTGTGAAAATGACTATACTACCCAAAGCAATCTACAGATTCAATGCAATCCCTATCAAACTACCAACAGTAATCAAGACAGTATGGTACTGGCACAAAAACAGAAATATAGATCAATGGAACAGAATAGAAAGCCCAGAGATAAACCCATGCACATATGGTCACCTTATCTTTGATAAAAGAGGCAAGAATTTACAATGGCGAAAGACAGCCTCTTCATTAAGTGGTGCTGGGAAAACTGGACAGCTACATGTAAAAGAATGAAATTAGAACACTCCCTAACACCATAGACAAAAATAAACTCAAAATGGATTAAAGACCTAAATGTAAGGCCAGACACTATAAAACTCTTAGAGGACAACATAGGCAGACCACTCTGACATAGATCACAGCAAGATCCTTTTTGATGCACCTCCTGGAGAAATGGAAATAAAAACAAAAATAAACAAATGGGACCTAATGAAACTTAAAAGCTTTTGCACAGCAAAGGAAACCATAAATAAGAAGAAAAGACAACCCTCAAAATGGGAGAAAATATTCATAAATGAAGCAACTGACAAAGGATTAATCTCCAAAATATATAAGCAGCTCATGCAGCTTAATATCAAAAAAGCAAACAACCCAATCCAAAAACAGACAGAAGACCTAAATGGACATTTCTCCAAAGAAGATATACACATTGCCAACAAACACATGAAAGGATGCTCAACATCACTAATCATTAGAGAAATGCAAATCAAAACTACAATGACGTATCACCTCACACCAGTCAGAATGGCCATCATCAAAAAATCTACATACAATAAATGCTGGAGAGGGTGTGGAGAAAAGAGAACCCTCTTGCACTGTTAGTGGAATGTAAATTGATACATCCACTATAGAGAACAGTATGGAGGTTTCTTAAAAAACTAAAAATAGAGCTACCATATGATCCAGCAATCCCATTATGGGGATATACCCTGAGAAAACCATAATTCAAAAAGACATGTACCACGATGTTCACTGCCACACTATTTACAGTAGCCAGGACATGGAAGCAACCTAAGTGTCCATCGACAGATGAATGGATAAAGATGATGTGGCACATATATACAATGGAATATTAGCCATAAAAAGATATGAAATTGAACTATTTGTAGTGAGATGGGTGGACCTAGAGTCTGTCATACAGTGTGAAGTAAGTCAGAAAGAGAAAAACAAATACCGTATGCTAGCACATATATATAGAATCTAAAAAAAAAAAAATGGTTCTGATGAGCCTAGGGGAAGGACAGGAATAAAGACACAGACATAGAGAACAGACTTGAGGACACATGGAGGGGGATGGGTAAGCTGGGACTGAGAGAGTGGCATGGACATATACACACTACCAAATGTAAAATAGATAGCTAGCGGGAGACAGCCGCATAGCACAGGGAGATCAGCTCATTGCCTTGTGACCACCTAGAGGGGTGGGATAGGAAGGGTGGGAGAGAGGCACAAGAGGGAGGGGATATGGGGATATATGTATACATATAGCTGATTCACTTTGTTATACAGTAGAAACTAACTCACCATTGTAAAGCAATTATATTCTAATAAAGATGTTTAAAAAAAAATGACAAGAAATCCGGGGTAGCAATACTCATATCATAGACTTTAAAACAAAAGCTATAACAACAGAAAAGAAAGGCATTATATAATGATAAAGGAATCAATAGAGGAAGAGAACATTACACTTGTTGTCATATATGCACCCAGCATACGACCACCTAAATATACAAAGCAAATATTAACAGACATAAAGGGTGAAATTGACAATTACACAATAATAGTAGGGGACTTTAAACCCCACTTACATCAATAGACAAATCATCCAGACAGAAAATCAAAAAGGCAACAGTGGTCTTAAATGACACCATAGACAAGTTGGTCTTAATAGATACCTATAGGACATTCCATCCCAAAACAGCAGACTACACATTCTTTTCAAGTGCACATGGAACATTCTCCAAGATAGATCATATGCCAGGTCACAAAACAAGTCTCAACATATGTAAGAGGACAGAAATTATATCAAGCATTTTTTCAATCACTTAGTATGAAACTAGAAATCAGTTACAGAAAATAGGAAAAGCAGAAACACATGGATACTAAACAACATGCTACTGAAACCAATTGGTCAATAAAGAAATCCAAAAAGAAATCAGAAAATACCTTGAGACAAATGAAAACGGCAACACAACTTTCCAAAATCTACGGTATGAAGCATTTCTAAGAGGGAAATTCATAGTGATGTATGCCTTCCTCAAGAAATGAGAACAATCTCAAAGAAACAACTTAGCTTACCATCTAAGAGAATTAGAAAAAGAACAAAGCCCAAAGTTAGCAGCAGGAAGGACATAATAATCATCAGAGAGGAAATGAATAACACAGAGACCAAAAAAACAGTAGAAAACATTAATGAAACAAAGAGCTGGTTTTTTGGGAGAAGATAAACAAAACTGATAAACCTGTAGTCAGGTTCATCAAGAAGAAAAAAGAGGACCCAAATAAAATAAGAAATGAGTCATAACAACCAATACAACAGAGATACAAAAAATCATAAGACAATACTATGAAGAGTTATATTCCAAGAAATTGGACTACCTAGAAGAAATGGACAAATTTCTAGAAACATAAAACTTGCCAAGACTAAATCAGGAAGAAACAATTTGAACAGACTGATCAATAATATCATATCAAAAATAGTAAAATACCTAGGAATAAAATTAATCAAGGAGGTGATAGACTTACACTCTGAAAACTATAAAACATTGGTGAAGGACAATGACGATGGTACAATGTAATGGAAAGATAACCTGTGTTTTTTAATTGGAAGAGATAATATTGTTAAAATGGCCATAATACCTAAAGCAATCTACAGATTTAATGTAATCCCTACCAAAATACCTGCAACATTTTTCACAGAACTAGATCAAATAATCCTAAAATTTATACACAACCACACATGACCCTGACTTGCCAAAGTGATTTTGAGGAAAAAGAACAAAGCTGGAAGTATCATAATCACTGACTTCAGACTATGCTACAAAAAAAGCTACAGTAATCAAAGCAACATGACGCTGGCCCAAAAACAGACACATAGATCAATGGAACAGAATAGAGAGCCCAGAAATAAACCCACAAACCATGGTTAATTAATCTATGACAAAGGATCCAAGAACATATAACGGAGAAAAGACAATCTCTTCAATAAGTGGTGCTGGGAAAACTGGACAGCTACATGTAAAAGAATGAAATTAGTACATTCTCTAATACCATATACAAAAATAAACTAAAAATGGATTAAACACCTAAATGTAAGACCAAATATTATAAAACTACTAGAGGAAAACATAGAAAACTTTTTGAGACAAATTGTAGCAATATTTTTTTGGCTTTGTCTCCTAAAGCAAAGAAAATAAAAGCAAAAATAAATAAATGGGACCTAATTAATATTAAAAGCTTTTGCACAGCAAAGGAAACCATCGACAAAATGAAAAGACAACCTACTGAATGGGAGAAAATATTTGCAGATGATATAACCCATAAGGGCTTAATATCCAAAATATATAAGCAGCTTACACAACTCAACAACAAAAAAAACAAGCAGCCAGATTAAAAATGGGCAGAAGAACTGTGAATAGACATTTTTGCAAAGAAGACATACAGATGGCCAACAGGCACATGAAGATGCTCAGCTTCACTAATTATCAGGGTAATGCAGATCAAAACCATAATGAGATATCACCTCACTCCTATCAGAATGACTATCATCAAAAAGAACATAAATAACAAATGTTGGCAAGGATGTGGAGAAAAAGGAACACTTGTGCACTGTTAATGTGAATGTAAATTGTTGCAGACACTGTGGAAAACAGTATAGAGGTTTCCCAAAAAACTAAAAATAAAACTACCATATGACCCAGCAATTCTACTCCTGGGTATATATCTGAAAAAAACAAAAACATTAATTTTAAAAGATCCATGTACCCCAGTGTTCATAGCAGCATTATTTACAATTGCCAAGATATGATAGGCAAGATATCATTGCCAAGATATCCATGTACCCCAATGTTCATAGCAGCATTATTTACAATTGCCAAGATATCATTCATTGACAAATGAATGGATAAAGAAGATGTGGTACACATACAATGAAATAATAGTCAACCATAAAAAGAATGAAATTTTGTCATTTGCAGCAACATGGATGGACTTGGAAGGTATTATGCTAAGTGAAATAAGTCAGACACAGAAAAAAAGACAAATACTGTATGATATCACTTACACGTAGAATCTAAAAAAATACAACAAACTGGTGACTATAACAAAAAAGAAGCAAACTCACCGATATAGAGAACAAACTAGTGTTTACCAGTGGGGAGAGGGAAGGGGAAAGGAGCAATACAGAGGCAGGGAATTCAGAGATACAACCTATTATGTATAAAATAAGCTACAAGGATATATCATACAACACAGGGAATAGAGCCAATATTTTATAATAACTCTAAATGAAGTACAACCTTTAAAAATTGTGAATCGCTGTACTGCACACCTGCAACTTATATAATCTTGTACATCAACTATATTTCAATAAAAAATAAATATATAATAAATAAAATGAAATGAAAAGGTATCCTTTATCACAATTATCTGTATCCAGTAACAGGTGTTGTTTTGAGATTTTTTAAAATATAAATATCAGGAGTCACCACTTTTTGGCTACTAGATATTGTTGGCAATATGTGTAAGTGGTAAGGCCTGCCATTATGATATCAGAAAATTCGTATTTACTCACTATCACTGATACATGTAAGTTTAAATCTTCCCTTGGTCTGTAGTATGCAGTTTTGGAGATCTTACTCCTCAAAATCAGAATTGCCTTGGTTATAATATACATAAATTTATCTGTGTATCTCTATCTCTAAATGTCTAATTTTATTTCTGTATATATTTATCAATATTTGTCTATACCTATATTTATGTTAACTTAGATAATTACATTTATTTTATCTTTTAATTTAAAAATCATTTAACTTACATTAATTACTGAGTTTCATTAATATACAGAAATAATTTGTATTATCTCAGTGACCTTCAGCTCAAATTTAGGCCTCAGGACTCACAGTCTTCTAAGGTCCTTCCCTCTTGATTATAAGACTACTTGATCAATAATCTCAGCGTGAAAAATTCTGTCAATTCTTAATATATTTGTTTGGCCAAGCCATAGAATGAAATTTTAAAATTGCAACATATATAACTGGTAAAGTGCTTGTAACTAGAATATATAAAGAATTCTGATAAATCAAAAGAAAAAGAGACAAGTCAGTGGAAATATGGGGAAAAGCCTTAAAGGCATAATTTGAAGAAGTGGATATACAAACCTATTTAAAGTTCTCATCATCACTAGCAATCAGGAAAATGCAGATATAAGTCATGATAAGATACCACCACACATTCAACAGAATATATACAATTTTAAAAGTTAGTACAAAGTTTTATAAAACAAATGGAACAGTAAGAACTTTCAAACATGGCTGAAGAGAGTTAAAATGGTAGCATCAATTTAGAAACCAATTTATCATAATCTGTTATAGCTAAAGACATCTATATTCTATGACCTAGGATTTCCTGTGACTGTATCTACCCAACAGAACACTGGTACATGTGCTCCAGGAAATAGTACAGGAATGTTAATAGCAGCATTATTTGCCATAAAACAAATAACCTATATGGTTATCAAAAGCACAAGAGATGAATAAAGTGAATACCATGTCTTAATGAAAATCAATAATCCACATCTACTACCAATCACATAGTTGAATCATAGACTATAATGTTAATTGAGAAAAAACAGAAACCAAAGAAAAATACCATATGATTTTCTGTTCCTTGGGGATATACATGTATATTTGCATATCTATATCTATATAATTGCCTACATATTTTGAATATATATATATTCAAAAACAAGAGTAAAGAATACATACTTAAGTCATAAAAATATAAGGAAAAGTAAGGAAGTTAGTACTTAATTCAGGATAATGGTTACTTTTCAGAGAGAGAGGGAGTTGTGATTCAATGGGGGTTATGTATAGAACTTCTGGCAATGTTTTAGTTCTTAATGTAGGTAGTAATTACATAGATATTTGATTTATAATACTGCATTAAGCTTTGTATTTATATTTTGTGCTTTATAAGAAAATATTTTTAAAAATAAAAGAATGCAATAATGGGCAAAGTTGTTCTCTAAGAATACTCACTCATAATTTGTTGCTCTATTATTATTTATAATGTCCAATTAGCTAACAGAGTTGCATTGAGTACTGGCTCCTAGGTGCCTAAGCTCATGTCACTCTGCAAATCTAGAGTATGGTAAAAGGACACTCAGTGTAGTGTGGCCCAAAATCTTCCTTACTTAAAATACTTGCTGCAAAATGTATTAATAATATTTCTACTTTACTTAAAATGATATGTATATTTAAATCTCTATAAAATATTTTACCAAAAAATGATGGGCAAGGGATTGATTAATTACAGAAGTAAAATGTCTTTGGGAAAGATAGTAGATTTACAGTCATCGGTGACAATGGCTCACCCATTCTGGCCCACCTTCTAAAATATTGCCCAGCAGAGCCTGATTATATTTGCCCAGGATGGTAGATACATATTTCCTAAGACACTATCTTTCCTGTCTTTCATGATCTTTGTAAAAGCTTTAAATGTTAGGGAGTCATTTATTATATTGAGCCCAAACCTGGCTTTCCATTGATCTGCATCATTTATGTATAGTTCTGTTCTGTGGGTATACAGGAAATAAATGAAAAGCTTCTGTTAGTGACAAAGACACCCAATATCCAAATCCTTACTTCATTCCTCATGATTTTTGAAGTTAAAAATCAGATAGACTATAATGCAAAGTGAGACTGGGAAATTTTCTTTTAAGTTTCTACAGCTTCAGAAACCTTAGTGTGAAAGAGAAAGAAGGGAAAGCAGCACTGGAAAAATTGAGTTTTGCTGAAGTGTTTATTATGGTCATCCCTTCTGGTCATTTCCTATTCAATATACTAATCTCTCAAAGTGTCTGTTTTTAACCAGAACTTCTCTTGTGGTTGAGGGTTGGGTGCAGGTCCAAGAGACACTGGGATATTTAATAAAATAAAACAGTATTTTTCCGTATTTTAGAACTGCTGAAGTCAGGTTACAATGAACAATGAAATCTTATGGAGGAAGAAAGTATTTACCATAGAACAGAAATAAGCATGAATAACAAATAAAGGAGAAGGTGGAGATTGGGCCACTCATATTTAATGGCTCTAGAGGACAAGCAAGACAGACTGAAGAAGGTAATAATAAATTGCAGGCTCTCCAAGTATCCCTTATTGAGTCAACACCTAATCAATTGAAATATGTAGAGGTGGGACATCTACCTTAGGAATCAGAGGTTCTTGATTTGCTCTGATATAGAAAAGAAAGATTCCAATGAAAAAATGAGAGAATTCCTTTCCTTTTTCTCCCCTCTGTGCTTTTTTGTCTTTTAAATCTACACATTTCTTACCTGGATTATTAATTCCATCCAAACTTGCTTTCTTTCAGCTAGAAGCAAAGAGCACTATGCTGCCCTTAATCTGAGGCTTCCATGTACAATGCTTGGTGGTCAGTGTAAAAATAAATATGGTGAAAAAGAATTTAGGATGGTACTCTCTGAAAGACCTACAACTCTTTGCTGAATGAGAGAATGTGACCCTAAGAAATAATTGAAGAGACACATTCACAGAAACAGGACCAACATGAACTGTCTTCTCATTACTTCATTACTTCTGTTACTTCAGTCACAGCCTAGTATTTCTGTGTATACATGTCTCTAATAAATAAAGAATTAAATAAAATATATTTCAACCTGAACCATTCATGAACATTGTGCCTGCTTGGAAGAAAGAGTCAGAATACAGAGTAGAGCTTTGAATTTGGGAATAGCAGCAGAATGGAGAAAAGTCCATGATGAGACTACTGTGTTATATGAGATTCTGGGGACAAGTCTATGTTTAATATGAAAAGTATGTTGTCAATGATTGGTGATGTATATCAAGCATTTTCTGAGAAGGGTGAAGAGTGGAGACAGCGTTTGTGAGAGACGGAAGGTATCCCTGAACTAGTGAAAATGGTTGCAAGAGCCTTGAAGTATTATGGAATCCTTGTAACTTCCTCATATTAGTTATACATTTCTTCTGTTTATTGATAGAGTTCTAAAAATAAAAATAATTCAAGTGCTTAGCCAGTCTTGAGAAAAATAATTGCAAACGGTAGTATAGAGGGAAACTACTTTAAGGGAGAAAGAGAAGGTAAGTCTCTGAAGCTTGTGGTAATAATAGTAATAATAATAATAATAACTTTGAAGTGTTATGACTTCATCTTTTGTTTGGGTTTTTAAGATATTCCCTCACACCTTCACATAAATATATCATGCTGGTTATCAGCATCTTAGTTAGTTTGTTAGTTAGTTAGTTAGTTTGCTTGTACGGACTTAACTCTGGAAAAAGATAATAGAAATATGTAAATATGCATAACTATATTCTATTTATAGAAATTATATATTACATATAAATATAATAAATATATGTATTATAATAAACTTAATTATTTATAATAATTATAAGGCAAGGGTATGCGACAAGGATATATTGAAGGCTAAAGGATGGCCTTGAGGGGAAAGAGCAGCAGTCTTACTGCATAATCTAGCCTAAAGGTTTGCCCTTATTCAAACATCTTGCAATATCTAAGAATATTATTTAGGCTGTGTTCTTGGCTGGCAGTCTTGTTTATAATGCAACTTCTAATGTGTGGACTAAAGCCACATTAAGGAAAGGGAGCTAGTCACTTAACCTTACAGAGGTTAGCAAGGTATTTAAGCTGGGGCACCATATACATGAAGGCTCTTTTATGCTGCTGCGATATGCACACATATCAGCTTTGGGTTAAGCTTACAGAAAAAAAATCCTGGGTACAGTGCCTGGAGACATAGGAAAATGAATCTAGATGTTCCTCAGTTATACATGATGCTGCTGGTATATATAGTGCCTTATTGGGTCTTGTGAGTTTGATGTATAATTCAAATCTTGAACCACACTTCAGTGGTCCCACAGAATACCAAAATACAATTTATGTATCCATTCTAAACATAGATGGAAATCATGAGTAAAGCTGCTAAAATTTTATTTACATACGCATTCATTATTAAGGGGCATATACGTACCTAAGGGGTAGGATCATTTTAACATGTTATCCATATTTATCTTTTATTGATATTGACAGTTTTCCAAAGTAATTATGCTAAATTTTATTTCCAAAAGCAGTGTATGAGAGTTCCAGTTGGTCCACATTTTTCCAATGTTAGCTATTCTGTGTTTGTAAATGCATATCACGTTGGTTTTCATGTACTTCTTTCTCTCAAATAATTATATTGATAAACTTTTTCACATACTTATTAGCCATTAGATATAATTTTTTGAGAATTTCTAGTCGAGTCTTGGGCCAATTTATTTTTACTGATTGCATCTCTTTTACTACTGATTGGTAGGAGTTATTCAACATTCGTTCATAATAATAAGTATTCAGTATAGTTGGAATTATACAGTACATAGTCTTTTCAGATCGGCTTCTTTCATTAAGTAATATGCATTTAAAATTCCTCCGTGCTTTTTCATAGCTTGATAGCCCATATCTTTTTAGCTCTGAATGATATTTCACTGAATGTACCACAGCTTATCCATTTACCTCTTAAAGGACACGTTGGTTGCTTCCAAGTTTTTCCAACTATAAATAAAGCTGCTATGAAGATCCATGTGCAAGTTTTTGGTATGAACATAAGTTTTCAGTTCCTTTGGGTAAATACCAAGGAGCACAATTTCTGGGTTGTGTGATAAGAGTATGTTTAGTTTTGTAAAAAAACTGCCGAACTGTCTTAGAAGTGGCTGTACCATTTTGCTTTCCCACCAGCAATGAATGAGAGTTCTGCCAATCCATATCCTTGCTAGCATTGGGGGTTGTCAGTATTTGGACTTTGGCCATCTTAATGTGTGGAACGGTAGCTCATTGTTGTTTTAATTTGCATTTCCCTAATGATACATAATGTAAAGAATCTTTTGTATGCTCTTTTGCCATCTTCATACCTTTGGTGAAGTGTCTGTTAAGGTGTTTGGCCCATTATTTATTTAGGTTGTTTGTTTGCTTATTGTTGAGGAGGTGAGATCTGTATGTGCCTTGCAGTACTGTAATTCAAAAATAGGAATCTTTGGTTGCAGAAAGTTTTTTTTTTAATGAAATGTTAGGAGGTAATTTTTTGTGCTAACATTAAAATTATAACTTTTTGAAAGGTATTAGATTTTGCTGAAGTAAAATCTGATGATTCTAAATCAAAAAAAAATTAAAAAGAGTTCTTTGTATATTTTGGATAAATATGTCTTTTGCAAATAGTTTCTCCCAGTCTCTGGCCTGTCTTCACATTCTCTTAACATTGTCTCTCACAGAGTAGTTTTTTCCCCTAGTTTAGTGAAGTCCAGCTTATTAATTATTTCTTTCAGGGATCATGCCTTTTGTATTATATGTAAATAATCATCACCATACCCAAGGTCATCTAGGTTTTCTCTTATGTTATCTTCTAGAACTTTTATACTTTTGTGTTTTACATTTAGGTCTGTGATCCATTTTGAGTTAATTTTAGTGGCAAGTGTAAGGTCTATGTCTAGATTCATTTCTTTGAATGTGGATGTCTTATTGTTCCAGCACCATTTGTTGAAAAGATTATGCTTTCTCCATTGTATTGTCTTTGCTCCTTTGTCAAAGATAAGTTGACTATATTTATGTGGATCTATTTATGGGTTCTCTATTCCTTTCCATTTATCTATTTATCTATTCTTTAGCCAACACCCCCATTGTCTTGCTTATTGGTAGTTTTATTGTACATCTGGAAGTCGGGTCACATCATTCCTTCAATTTTATTTTTCTCCAATATTTTGTTGGCTATTCTGTATCTTTTCCCTCTCCATATAAACTTTAGAATCAGATAGTGTATATACACAAAATAACTTCTTGGGATTTTGATGGGGAATGCATTGAATCTATAGAACCAATAGGGAAGAACTGATATCTAGATACTATTGAGTCTTCCTGTCCATGAACATGGAATTTTTCTCCATTTATTTAGTTCTTTGATTTCATTTATAAGAGTTTTGTAGTTTTCCTAATATAGAGTTTTTACATATTTTGTTGGGTTTATACCTAATTATTTCATACTTGGAGTGCTAATATAAATGGTATTGTATTTTTAATTTAAAATTTCACTTCTTTATTGTAGGTATATAGGAAAGTGATTGATTTTTGTATATCAACCTTGTGTCCTGCAATCTTGCTATAATTGCCTATTAGTTCCAGGAGGATTTTTTGTTTTGTTTTCGTTTTTGAATTCTTTCAGATTTTCTATATAGATAATCATATCATCTACAAAGACAATTTTCTTTCTTCCCAGTCTATATGTCTTTTATTCCCTTTTCTTGTCTTGTTGCATTAGCTAGAATTTCCAGTATGGTGTCAAAAAGGAGTGACATCCTGAGAGGGGACATTTTTGCCTTGTACCTGATATTAGTGGGAAAGATTCTAGTTTCTCACCATTAAGTGTGATGCTAGCTGTAGGATTTTTGTAGATATTCTTTATCAAGTTGAGAAAGTCCCCCTCAATTACTAGTTTACTGAGAATTTTCATTATGAATCAATGTTGGATTCTGTCAAATACTTTTTCTGCATCTCTTGATGTGATCAAATGTTTTTTCTTTTGTAGCCTATTGATGTGATGGATTATATTAATTGATTATTTTGTATATCGAACCAGCCTTGCATACCTAGGAGAAATCCCTGTTGGTCATGGTGCATAATATTTTATATAGTGTTGGATTTGATTTGCTAATATTATTGAGGCCAGGTTCCAGGGCCCCACCTTGTGCAAGTTGATTACATGGCCACTCAATTCTGAGATAGATTTCACCTCTTCTTTCATGTAGTACGTCTCAAGGAAGTCACATAAGTGGGATCACTTTTTCCAGTGGCCTGTTTTCACAGTTCCAGTAGTGACTAATTCACACATTTTCCCAAGTGTCATGCACACTGCAATGGATTCAGCTCCTTCTCCCAATCTTCACCTTCTGGATTCTTGATATCCTGAAGTAAGATTTGGCCATCTCATTGTTCTAGATCTTTATCAGTTTCTCAATATGTTCTTTATCTTCATAACATTGGCAAAGCCACATCATTATAGTCAAAGTAGTAAGATATGGTAAGCATGGGGAGGCATAGAACTCCAGGTTGATCTGGCAGCTGCAGGTGATAGATGTTAACTAGACTTATTGTGGTGATCATTTTGCAATGTATACAAGTATCAAATCATTATGTTGTACACCTGAAATTACTGTAATGTTATATGTCAATTATATCTCAATCAAAAAAAAAATAGAGAGAGGCAAGACATCTGGATCTACTGTAGCTATACTGAGAAGTATAGGGTGAGCAACCTTCTAGGAAAAGGGGAAAATACATATTAGGGTGGTTTGTATTCTAAGTACGTTACTGGAAATGATTTCAAATCCTTAAAGTACTCTGAGGGAAATAGGAAGGACGATGGTCATTTTATATCAGCCAGGAAGAGTATCTGAACCAACTCTGACATGAAAACGTGGAGCTAATGTATAATTCCTGGGAGACACTCTGCATACAAATTAAAAATGAGTGGATGAGGGTATACTCCTTCTGAACACCCACACCTTCTACTTCACTGGTACCTGCTATAGACTGAATGTTTGTGACCCATCCCCCAATTCATATATGAAATCTAATCCCACAATGTGATGACATTTGGAAGTGGGGCCTTTGGGAGACGAATAGGTCAAGAGGAGGCGGTTAGGTCAAGAGGATAAAGCCTTCATGAATGAGAATAGAGCCCTTATAAAACAGGCCCCAGAGATCTCCCTTGCCTTCTTCTGCCATGTGAAGACACAGGGAGCAAATAGCTTTCTATGAACCAGAAAAGGCCCTCCTCAGACACCAGATCTGCCAGCATCTTGATCTTGGACCTCCCAGACTCCAGAACTGTGAGAAATAAATTTCTGTTGTTTGTAAGCCAAAAAATGTTAATTAATTCATATTAATTAAAATACTATGGCTGTCAAAGGAGGAGGTAATCAATTTTTATAAAAGTATTCAAGGAAAGTATTACATAAGATGGATGAGATTTGGTATTGAACAAGTTCCATGAAGGCAGAAAGCATCTGTTTTGTTCCTGGTCTCTCTAGGGGCCAGCAGAGTATGTGGTATATAGTAAGTGCTCAATAAATATTAACTGAATGGCAAGATGGATAGATGGCTAGAAGAAAAGATGAAAACTAAATATTTAGAAATTCCCAATTTATGGAGCAGGAAAAGGAAAAGGTACAAGGTAAGGAATTTTCAGAGAAGTAAAGCAGGGACAGACATGGATTCATACGAAGGACAAATTCATTTTCAGGAGGACTTTTGGGACAATAGTATCAAATAGTAAGACTTGCCAGAAGATGAGGCCTTATTTGATAAAGTGAGCATAGCTAAAGTTTCTCATTTTGAAAAGATTCCAAGTGTGTCTGATTGTATGATCTTCTGAGAATTATAGGAAAAATACTAATACTTAAGAGTTCAAATAACAATTTGCAGGGAAACAGTTTGCTCTTCTATGCTTCTATGTCTTTACATTCTGGTATGTCTGCATCATTTGAGTTTTAGTGAACAAAAAGCCAATATTAACAATTGACGCAGGACTTATCTCAAGTCTCCATGCCTATTGATAGCTTTAGGTTTGAGGTTATCTAGGAGTCATTAATAACTGTCTCTTAGCTATTAGAAATGGTGGCAAAATACCTAGGTGGACAGGCCTGGCTTTACAAGAATCAGAATATTCAAGCACAAATGATAATGGTAAAATTCACTTATTTATTTAGCACAATCCATATGAAAAAGGTTTGGATCCACCCTTTGCTTAGTGACCTGAAAATCTTGGAATTCCTACTCAACCACCTCCCTCAGTGTCACTATTAAAATCATTTACTAGCCATTCATGCCATTATATGAACAATTAGACAAAGCAAGTTATATTCATGATTTTTCACGCTCCCGATTGATATGGAAATGCAAATTCTCAGAATTTACTAAAATTCTTTGTGCTACAACTAGTATTAAATCTTTTATGAGATTACTAATTGCAAGACTACAGAGAAAAATGCAATTTTTTGAAAAATTCTTCCCTTTGTAGTCTATGCTTATCATCATAAAGCTACTTGTCTTCTTTTTGCAGAAATGTCTTTAATAATAGAGATTCTTCAGTTTACTTAAATCTTTAAAGCTCTATGTCTTAATTGCTGTTGCTATTCACTTTCTATTACTGATTTTTTTTAAATCTGTGCGCATTTATTTGGATTTTATATATCCATGCATTTTCTTTAAACTTCTAAGTAGATGCACTTCTCACCATTAGAAAAGAAAATTCTTTTTTAAAATTTACTTTATTTTTTAATAGACTTTGCTTTTTTTTTTTTTTTTTGCGGTACGCGGGCCTCTCACTGTTGTGGCCTCTGCTGTGGAGCACAGGCTCCAGACGCACAGGCCCAGCGGCCATGGCTCACGGGCCCAGCCGCTCTGCGGCATGTGGGATCCTCCCAGACCGGGGCACGAACCCGTGTCCCCTGCATCGGCAGGCGGACTCTCAACCACTGCGCCACCAGGGAAGCCCAGACTTTGCTTTTTAGGGCAGTTTTAAGTTCACAGCAAAACTGAGAGAAAGGTACATAGATTCCCCCTATACCCCCTGCTCCCACACATGCATAGCCTCCCCCATTGTCAACTTATTTATTTATTACAACTGCGGAACCTACATTGACACGTCATTATCACCCTAAGTCCATAGTTTACATTAGGGTTCACTCTTGGTGTTGTACATGCTATGGGTTTTGACAAAACTATAATGGCATCCACCATTATAGTATCATACAGAGTAGTTTCACTGCACTAAAAATCTTCTGTGCTGGGCTTCCCTGGTGGTGCAGTGGTTAAGAATCTGCCTGCCAGTGCAAGGGACACGGGTTGGAGCCCTGGTCCAGGAAGATCCCACATGCCACGGAGCAACTATGCTTGTGTGCCACAACTACTGAAGTCTGCACGCCTAAAGCCCGTGCTCCGAAACAAACAAAAGCCACCGCAATGAGAAGCCTGCACACAGCAAAGAAGAGTAGCCGCTGCACAGCAACGAACACTCAACACAGCCAAATAAGTAAATTTATGAAAAGAAAAAAAAATCCTCTGTGCTATGCCTACTCATCCCTCCCTCCCCCTTAACCCCAACCATCGATATTTTTAGTTTCCATAGTTTTGCTTTTCCCAGAATGTCATACAGTTGGCATCATAGAGTGCATAACATTTTCAGACAGGCTTCTTTCACTTAGTAATGTGCATTTAAAATTACCCCATATCTTTTCATGGCTTGATTGATAATTTAGTTTTAAGCACTGAATATGGTTCCATTATCTGAATATATCAGAGATTATTTATCCATTTACCTACTGAAGGTCATCTTGGTTGCTTCCAGGTGTTGGCAGTTATGAATAAGCTACCATAGACATTTGTGTGCAGGTTTTCGTATAGACATAAATTTTCTGCTTCTTTGAGTAAATATCAAGGAGCATGTCTGCTAGACGGTATGGTAAGAGTATGTTTAGTTTTGTAAGAAACCACCAATTTGTCTTCCAAAGTGGCCATACCGTTTTGCGTTCCCACCAGCAATGAACAGGAGTTCCTGTAGCTCCACATCCTCCCAGCAGTTGTCAGTGATCTGAATTTTGGCCATTCTATTAAGTGTTTGGTGGTAGAAATTTTATTTTTTTTTTAAGTTGTAGTTTGTACTTGTTACCCTGCATTGGTCTTTTTGCTGGGTTCAATTTCTCCATGCTATTCCACACCTCGCTCCACAAATAAAAATTAACCCATAATATGACAAAAATCTAAATATAAAAAGCTAAAACCCTGGGCTTCCCTGGTGGCACAGTGGTTGCGAGTCCACCTGCCAATGCAAGGGACACGGGTTCGTGCCCCGGTCCGGGAGGATCCCACATGCCGCAGAGCGGCCGGGCCCGTGAGCCGCTGAGCCTGTGCGTCCGGAGCCTGCGCTCCGCAACGGGAGAGGCCCAACAGTGAGAGGCCCGCGTACCACAAAAAAAAAAAAAAAAAAAAGCTAAAACCCTAAAGCTTCTAGAAGAAAATATAGGTAAAAACCTTTGCATTCTAAGTTGTGTCCTTGCTCAATGAAACTGCATAGAACAAATCTGATTACTATTCTGCACACCAACCCTTCTGCAAGAAGCAGGATGCCCTTATGTGCCAACTCTAGATATCCCAATTATGCATACTCTGCTTTTCACCCTTCTATAAACTGACAGGAGCAGCATAACTGAGGTTCCATCTCTCAAAGACTCCACTCATCCTGGAATTTTTCTTTTTCATTAGTCTGTTGTCCCATCAAGATCTGTCCCACTTTCAAGATCTGTCCCACTTTTTTGATCTTTACTTCCTCTGACCTCAAGTTAAACCAGACACTGCTACTTGGAAACAGAGCCATTTAACAGGAATAACAGGCTGTTGGCTGCTATGAAAAGGCAAATATGAAGTGGCACATTTTGTCACCTAATTTAGTGTACTGTTGTTTTCAGAGAGTGTTTAGGGTTTCCTTGACCTGTCTGGGGAGTGAGTAGGATACGGACACTTGACCCACGGTATCTTTCCCCACTGCCTATAATTCATCAATGGAATCTTGTATGTTTTTCACATCTCATATTACTTTATTCATCTCAACCCTCACTAACAGCAGACTGACAGGGCAAAGGTGAGAAAAGTTTAAATAACTTGAGAGTTATTTTGGAAAATACATCAGGCCCTTTGAAAGTGTCTCTGATTGAATTTTTCACATTTGGTCTCTCCTGTTGTCTTTGGACTTCCCTAGAGACTCATTCTTAAATATTCTAAGCCTTGCCATTCTTTTATCTGTAATCACCTATTATGATACAGGGCCCTGTTAATGTGGTGGTGAGGTATGTGGGAGGGGAAGTATTCAATGAATCTGTGATTTTCTCACCTGTAACATGAGAGGATCTGATTTGAATCTCTAAGCAGCTTCACATTCTTTACTAAACTATGGCACAGATTCTATGACTCTCTGATTCATTTTTCTGATGTTTTATAGAGTGAATTGATCAGGTTTCCTAGAGTAATATGTGGAGTAATATGTGGAGCCTTTTAGCAGTATTAGCATACCAGGATCTTGTTAGAAATGCATTTTTCAGACTCCATTCTAGACCTACTAAATCAGGAATGCTGAGGTAGGGTCTTGCAATCTGTTTTTAATAAGCCCTCTATGGAATTGTGATGTAGCTAAAGTTTAAGAACAATTATCAAGAAACTGTCTTGACTCTGTGGTAGGAGATAATCAATTAATTATTCTGGGTGCTGTGTAATAGTTCCAGCTCTTCCTCACATATCTGAAATAATAGTCTCGGGCAGTATGCAAACTGGATCAGAAATCACCTCCAGTTCCATAAACAGAATTAAAATTATTGAACCTAGAATTGTGAAGTCAGATGATTTATTATAAGAAATTCATGTCATACTTAAAACCTATTGTGTAATTTCCCATACTCATTAGTGACTCCAGAATGATCATGTTAATTTAATTACACATTATTTGAATTGAAATAAATCATTCAACCCCCCACCTCTAGTTCTCATTGATTTCGTCTGTAAACAGAAAAGATATCAATGGAAAATTATAGCTGTAAAATCCTATGATTCAGAATCCAATAATTTAATACTGCCAATAATTTAAAGATAATCGTTGTTCTCTATTATCCTTATTCTAAGAGCATTAGAATATTTAGCATTATATGTAACATATAATAGAGGATTTGTATTACTGTAACATTTTCATCCTGATGTTTTAGCAATCTAAACACATATCCCTTTGAAGTTCCCTAAAGACTGTATTTTCATGAAAGTCTATTTAAGGTAACACAAGTAGGTTTTACTTTTATGAAAAAAAATTAATAATAATTTTTGTGACCCTGTTCTTTGAACATAGCCCTATTCAACCAAGCGTACAAATGTTCTTGCTATTGATAAGCCTCAGTAGTTAAAACCACTTCACAGGAGAATCTATAAATAAAAGGTTTCTCTGTTTCCTTATTTGAAAACACCTGACTTAATAAAGAAGATCTGTTGGCACTTTTTTTTCCCCAGGAAACTCTCTACCATGAAGACTCATCTCTTTTTCTTTATTCTACTCTTTTGGGTCACAATTTTACCAGGTAACACGGAAATGTTAATGGGCATACTTGTGCTAATGAATTTGAGGAGGCATCAGTTTTTCCTTGTTAAAAGTATGGTAATAACATAGAGATTAAAAGGTTTTTATGTTAAATGCAACGTGCTACTCTGGATTGAACCCTGGAACAGAAAAATAAAAAAAGACAATAGTGGGAAAACTGGTGAAATGTGAATAAACTCTGTAGTTTAGTTAACAGTATTATAGCAATATTAATTTTTTATTTTTGACAAATGTACCATGGGTAAATGAGATGTTACCATAAGGGGAAGTTGGTCTCTATTATCTTTGCAACTCTTCCATAAATCTAAAATGATTTCAAACAAAAAGTGTAAAACACCTGAAAGATCAATTCATTAGTCTCATCACCTTCATCTGGTAACAATTAGTTAGAATTGATTCTTGATGGAAAAAAGTATTCTTTAAGCATAACCAACTGGTTAAGTGGTAGATGGTTCAGTAAAAGAGAGAGACCTATTTACCTTTTCCTTCTTTTTAACCTATGCCAGTATACTACTTCCAGTCTAGGAAGACTTTCTTAATATTCTGTCCTTGGTACTATAGGTAAATCATGTCCCTTGTTGACCTTTCTTAAGATCACATGAATGTTGAGTGTAATAACTTGTACATGAGCTGTATTTTTCATGAGATTTTCCCCCCACAAGGATTATCTCTTCACATAAGGTATGTAACAAGATTCTCTTCTCCTGAACTAATGTGTAAATATGAATTGTACAGAAATAAAATAATAAATTTTGGAGATGGAGAACTTGTTGAGTTTACTCCCTTCTCCTTAAAGAGTTTAGTTTAAAGTGAAAGGCTGAGCTCAAGTCTGCCCAATTTATAATATTGGCACTGAAATTAGGTTCCGTTCACTAACTCTAGGAAAATACTCCTTTGTAGTACCTGGCTGACATTTTTAGGACAAATGAAAATCATAATAGAGGCCTAGGAGAATGAATTAACTTATTCTTTCACTGTGAATATTATAAAGTCTATCATGACAACCTAAAAATTTTCACAAAATAAACTGATAAATTATCATTAAAAGGTTGCAAATGGAGAAACTTCTATATAGGGGCCAAACATCAATGAAGTAACAAAGTAATACAGTTAATTGTTAATTTAACTAAGAAAATAACTTCCTCTACCTCCATTCAAAAATTGTTAGAAAAGGATCTCTGTATTTTTTTCCAGACCTAGAAAGGGCCAAAAGGAAATTCTACACAGATTCATATTGCTTTTAACATTATGATAAATCTTTTTAAATTTCTTTTAATTTTAACAATAGCTAAAACTAATAGATCACTATGCCAAGGGTTTTTATGTTTTGTTAGCTTATTTTTTCCTTATAACAGCTACATCAAGTGCCCTTAATAATGACTAATGTTATTCACACATTTATCAACAAATTTTTAAATGGTGTGTTCTGTAGAATTAGAAATTATAAGCCACTTGGGGGAATACAGTGACATAGATTACAACATCAGTGTTATTAACTTTTTGTATATTTTTTCTTATATTTTCAAAGTGAGGCCATTGTTCTTGTTAATCACACATGTACCAAACTTTTAGAGAATTCCTACCATTAGTGATACAAATTATATGTAAAAGTAAAGAAATATTCAACATACATATTTTCTTCACAAAATTAGAAAAGGTGTATGAAATATAGACACTTTGAGACAAAAATAAAGCAATAAGAATGTTGTCTTTCACCTTGTAATTCACCAACATATGGTGGTTGAACTAAACTGGATAAAATTGAATCTCATATATGACTCTTAGAGTTCCTCAGTTGTTTTTTGTATCTCACCTTCAGATGGTAAAAGTTCTTACTCAAAATTGAGGTACAAAAACTCATTTTCCACTCAGTTACAGATGAAAAAGTGTTTAGACAAAAGTCCTTACATTTTCTATGCATGGAAATTTCCGCTGAAGTCATTTAGCTTTCTCCTTCATTTTCTAGAAGTTATAAAGGCACCAAATGTCTAGAAATGAAACATTGTTTCACTCACACCTATTGTTTTATTCTGTCAAATTCAAAACTCTGTTATTGCTAACAATCACTTTTCAAGTCTGCCATGTGCTTTGGATGTAGGATGGTATAGTTTTGTACTGAAAGGGTAATCATGATTTTTTCCCATTTCCAAGAAGGTTAACGATAGTCTACCACAGGGGTCCCCAACCCCCTGGCCACAGAACACCACACAGCAGGAGGTGAGCAAGTGGGTGAGCGATCGAAGGTTCATCTGCAGCTTCCCATCACTCACATGACCACTGAACTATCCCCCCACCCCCATCTCCCCCCACCTCACCCCACCCCGGTCCGTGGAAAAATTGTCTTCCACGAAACCGGTCCCTGGTGCCAAAAAGGTTGGGGACCGCTCTTCTACAGAATGAAATAGCAAGTCAGTGAAATCAAAAACAAATTATGGGTTGAAGAGATATTTTAAGAGATGCCATGCCCATTTTTAGCTTATATATTAAGTAGAGTTTTATGTATTGTTTAAATAAATTCCTTAACGTGTGAAAATGTTATAGATGCCGTATGAATGATGCTATGAAGTGCTTTGTGAGAGCAATGGAGAGATGACTTTCTTGAAAATGATCAACAGAGATTTCAGAGAGAAGATAGTATTTGAGCAGTGTATCTGAGGACAGAGAAAATATATGTTTGGCTTATCACAGCATTGCTAGAACAGTGGTTTTCAGTGAGGGGCAACTTTGCCCCCATGGAGACATTAGGCAGTGTCTGGAGACCTTTTAGGTTGTCACAACTGGTACTACTGGCATCTAATGGGTAGAGGCCAGGGATGCTGCTAAATACCCTTCACTGAATAGGATCGCATCTCACAGCAAAGAACTGTCCAAAAAGTCCATAGTACTTAGGATGAGAAACCCTGCCCTTGGGACTGTCAGAGTTTGACAAGAAGTGGACTTAATAGTTGAATGAGTGGATGGATGCTTGCAAAGACGAGTATTAGTGATCCAAAGACACAAGCTTCAGGAATACTCATATTTAGAGGTCAGAATGAGGAGAAAGAAGACAATAATTTCACTTTTAGAAAAGTGAAATAAGACAAGGAATAAGAAAGGGGTGAGGCCAGTTTAGGGTGAAATATTGGACAATAGTGTTGAATGTGACAGAACTCTTGTCAAAATGAGTATAATTCAGGTTTCTATCACTGGCAAATCATTTATGGGCTTGATAATAGTAACTCCCCAGAAACTGTAGAATAAATAATGATATTAAGAAGTTAGCATTTAAACTGTGCCGAGTAACTATTATTTTGGCTGTAAACTGTGTCATATTCTGCATTGCTTCACTTATAGTGAGAAAACAGCTAATTTTAATAGAAGAGCTAGGTTTTATACCAGCTATTTATACCAACAATATGGATAAAGTAGTTCCGAGTCTAGGGATCCACTAATAAGTATCACTACTCACCACCAACTGGTTGAAATGTAGACAGAATATCTCGGCAGAAAGGCCTGGCCTTTAAAGGAACTATTGGATACCAAATCTTAATGGCAGAAACTAGTGGCAAGATTTATTTGCTTTCATCCCACGAATATATAAAAACTATTTGAGTCTGACCTTTGGCCAGCTATCTGCAAAACTTAGAATTCTCCTACACCAGTTCTCCTTATTCTCATCATATTGTAAGGTGAATATCAAAAGTGATGTTTATGTTTTAAAAGACTCCAAAATAAAGGGCTTCTGAAAGTACATACATCAGTGCATAAGGTGAAATATGAAATTAAAATAGATTGGTTTAGAATGGATCTTTTATTTTCATTTTTAAAAAAATTTTTATTGGAGTATAGTTGCTTTACAATGTTGTGTTAGTTTATACTGTACAGCAAAGTGAATCAGCTATACGTATACGTATATCCCCTCTTTTTTGGATTTCCTTCCCATTTAGGTCACCATAGAGCACTGAGTAGAGTTCCCTGTGCTATACAGTAGGTCCTCGTTAATTATCTATTTTATACATAGTATCAATAGTGTAGATATGTCAATCCCAGTCTCCCAATTCCTCCCACCACCACCCTTCCCCCTTGGTAACCATACGTTTGTTCTCTACAACTGTATCTCTATTTCTGCTTTGTAAATAAGATCATCTATACCAATTTTTTCAGATTCCACATATATGCGTTGATATACGATATTTGTTTTTCTTTCTGACTTCACTCTGTATGACAGTCTCTAGGTCCATCCACGTCTCTACAAATGACCCAATTTCATTCCTTTTTATGGCTGAGTAATATTCCATTGTATATATGTACCACATCTTCTTTATC
>NC_041231.1:81564845-81623038 GCF_002837175.3 Physeter macrocephalus | reverse complement strand
TATATGCCCAGTAGTGGGATTGCTGGGTCACATGGTAGTTCTATTTTTAGTTTTTTAAGGAACCTCCCTACTGTTTTCCATAGTGGCTGTATCAATTTACATTCCCACCAACAGTGCAAGAATGGATCTTATAGTCCAATATCTCCCAGTTCCCTGAGTATCCCCAAATGTCCTAAATAATCAGCTTCTAGTGACAGTCAACCTCCAAACTATAAGATAAAACACGGAACTTGGAGCACTGGTAATTTCAGAAATCATCTAATGGGCAAAAATGGACCCATCTTCTAGTCATTCTCCTTTTAAAAAAAAAAATCAATGCTGACATCAAATATATCTCTAAGTTCATTTCTTTGGGGGGAAGTAAATCTCAAGATATACAAAGGAGTTGTAGGAATTCAGACAAATTGTCTAACATTGCTGCTCCTGACATTAAAGAAAAGTAAAATCAAGCTGCAGTAGAAATCTCTTGAAGGAGAACTCATAAAGCACAACAGTCAGCCTAAATAATGTGTGTGGGAGAGGGAGATAAATTATGTGGACTTTTGTTGTTGACTTGGAACTATCCTTCTGTTGCTACCCAGTCACTTGTAAAAAAGAAAGCTGGCACGGCTAAATGAAGTCCAAGACACTCTCTAATTTCCAGGATTTACCTTGCACCAACAAAGGACAGGACATTCACTTAAACTTCCTCAGTAAGAATTTCACAGTCATAAATTAGAAGGGGGCTTTTTCTTTGGCCCTACTCTACACTCGTTTGCTTATTGGATTTTCTCCTTTGAAAAGATGAGTGTGTCATAGCTATATTGCTAATTTCAGTCATTGTTTCCTTCTTACAGCCAGAAAAAGATACCCTCACTATGGTAGCTTGGATTTGAGGAGAGAGTGCAGAAGGGGTAACGGTCGATGTAAACCTGAGTGCCATAACACTGAAGTTAGGATTGCTTACTGCATAAGACCTGGAACTCATTGCTGCTTGCAGAAGTAAAGATGACAGAAGAAAAGAAAGAGACACGTGCTCCGAGAAGAAAGGACCAGTGTTATTAAGTCTCCCTTCACATCCTCAGCACATCCTTCTGGGCCTGCGTATCACAGTCATACATAAAGAATTAAATAAAATTGAATAGTGAACCGTTCAGAAGTGGTTCTATGTCACACGCGTTATCTGGCACATTTACACTGCATTTTCTCTTGATCTCTAGGTACCAGAAATAAGCAAGATGTATTTTATGGAAGTTCTTCAAGAACTGTTCACATTTCTGTGGGCCCTGTGCTAGTTGACATCAGCAATGTTGGGAGAAACCATAGATCAGAAGTATTGACCCATCTTATTTCTGAGATACAAGCCTCCAATCGAGATGTGCTGTTATATTATTATTAAACGCTGCTTGTAGATTATCCCATGACAAAAATATAAATCCACTGAATGTGTGAAGCAAGACCTTGAGAGTGCAGCTCCTTCTCTTGAGCGAGACAGAGCTGGAGTGAGAGAATGACAGAGTGTAAGAACAGAAGAGCAGGGGAAAATCACAATCAACTCCATTTTCTAGCCATATTGTTTATGTAGCGGAGAAAAATCTGCATCAGGCAATTGAAGAGGGAGTGAAAAGGGAAGAAAATAGTTTCATAAAGGAGAAGAGACAACATGTAATTAAATATTTTGACCAAGGAACTCAGAAACTATGACTAACAACTGAACTCAGCCCCTCCGTCCTGAGAGGTGACCCTGTCTAAGGAGATACACAGAGCAGGAGGTTTCCCCACAATCCTCTCAACAATACAAGTGGATCATACATTTTCTACTCAAAAAACGCAAATCCAGCTTCTTTTCTGAGTTTAGACATGCAGTTTAGTAATTTGTATCAATTCAGAATGCTTTAGAAAAAAAATCATCAATACCACAACAGAGTAATAAAACAGTTAGAAATTTCCCTTCCTCCCAAAATAAAATTAAATAATCCTTTGGTCATTTAAGTAAAGAAAAAGGACATCTATTGAGTGGATACCTGTGGGCCAGACTTGGACTCAGAAGGATACAAGTATTTCCAGGCCCCAGCTGCTCTCTTGATATTTGTATTATGGTGTCTCATCCCATATTCTAAAGGCAAATATGAGATCTAAGGGTCTATGTTCCTACTAAGCATTATCTATTACAGTGAAGTGCATGGGGAAATAATTTTCCCCTATTTAGATAAAGTTTCTAGATATATTTCTACCATGAGGGACTGTTTAATTTTTAGTTTTATTTTAATAAACATGAGTTCCCATTATGAAACAATTATTTGCTAGGCATACATTGGAGGCCTACATGCATTGTATTTCACATTTTAATAACTTAAAATAGATTTTGTCCAATGTGTTGCTTTGCAGTGTAAATGTCTTCAAAAGTATTTTTACAATATTCATTTAAAAAGAGTTTCTCAACCTTAGCATTATTGATATTTTAGTCCAACAATTCTTTATTGTGGCAGCTGTCCTGTGCGTTGTATCTTTAGCAACAAGACATTTCTCCACATCCCTAGCCTTCACCCAACAGATGTCGATAGCACTCTTTCCCCTAATTGTGACAACCAAAAATATCTACCTACGTTGCTAAATATGCCCTTTAGGGGGGCAAAATCACTCCTGGTTTAGAGCCACTGGTTTATAATTAAGCACTCTTTCTCACAGAAATTTAAAAATAAAAATGGAGACAAAAAAAATCAGCAATGTTTTCAGATAATCAATAAATTTTCCATGCTTTATGAGAACAAATATCTATTTGAATTTTTCAAATGTTATTAAAAATGAGCTAGAGATGATGCTATGTTGGTGGTCCCAGAAAAAGATTAGCCTAACTTTTGAACAATAAATATATCAGCCACACTGAGAAGGAGATTAGTAAAATAAATGCTCCATAGGAAAGTTTGATTATTATTGATATTTGTCCTACCTGACCAGATACTGAGCCAGAATTACATCAAAGCCTGTAAAGGAAAATTGAGAAGGCTAATATACTAGCAGTATGGAGCAAGTAAGAATTGAATGTTTTAGTGATCACCCAGAAGCGGTAGATGGGTAGAGGTTTCTTGGAAGACACTTGAGATTCTTCTGCATGTGAACTAGTCTGTACTGGTAGACCCCCCCCATCTTTCAGTGCTTGACAGAGAAAACCAAAACCATCTAAATTTTTGATCTGGTCTCTCCTTGTGTAGCCCAGTGTACATTCAAGCTACCAGCTTCTGCCTTCAGCACAAGGGACAAATGTGACAGTCTTGAAGAATGCACATCAAGTATGAAATTAATATTCTTCCCTGTGGAAATCTTTTAGTTCTTTGTGATATCAACTGAAAATTCTAGAAGCCCCTTTAATGAAGTTCTGCAGCCAGCTTTCTTAAAAAGAAACAGGTGTCACTGATTATTCATATTGCCTTCAGAATTTATTAACAAAAAAAGAAAAGAAAAAAGGGGGAAAATACTTATAAATGCAAAGATTTCTGGAAACTTTCTTGCTCATACACTGTAATTTTCATTGCATTTACTGACCAAACAGTTAGATAATCTTAAATTAAACTAGTTTGCTCTAAAAAGCTGAAAGTTTTGCATTTTCCCCTCCTTTGGCCCAGAATCTGAATTTTGATGACATTATGTATTTCCCTTTACTTTTAGTTTTCTGTAAGTTTTGATTGGCAGAGACCTTGATGAAATAGACACCACGAGGTATCACATATTTTTGTTGTTATTTAGTAGCTCAATATACACCTGAATCAATTAAAAGCATTATGTTGAAACCATCAAATTCCAGAACAGGACTAGGAAGAGAAGAATTAACATCCAGCATGATATCATGCATTCAAACCCAATCTATTTCAGAATTAATTTCACCTCAATGTCCTTGGGCAAGAACAAAATCTAATTCCAATTAATAATTTATTTATTCAGACAGCATTTGATTAAGGGCTTGCTTCTTCCCAGGTATGATGTCATGGGTTTTAGATCTGAAGATTAAAAAATTACACCTTGTGTCTTAAGGCACTGTTATTAACTGATTACAAACTGAGTTTTAAGTACTATTCAACTGATAGAGTTAAAAAATGAATAAAACATGGGATCCGCTCCCAAGATCAATGTCAATTCATAATACTGAAAATATGTGAGTTAGATTCTGCATTCCTCACCCCCTCATTTATTTACCAGTTCAATAAATACTCATCGAGAACCTACTATGTGTCAGCCATAATGTAATAAGATTGGGACACATCAATAAACAGCACAAACAATAATCCCTATATTTCTGGAGCCATATTTTAGAGGTAGAGACAAATACAAACAGTAAACATAATAAATAAGCAAATAAATAAGCAAATTTCTCTGTTGATAAATCAAACAGAGCTAAGGAACCCCAAAATGCTGTTGGGCTGTAATAATTTAAAATAGGATTTTTCAGGGGTCCCTTATTGAGAAAGTGACCTTTGAGCAAAATAATGAGAAAGGCAAAGAACTGATCATGAGAACATACTTGAGATTTGTGAGGAATGCCGGTGAAGCAAGGGTAGCTGGCAAAGAGTGACTTAGGAGGAGAGTCATGGGTAAGCTGGTCAGAAGGGAAATGTATATACAGATTATCCAGAGCCTTTAGGAACTAGAAAGGATCTTGCCTTCTATTCTGAGAGAAATCCAGTGAGTTTCAGCCAGAGGAAAAACATGATTTGAATTTCGTTTTAAAAAAACATCCCTGAAGTGCTTTCATGATTAGGTGGTATTGAAATAATATGGGTAATACATGATGGTAGCAGGGTGGTAACAATAAAAACAGTGAGGAATGGTAGGATTATGGATATGTAAAGTAGAGTTAGTCAGATTTATATATTTTTAACATCTTTTTTGAAGTATAATTGCTTTACAATGTTGTGTTAGTTTCTGCTGTATAACAAAATGAATTAGCTATACGTATACATATATCTCCATATTCCCCTCCCTCTTGCATCTCCCTCCCACCCTCCTTATGTGGGCACCCCTCTAGGTGGTCACCAAGCACTAAGCTGATGTCCCTGTGCTATGCGGCGGCTTCCCACTAGCTATCTGTTTTACATTTGGTAGTGTATATATGTCAATGCCACTCTCTCACTTCATCACAGAGGGGGATATTAGTCAGATTTTATGAGAGTTTTTTCCTTTAAGCTATTTTCTAATCTGCCTTATTCTATTCTTTACCAAACCTTCTTAAAAAGTAGCCTAGACTCATAGTCTCCACTCTATCAAATATTATACTCTTCTCCCCAATACATTTATCCATTTCAATTAACTGAAAATCTTCTTGCTAATATTATAAAAGTTTTCCAAAAAGCAAACCCAAAGACTTATTTTAATTCTTCATCTTGCTGGAATTCTGCACATGGCTAGAGTTGGTCACTATTTTGACAATTATTAACTGACTTCTCCATTTTGATAGTCTCTTGAATGCCATGACCTCTAGTGTTTTGTCCCTGAATCTCCTTTCTTCTTGTTTGATATGCTTTCCCAAGATAATCTGGTTTACTACAATGACTTCTTCTATCAGCAAGCATTTTTCTCAATATATTTCCCAAACCACAAAGCTATATTTATTACTACTTCTGGAACTTATGTATTCGGCCAGCTTCCAAATTTTTTAATCCCGATATGTCAAAAATAGAGCTTCTTACAAAGCGTAAAGTCTTTCCTCTTCTTATTATTCTCTGTTTCATTAACTGCTATTATCAACTACACAGTATTAAAAGCTAAAACACTTGATATCATTGTTGCTCTGCTTTCCAGCAGTACTCTTCTCCCAAATCCAAAAGTTACCAAGTTGGGCTCCTTCGAATTCATAAATATCTCCTAACTTCACTTTCTCCTCTTTATTTTAAATCCCGTTAACTCAATTCTATTTCTCATTATTTTGTATTTAGAATGTTCTAAAAACTGTCTAACTAGCTTCTCTGCTACAAAACTCTACTCCCTTAAAGAGAAAATGGTGTTTTAAATCTCTCTAGTTTCACCTCTCCATTCATGACAATATTCAGTTCCTCAGTTTTGCAGGTCTTTTGCCACCTGTACCCAGTTTGACTCTGTATTTTATGAAGTCTGTGTCCACATCACTTCAGTTATGCTAAAGTGATACCATTCTGCATGTATCATAAATTCTTTCAAAACACCATATCTGTGTTTAGGAGATATGCCTATATCTAATCTATCTATCTATCTATCTATCTATCTATCATTTGGTCCTATGGGTGAAATGGGAATGGTTATCCCTATCTCATAAGGTTATTATAGTATTAAATCAGAGAGTGAATATATTAATAACTTGCTTAGTAAAGAACCTGAAATCTAAAGAACACTTAGTCAAGCATAGCTGTTAATAACGGTTATGGTAGTAGTAGCTATAGTAGTATTAGTAAAAAACAGACCTTTCTAGGAAGAGCTCCTTATTTTATGCTGTGAAGACATTTTATTTATATATCAGAATTGCCTTTACAAGTGATATTGTATTTTTTTCATTTCTATGTCATCATCTCCCAACTAAAGACACTGGCTGTCTTCTGGAGCTTAATTATTTTATTTATTTTTTTCATCTGCATCCAGCACAGTATCAAGTACAACATAGTTGCCTACTAAATGTGTGCTGTGTGAATCAGGAGAGAAGGTATTCTCTTCATTTAATAGTGAAAATGAAGAAAAACCGGTGAGTTAATAAAGGGTTTTTCTTTAACTTGCCACAAACCTATAAATCATTCATACTGACTATAAAAACTTACTTTACTAATTTGGGGGCTACAAACTAGTTCCATTTGTGTTATCTTATTCGATTGTCACACAAGCCTCTGAAGTACACAGTTATTATTAAACACATTTTACAGTTGAAGAAACTAGCATAGGAGTTAAGTCATTTGCTCAGTTGATAAAGGAAATAACTGACGGAGATTGTAATAAATAAAGTCCAGAGAGGTTTTCAGTATATAACACCAGTTAGATTTCTTTCTATGATGACATATTTGTTCACTCACCCATTTTTTCAGTTATTTACACATTTATTGAGTATGTTGTTTCAAGCACTTTGTTACATGCTGAAATAAATCAGTAAACAAGGCAGACAGCCTGCTTGATGGAAGACAGCTTGCACTATAGCAGGGCACAAGCACTGATAACAGTGTTTCATCTGGGGTCAGTTTTAAGGGTGAATGCAAAAGGGAAGTAAAAACAATGGGTAGGAGAATAACCTGATTTTGAAACCTTATTCATTTTTTAATACTATAAAAGGAGTTTACGTGTTTCATCTCATTATAACTTTTCAAATTTCACGAAACCCTCAATTTCATAAGGAAATTGAAATCCAGTGGACTAAATCATTTGTCCAATATATCACAGCTGGTAAGTAGAGTACACAGGATTGAAACATAGTACTATCTGGTTCTGAAAGACCATACCCTTTCAAAATACAATATTGTCCAAACTTCCAAACAACCTATGGCCTTGTTTCTACATTGATTTAAACTTGGACCCAGTGAGAGCAGACATCCTCCAAACCCACCTCTTCTTACTTTCAACTCTTCCTTTCTACTTGCCCAGAGTATCATGAGATGGGCAGAACAGTCATCTCCTCGGAGATGGGGAGATACATGCCGGACATTTCTTCTGGGAGGCTGAAGAACCCCCCACAGAACTTGGGAAAACTAACATTTAATAAACTCTATGGGAACCACTGAGCTTTGAACCTTCGGTTTTCTAAGAGCTGTCCATACGCATATGGGCAAGCAGGACGTGTCACATTGCTGTCCACCATATACTGCCACCATAATTGTAGCTCTTCACTCTTGCCCAGACTCCCAGAAATCTTTCAAGAACATATACTCCTTATGGGGCCTCCAAACTAGTGTTTATATTTTTCTTATCATGAAAATTTGTTATCATCAACTTCATTTCTCCAGTTACGTTTAAAAAGTGCAGACATATTAGAAGGCGAAAGAGATGCTATGTGTCCTTCCTCCAGTTACTTATTTTTGCTTATATGTAGTATATATCAGCTAGTTTCAATCACCTCACATGAATGTTTATGTGCTCATGGGTGACATTTGTATAGCACTGAACAGTTTCTAACACGTCACATAACCAATTTTCACAACAATGCTCTGAGGATGTGTTATTCTCACTCACAGTTTTCACCTGACATAGCTGTGATTCTAAACAGGTATCTTATTTTCAAATAACTAAGAAGTGTGATAGAACCAATTTTTCAATGCACCCTCTTTGTTTCCAGATCATATAGTTCTATACATTTCTTTATTATTTAAAACGTTTCTACTCTTTGAAAAAATGAGAAAGTGAAAGCAACATTAGAATATTTTAATGTTACTCATGATCTCTATAAATCCACACTTCTCTTTTCTGAATTTAACATAACATAGATCTGATGGGTTGACAAGATGTTATGGTCTCAGGCATGTTGATTAGTTTAAAAAGTACTACCCTGGCAAAAGACTTTTAGAAAAGCAAAATGCAATCATGCAGCACACCCTTTCCTCCTTTAAATTATGTTAAATATAACTTCAGATTTCACCAAAATTCATCAATGGCCAGAGATTGTCTCATCATGAATTATCTTCCCATTCCCAAAGAAGGTACATATATTCACATGTCAAAACCTTCCTGACAATCTCTTGCACTTTAAGCTTAACTTCTTTCTCTTTCCTACTGACTTTATTAATAATAGAGTTAGTATATGTGAAGTCTTCTCTATGTTCTCTACATCTGAAGTTACTGGCCAGTTCTCAGCCTACTGCTTGGAGAATCCTAGGTACTCAAACACCTGCCACATGGAATGAAATGAAACACCATTCTGAATTTCAGTTAGATTCTAGGCAGACAATTCGGTTCTATGAGTTGACATTATATAATTTTAATCTAAATTCAATTCAATTAATTCTCCAAATTTTAATGAAAGTATTCTGCGGTATTTTTCCTGACACACACACATATGCAAAATTTAATATTCAAAATGTATGTATGGTAGCTATATTTATTATAGTCTGTAGGGCAGATGGGTGGAATGACTTATCCAAGATAAATAAATACTATGATAAAATTTAGGGGAAAGAAATAAGCCTGACTTCAAAGTGTCTTCTATTCTAAAGCATTGGTTGCAGTACAATTGAATCTTTAAGAAAAATAAAACCTTAGCTTCTGTGTACTATAATTTAGTGCAGCGGTCCCCAACCATTTTGGTACCAGGGACCAGTTTCGTGGAAGACAACTTTTCCACAGACGGGGTAGGGGGCTGTGGGGGGATAGTTCAGGCAGTAATGGGAGCGATGGGGAGCCGCAGATGAGGCTTCACTCCCTCACCCACCGCTCACCTCCTGCTCTGAGGCCCCAGTTCTTGACCGCCGCGGGCCAGGGGTTGGGGATCCCTGATTTAGTGTATGAACAGGAAACTGTGACTTTGGAATCTCAGAACATCTTTCTTTGCATTGTCCTAGATGACTCACGGCAAACTAGAAGCTAACAGGGGGCTCCACTTTCTACTAAATACTTAATATACAACAAAACTGTGTTTCTATGTGCATATCTAAGGTAGCTTACTTTTTAATAAATTATTCTATGAATAAGTATTTTCATGCCTACTGTGTTCCAGTTATCGGGGATATACTGGGTAGGAGATAACAAAGAATCAGAAGAAACCATAACTATCACATAGGGGTTTATATTTTGGCTGCAAGAATAAACAAATGTTTAAAAAAATACATACAATTAAGTACTAAATTATGTGATGTAGACTGTTGAAAGGAACAAATCCATTTGCTCTAGTATAATGAAAAAGATTTCAATTAAGAGTAAGATCTGGAATGGAGAAGAAAGTGTTGAACAAATGATACTGTGAGGAGGAAATAAGAATCGGTTTAAAAAATTGAGAAAACATGAAATGAAAAAATGAAGTAAGAAAAAAAGATAGGGGAGTAAGAGCCCCTAGAAGCCACCTGAAATTTAATACTGATGTGAGCTGTAAGATAAGGATGTACACTTTTTGTGCCAGTGAAATGTTTGTATCTTTGTCACCTTTTGAAACAACTGGTAAATTGTCCTGTAAAACAACCTGACATCTCAAACACTCCATCTCCTACACAAATGATCTCATGAGTAGAACACGTTGTTTTTTCCCTTTAGTAAAAAAATTAGATTGCTGACTTTAGATGTCTTTCTTGATTGCAGCCAGAAGTGAACTTGAACCAAAGTATAGATTTGAGAGATGCCAAGAAGTGAAAGGAATATGTAAAACATTTTGTGATGACGTTGAGTATGATTATGGATACTGCGTTAAATGGAGAATTCAGTGCTGCATATAAACTCTGGAAACCAGAGGTACAATTGAACATCTGCACTAAGTCTTTAAAAGAGATACATCTTATTGACTCAAGAGTAGGTAAAAAGAAAATGTTTGCAGTGTTTAATGGAAATATATACTTTCAAATCTTAAATATCACTGTTTACATAAATAAAAATAATTTACAGTCTCTAATCTGTCTATTCTTTGCACACTTTCTTTGTATTTCGGATGGATGAACACAGGAAAAGAGTGGCTTTTGCATTTTCAGAAGTTGTCCTGTTGGGGACCAGGAATGAGGAGATGGCATTTAGTTTAACAACAGATTATTAATGTCACATACACCTGTGTGCTTAAAATTGTTCAGGCTACTTTATCTGAAATATTTAAGTTATATGGTTTACAGGGATGTTGATACATCTTATGATTCCATTTAATCAAGGCGAGTAATGAATTTCTGGACTAGCCACTTCAAAGGAGAACATATTAGCCATCAAGCAGAACACAGAACCCGCAGCAGGACCCTGCAGGGAACAAGAGAGACCTGTAGGTTGCAAGGCTGAAAGTAGAATGTGGCTCAGAGACCAACTGTTCAAGAACTTTCACCCACATAGTTTTTATTATGTTTCCACAGATAACTATGGAAGCTGGGGAGTTAGTTTAAAAACAAGGGTAATAAAGTTTTCTAAATGAAAACTGGAGGTTCAGAGATCAAAAACTCAAATCCACTACCCAGGAATCATTAACAAAATTAACATCCTTGAAAACTGCTAAGCCTTGGATGACAGCATGCAGGTTTTCTTTAATTTTTTTGAGGTATGTTGGTGAAGTTCTTCAGCTATAGTCCCGTTTAATAAGCCACAGATTCAATGATCTTCTAAGATTTAGAATTAAACTATGAACAACACAGATAAGCTATAAATACAGATAGGTCCCTCATCACAAACTCTAGTGAGCTTGACCTATATAATGTCATATTTCTTGCTTTAAGAAACCTCACCAGCAACAGGACTTTGTTATTTGTAATGTTTTCCTTCTTTTTAGCACATCTTCCTTCCATAAAAGTAACATATTTTTTGGATTTTTTTTCTTGAAACCTATTGAAGTGCATTCTTGAAGTTCTGTTCAGATTACTACGTATGATCCAAGTAAATACAGAGCTAGTCAAATGGTGCTGATAAAGAATCCAGGATTAACTCAGCAGGACATAGCTTAACTTGTAACTAAGAACATAAACTCTGACAGGGTGAGCGCCTGCTAAGCTGATGTGCTCTAGGGCATCAATACTCAAAGTGTGCTCTACAGAACAAGAGCATTTATACCACAGGACAGCTTGTGAGCAATGGAGCATCTCTGCCCTGCTCCATAACTACTGAGTCAGAATCTGAATTTTAACAAGAACCCAGGGGATTCACGTGCAAATTAGAGCTCAAGAAACACTGTTTTAGCAACACATCAGAGCTGCATCCAGCTACTAATCAATCTCTATCTTCCTCCTTCCCTCCCCTTTCCCTCTTTTTTTCTCCCCCTCTTTCCCCTCTAAAGCATTTATCCTCATCTCTCAGCTACCCTGAACTTTCCCCTGTGGGAGTTTCTGGTTTTGTCTGTGTGTTAGACATCGTTGGAGGATGTGAATGTCCCCTATAGGACACATGTATTGTGAGATAAAAGGAAGCCCCGTGCCATAAACTCCCACATGGCTCACTGTGTCATATTATTGGATTGTTCCTTAAAAAAGTACAAAATCGAATCCAAGGCCAACCGGAAGCGGGGAGGAGAGGACAGATACATATCAATGATCAATGTTCTGACAATGGTCAGATTGTCAAGGACAGGCTCTCCTTATTTGTGGTTGGACCTGAGAGGTAGGAGTTTCTGCAGATTCAAAGGGAGAACTGAATGAAATGACAGGGAGAGTCAAAAACAAGGGGAACAATGAATAAGCAGCTCAGAGAGACACTATCTGAGCTACCACTTCTCCCTCATAGACCACTGCAGTAATCTCCAAAGTCACCTCCCTCCCTGACTCTGCTTTTACCCCCTTCCAAACAGAGTGGGAACTAGAGTGAATTCCTAAACACTTAGCCACCTTCCATCAAACATGTCATAAGATCCACCACTTCCCCATGAGCTGAAAAGCCCAGTAGAGATGGAGCCCCTACTGCTCCCTGACCTCCACCCCTGACTTGTCCATTTCTCAATAAGTGTCAGTGTCTCACCTGCTCTTTTCTCCTCACACACATTATGCTCTCTGGAATATTTAACTTTGGCCCTCTGCATGAGACACCCTTTGTTGGTCATCTCTTTCTCAGGATGGTGGAAGTCATCTTTGGACCATTTAATACAATGTCTTTCTTGGTAACCACTCTCTTTCCTAACACTCTATGGAATTTTATGAAGAGAAATTCATATCTGAAAATTAAACTCCAAGCGTGGCTGTCACCATGCTCTTCTGGTCTACTGCGCAATCCTAGAGTCTTGAGTGACACCAACGCATAGTGAGAACTCAGTAATTTGTTAAGTTATTAATGAGTGCTTTCCTTGTTAGATTCACGCATTATCTCATTTAATATGCAGTACAACTCAATACGTTTTGATATTAAAATCACCATTTTAGAGATAAGGAAATTGAACCTCCAAAAGATCACTTAGTAAAAGCAAGCCTAACATTCAACTCCAGGGCTTTCTAACGTCAAAGAATTGGCTCTTTCTATATCCTAAAATCAGTCAGCCTGATCAAGGGGTCCCAGACGGAGGTAATCTGTCAAGGGTATGAATGCTCAGAAGTAGGAAACTGCATTAAATGAACTTTGGAAATACTTTATAAATCTTGTTTTCTTCATTTCCGAGAGTCTGCAGACAACTTTCAAAGGGATAGAAGCATGCACTTGACAGTTATCTACATTCTTTAGTTTGGTTTCATTTCCTCAAATAAATTCTTACTTATCTTCAATTAGAAGCTGTTTTCTCAGATGTATTATGATTTTTGTTAATTTTTTTCAACAAAATAGGGACTTTGAAGTAAGGTCTTTGCATAGTGGTGAAGTGGGGAAAAATTGGGCTTCACCTGTGACATCCCTGAGGGATATATTTCCATAAGAACTATGGGAAATATAAATATTCTCAGATTTTATTATTTAATTTTTTTAGTTGTTTTATTCCGACTCTTTTTTCTTTCCATCTCTAAGTACACTCTGTGTGTCCACATATACACATACATATTCGCACACAAATATATATATATATTTGTAAAATATTTTTTCCTCCACAGGTGGTCTCCTAACTCATGGTGCATGTGAAATATCAAAGGATGAAATTCCCAGTAGAGCAATGGCTTATGAATCCCAGAGCACAGTAAAATGTAGAGAACAGGGAAAAAAGCATTGTCTGGGTCAGATTAAGTACTCATCTTGCAACATTCAATCTTCACATCATCTATTCAAGGTGACTAATTTTATTACCACCACCCCTAGGAAAGCTGAGACGGGAATGGAAACACTCTTTGCCCAAGGCTCACACAGTCAGAAAGTAGTAAAGTGGCATTCAGACTCATTCAGCCTGTCCACACTATTCCACACACTGCCTTAATAGAGGACCTGAGTATACACATCCAGGGGTACTGATGTTCTCCTGGGCTTGGTGGGGAGAAAACTGCTTCATCCACATTTCAGGCATCACTTAATCAGAGCAAAAGAATAGATGAGACTGATCATATGAATGGAAGAAATGGTGTAGTTGAGGTCACGCCTGACAAAAACAGAGAGTATGACTAAATCAGTTGTATCAGACCTGGATAAGCATCCGGAAGATTTAGGGGTATTTAAAAGTGCAATTTTCTGAACCATACCCATGAATCACAGAATGAGACAATTCACGGGTGGCTCCCAGGAGAGTGTATTTTTTAAGTCATCCCATTTGATTCTAAAAATTATGAAGTTCAGAGAACCATTGATTCACATAATCCTTCTGCTATTTCTGAATATGAATTCACCTTTTTCTTTTAGAGTCAGCCATCTATCCTTTACTAAAGCTTGAACAGCTTTAGTGCTGTGTTATAAACAGAGAGAAATTAGAGGAGCTCATTATTGCCTTTCAGAAATTTGTTCATTCACAAATTCATTGATTCTAGTGTAGTGGATAAGAACATGGGTTCAAGAATCAGACTGCTTTTGGTTAGGACTCGGTGCTTTCTCTGCAGAGGCCCTGGGTTCAATCCCTGGTCAGGGAACTAAGATCCCACCAGCCACGCAGCAGGGCCAAAAAAAAAAAAAGAATCAAAGAATCAGACCGCTTTGGGGTGTAATGTCAGCAATGGTAATTACTAGTACAGTGACTTTGAACAAGTTATTAAATGAATGCCTCTAATCCTCATTTACCTCTGTGTGAAATGATGACAGTAAAACATGGCATAATGTTTGACGGTAGTATCTACTTCATAAGCTTGCTGTTATGTTTAATTGAGATAATAAATATAAAGTGTTCAGGTAGTAACCAATATTTAGTAAATATTCAATAAGTACTCACTACTACTTACTGGCCACAGAGTAAGAACCAAGCCTTTGGCTAAATATAAAAAAATAAAAATAGAAAGTGGAGTTGTAAGGAATATTTATATGTACAATCTATATACTTTTCTGGACACTTCTCTCACCATTATCCTTGATACAAGCCATATTTAGAATGGTAAGTCATAATTACCTGTTTAAGGTTAGGAAGACAGATCATTAGTTCCCCTTAATCATCTTCCATAACCAAGAAAAGAGAGAGAAATGGGTAACAACTCTTTATGAATTGGTCTCTGATCCCTTAAGATTAGGATTCTGGGCTTCCCTGGTGGCGCAGTGGCTGAGAGTCTGCCTGCCAATGCAGGCGACGCGGGTTCGTGCCCCGGTCCGGGAAGATCCCACATGCCGCGGAGCGGCTGGGCCCGTGAGCCATGGCCGCTGAGCCTGCGCGTCCGGAGCCTGCGCTCCGCAACGGGAGAGGCCGCAACAAAAAAAAAGAAAAGATTAGGATTCTGACATTCACTTTCTCAGAAGTGCCATTTTCTAAAATTTTCTGGGTAAATAAATGATAGATACTACAATTGCTACTATAACTTTATTTCAATCCCCATTCAGTAGGTCTATATTTAAAACCTATTCTGTCCTAGGCTCCACGGTAAAATTGTCAAGATCGCTCCCTCATGGAGTTTACATTCTAATGAGATGTGGCAGTTAGTAATAATAATAGTGGTAACAATTATAACAAACTGTGTGAGTAAATAATTTAAAAAAAACAAAAGCCGACAAGGGATCCAGCCAATTTCAGATAAAGACAAATAAAGAACACGGAAAATAAAGTTTAATGAAGCGAGGCTCACTATAATCATTAGAGGAGGTACCAAAAAAGCCTTTAAAATCTCCTCTGATAAGATGACATATGAGTAGCAGAGACCAAATTAAAAAAAAAAAAATCAATTGTGATTCTGGGTAAAAGAGTGAGGGGACTACAACTTGAAAGAATGCTTGATAATAAGGCCTAAATATCACATATCTCTCTCTCTCTCTCTCTCTCTCTCACACACACACACACACACACACACACACACACACACACACGTCAAAATCCTGAAGCAAAACAGATACCGTTCCATAAACCAAATATGTAATAGACAAGACCTACTCCTTGCTCAATGAACTGGACTCAACACCCCCTTATTCACCGCAGAAGAATATATCAGACTAGTAAACATCTTAAAACCTAAGTATTGATTTCTCTCTGTAAGTGAATCAAGTGTGTGTAAAGCGGCATAAACACAGCAGAGAAAATCAGCTAGACCCCATGATAAAAATACATTTCAAAAAAATAAATGAATAAATAAATTAATACGTTAATTAATTAATAAAAAAAAATCCTGAAGCAAAGAGAAGATTGCAGTTGGGTGAGGGTTAAAGTAATGCGTTCAGTGAAGAAATGAGTCTTCATTTGAGTAAAATTTGGATTGACACACAGAAATGGATCATATGCAAAATATGTATGAATGATTAATGACTACTGTGAATTTATAATCCGTAACTTAAAATTCCCTTAGACATAAGAAGAGGAGGCAAATAGAAACATGTAACACAATGGATAATCAATACTCTGTTTTCAAAATTAAAATATGAGGTTTTGATCACCACATTAATTTCCTTAGCTTAAGATAGCTCACCGATGCATAATACCAAAAGTAATAAATGTATTTTGATAGTTATAGACTTTCATCTTTCCTCAAACCACCAACTTAAGTGATGCTCTTACAAACAAAGATATTAGGAGGAGGTGTCAATGTCAACATATATTTTCACTAAAGTATTACTTAAGCCTCTACTAAACAATAGTTACTGGAGATAGTTGCAGATCAATATTTCTATATCACTGTATAAAAAGGTAAAACAAATAATGGGCTCTGCCTACTTAGCTGTGGCTTTCTTTTATATTTCTCTCACTATTCATTAATCTATAGATTTAAATGTCTCTCCTTTACCTTGCTATACTCTTTCCTATCACCCACCCTTCACTTATAACCCCAAACTATAGCCCTGAGCTTAAGGACACTGAAAGTATGGGAGTAGACATCTGCCCACACATTGGAAGAGGTCATTGTTGGAACTGAATAATGAAGTTAAACATACCCACTGTACTAAGATTTACCAGTAGTAGTAGTAGTAGTAGTGATTAGGCAGAGAGTTTCACACTGCAATAACAGTGTGGTATGACTGTAAGCAAATTCTCAAGTTCAATTGTTTCATGTGTAAATTTTTAAAAAATGATTCACAAGTACTAAGATAGCACAAAATATACATTTGTTAGACTGTAACATTTGTCACCAAAATCAAGACAAAACACACAAGCCAACAGACACTGAACAACATTTTCCCACCAGACTATACATTCTAATAGTTATCTTTAAGGTTAGTTTAAAATTCAAGGTTAATATTATTTCCTTTAGCACCCAATTATGGCTTAATATAGAATAAGAGCAACTAGCTGCAACAGAGTTCTGCATGAGAAATTGTTTTTGACTCATCTCAGTGACAATATATAATATACAATAGTTTCCTCTACTCCTTAGAATGCCAAGGAGGATTCATGCTGGACTGGGAAAAATATTTGTTGGGATGAAAGGAAAGAACAATTTGCACTACTTACCAAGGTGTCTCTAGATTCTTCTAAAAATAGACTTTCCCAGGAGTGGTTTTTTTCCAGAGTTCCTGCTTCCAGAAGGGTTCTTCAGCTGTAAAAATAAGGGTGAGAACAAATGAATTGTAATATTTCTTTTACCTTGGAAACCACAAGTTTCCTTTATTATGTAATTTCCTTTGAACTCTAAAACAACCATTTCAGGTGATTTGGGTATGCAGTAATAATAATGGTTAAAAATATGAACTCTGACAATAGACCATGTTCAATTCCAGTTTCACTACTAACCAGCTAGCTGGTTGACTTGGGGTGAGTTACTTCAATCTCTATGTGTTAGTTTCCTTGTATGTGAAACTGGAGCTAAGCATTCTACCTACCTCAGAGGACTTTCATGAGGCTTAATATTAGTATATGTAAGTTACACAGAACAGTGCCTTGTACATAATCCATATTTAATAGGTGTTTTTTAAAGTGCAACAAAATTATGCATTACAGAGCAGCTGAGCCCCTTGGACTCATGTATTCTAAAGATATGAACCATCAATAATTATCAGAGCTTGCATAAGATATTTTTGTAGTGGAAAGAAGTAGAAATTGTAGCAGAAATCCAGCTACCGATATTTATGCAATTTTTTATTTTCTTAATAATTTAATCTTCAATATCCTCATGTGTAAAAAGTTTTATCATCCTTTCCAATTTGAAACTTTCCAAAAGTACCCATCAATCTGTACTGGTATATAAAATTAATCCCGTAATAAATTCTTAATCTTTAATTTCAAAGCTTTGCACCGGTGAATTTAAATATACAATGTTTTTAAGGGGGGTTGAAATAATGCATGGTGTCTAATAGTGAAGAGCAAAGAATGAAAATGACACCATGGTTTTGTAGTGCAAAGAGATCATGATGTTATTTTAGGCTTCTTATTTCTAAAATGTATCCTTATACATTTTTGGGGATTTTCACACCCAGCTAAATGGCTTATATTTAAATATAATAAATAATATTTTTCACATATGTCACCTATTTAATCCTTACCATAAACCTCTAGGTATGTCTGGTCCTACCAATCCAGCCTTCAAAGAGAGAATCTTGAGGCTCATCTAGTGAATATTTATCCCACATATACAGGTGGTAAACAGAAGAGCCAGATCTCAAGATTAGTTCTCTGTATCTAAATTGAGTGCTCTTTCAATTTTTTTTTTTTTTTTTTTTTTTGCTGTACGCGGGCCTCTCACTGTTGTGGCCTCTCCCGCAGCAGAACACAGGCTCCGGACGCGCAGGCTCAGTGGCCATGGCTCACGGGCCCAGCCGCTCCGCGGCATGTGGGATCTTCCCAGACCAGGGCACGAACCAGCGTCCCCTGCATCGGCAGGCGGACTCTCAACCACTGCGCCACCAGGGAAGCCCATCTTTCAATTTTTAATACACTGCTTTCCCTTATGAGTGAGGTACTACTATGGATGAGTCATTACATGGTATATAAAGAATTATACTGATTATTCTTATAGTATAACTATGATAAGTTTTAATGTAACAGTATTAGAACTAGAAATATTTTCTGTTTGTAGAAAAAAAAATGTTCGAAGTCTCTACTGAATTTGTTGCAACACTGCTTCTGTTTTTTATGTTTTGGTTTTTTGGCCGCAAGGCATGTGGGATCCCAGCTCTGCGACCAGGGATCGAACGCTCACCCCACGCACTGGAAAGTGAAGTCCCAACCAGTGGACTGCCAGGGAAGTCCCTAGAAAAATTGAATTCCAGAAATAGTATCTATCTCAGGCCATATGACTTCACATGATGGACACCCATTATTCAGTTATGAGAGTGAAGAAGGTGGGGACTGAGAATATGGTCTCTGGCACCTCATTACTTAAGAGTCCATTTCCACTCTACCAATCACTACGTGTCTCATTTGAGGCAATTACATAATCCCTCTGTACCACACTTTCCTCAGCTGGAAAATAACAAGTTTGTATGTCATAGAAATTGTCATGAGGATTCAACTAATGAATCCCGATAAAGTGCTTAGAACACTGCTTAGCACATAATAAATACTTGAAAAAGCATGTGGCTGAAAATGTGGCTGAATATGTGCTTTCAATTAAAGAATGAGGAAGAATTTAACTCCATTAGTGGCTTGTATAACTGAAAATGAGTTCACTTTTGGCTCTTTGAGGTCATAATAGAACTAAGTCCTCTATTCTGCTTGTTGTTTCACAATACTTACATGACTATCTGCTCAATCTTGAAAGGCAGCATTAATCAGCATAGTAATCACCCTGAGAAAGCTATAAAAACAAGAGTTCATCTATCTTTTTTCAAAGAATAGCACATCTCTGTCATTTTGAGCTCTGCCTCAACTTTACTCAAGGAACTATATCAGCAATGAAGATACTTTGTATTTTCCTGACCTTTATCTTCACCATATCCTGTGGTCCATCAGGTAATTTTTGTTAATATGCAAAAAGAGGTAAAGGCAACTGTTTTGTGTGTGTGTGTGTGTGTGTGTGTGTGTGTGTGTGTGTGTGAATGCTTTACTCTGGAAAATAAAACAAATTATTGTTAGGAGACCCCATATGAACTCATAATGTAATTCACTAATGGAAGAGGCAATGAGTAGAACTGATAGTTGAGAACATAATAGGAAAACAGTTACCAACGTGGTGCAATTAAACCTGTTTGTTGTTTCTGATGAGACTATGACTCCTTACACGCTTCCTAATACCTTCTCTTTTTAAATGCAATTTAATGAACTGATGCTATAGCTGTTGTCAAAATTAATCTTTCTACTACTGGCCCAGTAATTTGTGGTAAGGGAGAGAGGTGTTGAAGTGGATGGCTATTTAGAACAGAAAATATGTAGACTCTTTTATCCACATCCTTTTGTCTTTACTCTTGAGAAAGCATGCACAGATTAGATATTTACGAATATTCTATTTACAACAACAAAAAAAGCTAATGGCAAAGGAAATATTGTTGGATAAATAAGTACTTATACTGTACCAATTTGTAGACAATAAAATACGAACTCTTTAATATAGTTGCCTGGGCATGATTTCAGAAGCAAAACCGTTTAACTCTATACTTTAAACAACTATAATTACTTATCTATCTATCTACCTATCTATTTATCCATCTACCTGTGCAAGGGGATTAAACCTGGATCATGATCATAGCCACTTTTTCCTAGTTTTGCAGAGGAAAACAAGAGAAAAAACAAGAGGAATTGAAGAAAGAAAAAGACAATGTTACTTTGTTCGTGGTGCTTGCAAGGCTTCATGCAACTCCTGGGAATACGTATTTACTGACTGCGATTTGGAGCCCTGCTGTGTTGTACGGGAATACATAATGCCAGTCAAACCCAGCACCACCACTAAAGCTTCTATAGCTGTAAATTATACTCCTGCTGCACTACATAATACTACAGACGCAAGTTATATTTCTAGTACACTGCGTAATACTAACTACGCAAATTATAATTCTACTACACTGTCTAATACTACAGATGTAAATTATAATTCCACTATATAACACTATATTGTAACTATATTATAAATAAAAATGAACTTTCTACTTTCTATAAATCTATTGTCACGTGTTGTTCTCTAGCCTTCTGGATTATGCAACTATATAATGACAGCTGGTGAGTTCAATGAGGTTATTACAAGAGAAATAAAGAAGAATGGCAGCCTCTTCATTAAACTGGCAGAAGTTCTCCTCCACCCACATGGCAAAAACCCTCCATCCTTAATACTTCCCTTTACCTCTGGCCTATTTATTTGCCCTGTGCAGTAGCCTAGTTATTTTCATATGATCTTTTAAGTATCAGCCATCAGTCATAGTTTATGCTACCTTTCCATAGTTTCAGCAAAAATGCACTTGGGCCTTGGACACAAAGTCATATACATTTTATTCACATAATAAGACAGTATGATAATATAATTGTGAGAAAGAGCAATCAAACAAACCTCAAAAGGAGTAAAATGTGATGAAAATAAAAGTAACTTAAAAATTTTTGAAGGTATATTTTTTCTTCTGATAATAAGAATATTTGGAAGATTACAGAAATCTTTAAAGATGAAAAGAAATATCATTTCTAATTCTGCCATCCAGTGCTAACTATTTATCATAATCAATTTTGAACATAGGCAGCCAATCCAAGAGTCTTTTCTCCTGGACCTTAAGAATTTATTTGACTACTTCACCTTATAATTCTGTATTTAGTGTTTCTGTCCTCATCCCTGTCTTCAATAAACTCACTGTGTTTCCAGTTTTCCACATTCCACATTAATTTTATCACTATTAAATTGTTAACATAAACTATTTTATGAATTATAAAGCTTCAGTAAATGCTTGACATTTAGAACCTAAAGTCTCCACTGAGTGTATTTTTTACATATAACTATAGCACATATCTGGAAAATATAAAAATTTAGGACAGAATTCTGATTAGAGGAAATGAAAAAAGTTCAGTCAATTTGAGATTTAAGAGGAAAAGGTAAGTCTCAGCTTTCTTACTTAAAGAAATTGATGAACAACACAATCATTCATTAGGACATACAGTAAGAGGTGTAGATTTAAAGGAAACATTTATGACATGCTGAGTTTAGATTTTCCTACTGTAAACATGCGTGAAGCTCAGGAAAGAAAAAAATGCTTCAAATATAGATTTGAGGAACCACTTATTGCAGCAATGAGATGAAATCGCCCAAGGGAAGATTACAGATTGAGAAGAAAAAAAGTCTGAAATTTCAAGGAATAACATTTACTTCACGTAAAGAAAAAATTGGACACTGCAAAGGAGAATAAGAAGGAGAAGCTAGCCAATGAGAACTCACTCCCAGGCTTCATGTCTTCCCAGTAAGGTCTCAGATGTAGAAGAAAAGAGGCAATGCATTACTACTATGCTCTGTGTTAATTTTTTTTTTTTTTTTTTTTTTTTTTTGGCGGTACAAGGGCCTCTCACTGTTGTGGCCTCTCCCGTCGCGGAGCGCAGGCTCCGGACGCGCAGGCCCAGCGGCCGCGGCTCACGGGCCCAGCCGCTCCGCGGCATATGGGATCCTCCCGGACCGGGGCACGAACCCGCGTCCCCTGCAACGGCAGGCGGACTCTCAACCACTGCGCCACCAGGGAAGCCCTGTGTTAATTTTTGATCCACAGTATTGATGAGCATAGTAAAATAGTTTTTGTTTTAAGCCGTCAAATTTCAGAGTAGTTTGTTGCACAGCATTATTAACCAGTGTATAACTTCCAAACGACACAAGGGTAAAAAACAAAAAAGAAACAGTACAAAATGAATCATAGGCAAGACTTCTGAAATGATGAGGTAAAGAACTCCAAAAATGTGCCCCTTGATAAAAGTAACAAAACACTGGCAAAAAAATTGTCAACATCAACTTTTTAAGAGCTCTGCAAATTAACCACAGACTTGCAAAAATCCAAGGAGCATATATTCAAGAAAAAATGCTATATCTCAGTAAGAACAGCTACCTTTGTGGCATTTTAACTGCCCTATTTCCTTCCAACTCTCCCCAGCTCTACAGTAGCCTTGAAAACCAGCAATCTCCCAACCATGGTAGCTGAGAACATATAAAGAATATCTACAACTAAACAATTTTTTTTTTTTTTTTTTTTTTTTTTTTTTTTTTTTTTTTGTGTGGTACGTGGGCCTTTCACTGTTGTGGCCTCTCCCATTGCGGAGCACAGGCTCCGGACGCGCAGGTCCAGCGGCCATGGCTCACGGGCCCAGCCGCTCCGCGGCACGCGGGATCCTCCCAGACCGGGGCGCGAACCTGGTTCCCCTGCATCGGCAGGCGGACGCGCAACCACTGCGCCACCAGGGAAGCCCTACAACTAAACAATTTTAAAAAACACAACACAATTATAAAATGGACTAAGGGGTTGGATAGACAGTTCTCCAAAGAAGATATACAAATGTCCAACAAGCATATCTCAGGCACGCAAATCAATACCACAATGAGTTACCACTTTCCACCCACTAAACAGGCTATAACCAAAATAACAGACCTTAACAAATACTGGTGAGGATATGAACAGATTAGAACTCTTATACACTGCTGTTGGGTAAATTGGTGCAAACACTTTGGAAAACAGTCTGACATTTCCCAAAAAGTTTAAGCATGGAGTCTTCATTTGATCCTGCAATCCTATTCTTAGGTATATATGCAAGAAAAATAAAGCCATTTGTCAACACAAAAACTTGTACACAAATGTTCATAGCAGCTTTATTCATAATAGCCAAAAAATGGAAATAACCCTAATCTCCATAAACTGATGGATGAATAAACAGTATGTGGCATATTTATACAATGGAATATTATTTGACAATAAAATGAAGTATTGACTCATGCTACAACATGGATAAACTTTGAAAATATTATGCTAAATGAAAGGAGCGAGTCACAATTGTCACATATTGTATTATCTTCTATTTACATGAAATGTTCAGACTGGGCAGACCTACAGATTCAAGAGGTAGATGAATGGCTGTCTATGGCTTAGAGGGAGGGGGCCTTATCGAGGGGTGGGAGGGTGATAGCTAAAGAGTACAGAGTTTCTCTGGGGGCATAGAAAGTATTCAAATATTGATTGTGATGATGGTTACACAACTCCATGAACATGCTGAGCACCACTGAATGGTACAAATTAAATGGGTAAGTTGTCTGGTACATTGATTAAATCTCAATAATATTGTTATGAAAAACAAGAATACAGGCCAACTGTCTGTCAGAAACTATACAAGCCAAAGGACAATGTATCAACATTTTTAAATACTGAAAAATATTCTGTCAATCTAAAATTCTACTCAGTAAAAAAAAAATAGTGTCAAAAATGGAAGTGAAATGGAGACACTTTCAAGCAAGCAAAATCTGAAATAATGCATTTCCAGCAGATCTTTCTTGAACAAATATACACAATTCTTCCAGTAGAAGGAAAAGTATACAAGATAAAAATTTGGATTTGCACACAGGAATAAACTGAATTGGAATTTGTAAATTTGCAGGTAAATGTAAATATCCTTTCCCTCAATTTTTATTCTCTATAAAAGATAATTTATTGCTTAAAGCAAAACTAATAATATATTGTGGCATTTATAGCACTGCAGAGAGCAATGAATGACAATAATAGCCCAAATCATGGGAAAGGAAAATAGAAGTAGAGGATTTTAAGGCCCTTATATTATACGTGATGGCTAAAGACCTATATTATAAATCCTAAGGAAAGGACAAAAAATATATAGTGAATGGGGTAGATAAAATGTAATCATAAAAAATACACAGACAAGAAAGGGAAGGAAAGAAAAGTGAACAAAGGGAGGGAGAACAAATAGAAAACAAATACCAGAAGGCAGGTTTAAAAACAACCATATTGTTATTTTCTTAAATGTAAATAAATTGTGAATATAGCAATTAAAAGGTAAAGACTGTAAGACAAGATGTTATATTAGTTATCTATTTCTGCAAAACAAATTACCCCAATAAGTAACAGCTTAAAACCTTTATTATCTCATAGATTCTATGAGTAGGATTCCAGAAATAGCTTGGCTTGGTGCTTTTGTCTCAAGATCTCTGATGAGTTTGCACTGAAATGGTGGCCTGAGCTACAGAAATCTCAATGCTCAACAGGGTTGAAGGATCTTCTAAGCTCACTCATGTGGTTGTTGGCAGGCTTCATTCTTGAGAGCTACTGGACTTAGGGCTTCAGTTCTTTACATGTTGTTAAATAGAGGATCACAGATTCAAATGACATAATTTGGGCTACTCCAATATAAATGATTATATTAAAAACTAAGAAATGTCTGAAAACTATGAGATGCTAATGAAAAAAACTGAAGAAGACACAAACAGATGGAAGGATATACTATGTTCTTGGACTGGAAGAATCAATATTGTTAAAATGACCATACTACGCAAGGCAACCTACAGATTCAATGCCATCCCTATCAAAATACCAATGACATCTTTCACAGAACTTGAACAAAAAAAAATTTTAATTTGTATGGAGACACAAAAACCAAAATAATCTTGAGAAAGAAGAACAGAGCTGAAGGAATCATGCTCCCTGACTTCAGACTATACTACAAAGCTAATCATCAAAACAGTATGGTACTGGCTCAGAAACAGACACATAGATCAATGGAACAGGATAGAACGCCCAGAAATAAACCCATGCACTTATGGTCAATTAATCTATGACAAAGGAGGCAAGAATATATAATGAAGAAAAAACAGTCTCTTCAATAACTGGTGCTGGGAAAACTGGACAACTACATGCAAAAGAATAGAATTAGAATATTCTCTATACCATATATAAAAAATAAACTCAAAATGGATTCAAGACTTATATTAAGACCTAAAACAATAAAACTCCTAGAAAAAAAACAAGACAATAAACTCTTTGACTTCAGTCTTAGCAATATTTTTGTACATGTGTCTCCTCAGGCAAGGAAAATAAATAAGTAAATAAATAAATAAATGGGACTACATCAAACTAAAAATCATTTGCAGAGTGAAGGAAACCATCAAAAATATAAAACAAAAAAAAATTTTTTTAAATAAAGCAAAAAGGCAACCTACTTAATGGGAAAAGATGTTGCAAATGATATATCCTATAAGAGGTTAATATCCAAAATATGCCAAGAACCCATACAACTTAATATCCAAAAAACAAGCAATATAAATAAAAAATGGATAGAGAACCTGAAGAGACATTGTTCCGGAGAACACATATATATGGTCAACAGTCACAAAAAGATGTTCAATACCACTAATTATTGGGGAAATGCAAACTAAAAACACAATGAGACATCACCTCATACCTGTTAGAATGACTGTTTTCAAAAAGATAATAAATAACAAGTGTTGGCAAGGTTGTGGAGTAAAAGGAGCCCTTGTACATTGTTGTTGGGAAGGTAAGTTGGTGCAGTTACTATAGTAATAAGTATGGAGTTTCCTCAAAAAATTAAAAACAGAATTACCACACAATCCAGCAAGTCCACTCCTTGGTATCTATCCAAAGAAAATGAAAACAGTAATTCAGAAAGATATATGCACCCCTTGTTCATCCCAGAATTATGTACAATAGCCAAGATATGGAAGAAACCTAAGTGTCCATTATATATATAATGGGATATTATATATATAATGGAATATTATATATAATGGAATATCATATATAATGGTACATTATATATATAATGGAATATTATATATATGGAATATTACTCAGTCATTAAAAGAATGAAATCCTTTCATTTGCAAAAGCATGGATGGATCTAGAGGGTATTATACTAAGCAAAATAAGTCAGACAAAGAAAGACAAATACACATGATTTTACTTGTCTGTGGAATTTAAAAAACAAAACAAATGAACAACAACATAAAAAAAGCAGAAACAGGGCTTCCCTGGTGGCGCAGTGGTTGAGAGTCCGCCTGCCGATGCAGGGGACGTGGGTTCGTGCCCCGGTCCGGGAAGATCCCACGTGCCGCGGAGCGGCTGGGCCCGTGAGTCATGGCCGCTGAGCCTGCGCGTCCGGAGCCTGTGCTCCACAACGGCAGAGGCCACAACAGTGAGGGGCCCGCGTAACGCACACACACACACAAAAAAGGCAATATGATGGTTACTGTATTACAAACTTTAAATATAAAGCATGAATTTTCTGTTTCAATTCTGGTTATACACACAGTTCAAATATTATTCTAGACCACATAAGAGGAAGTGTGTAACAACAACTGAATGAGTGTGTGGAAAGTGGGGAGAAATGTTGGTGTGAATGGAGAGGGGACTAATACCTTTATTTTAAATAGAGAAGAGTTAATGTTGTGACTAAAGTTGGTGGGGAAAAGATAAAGTACTTAAATGTTTAAAGATACCTACAGAGATTTTCAAAAATTAATATAACTTTCAAATATTTGAGGAGAAGGACATCACAGGAGAAAGTGGAAGTGGTCTAAATCCTCTTTTTTTTTCTTTTTTTACTGTGATAAAAACTTAAAATAAGTGGACACTAGTTAGGCTTTTCTAGAAAGAAATAGAGCTTCATAAATATTCAAGTCACATCTAAAAAAAAAGGTAATAAAAATCAGTGACAAAAGTGAGGCATAATATCCGGACTTTGGTAAATGAATAATTTGGGGAAACTAATGGGAAAATGGTAAATGAATAATTTGGGGAAACTAATGGGATAACTGGCTATAAGGTAGGATTTTGGATATAGGAATGTATTGATGAATTTGTGTACCAGGTTAGTGATTGGAATATATTTTGAAAAATAATCGGGAGTTTAACTGACAAAGTAATGTTCAGATGTTTTACATCTAAAATGGTAAATATTTATCTCAAGCCTACTCCATGCATGCTCCTCTATGTAGGTATTTAATTGATCACCATTGATATAAGAATGTCATGTTTACAACTATCTTCTACATAGAGATTCCTCCCTAAAGACCAATTAATATCAAGTGTTTTCAATTCTGCCCACAACCCTAGTCAATGGAGCAGAGATAAGAACACAAAATTAAAACAATTTCCGGAAAAAGAGAGTCTTTCTTCCATTAGCAAACTATAAATAGTAAATGTCTCTTGGCTTTTTGGAAGGTGTTCTAGTTGTTTACAAATCTTTCAGCAGCTTCTTTCTACAGAATGAAGATCTTTATTTATCTTCTTCATTTTCTGTGTTATGTGACCTTCATTCTACCAGGTAATAGATGCTTCTGGTGTGTTTGTATGTATCATATAGCTCCTAGCTAAAAGTAGAAATATTAAATTGTGAATTAGAAAATGCAGGTTCTTAATACACTCTTTTCAATTAAAAAGTCTCTTGATTATGTTGAATCTCAGTTTCCTCATTCAGAATAGTGTTATACTAACATGCTTTATCTCATTTTGAAAATTAAAATGCAAATAAAATAAGTTGATTCAGATGAGATTCTTTTTCTTTTGTGGGTCTTGATTTGTTTTGTTATTCAAGTTATTAAGAAAATCATAATTTATTAAATTTACTTATACTTATATCAGTGAAGACTTCATAATAAATTGGATCCCAGGGAAGATGAATGGACTAAGAAAACAGTATATATCTCTTGGGATATCAATAACAGAATCTATAAAGTGATCCAGGATATAGTCTCAGAATACGCTGGGCAATGAGGTACAGTTCTAATAAAAAGGCAAGTAAAGAAATAGTACTTCAAAAATCTTTGTTTAATTAGTTAATGCATTAGTAAAGGAATACAGTAATGGTTTCATGAATCAATTAAAAATAAATGATCAAAATATGTAGTACAGTGTAGCCCCTGGTGGTGATTACATGCTATTCTTAATACGTGTTGCCCCTGAAGCAATCCAGATCTCTAACAAGAGAGATACAAATTTATGACCCAAAGTGTGCTAATTTGGCCCTAGAGAGTTAGAAGTTCAAAAGGTGCAACATGTATTAGAAATAGAAATGAATTCAAATTTAGAAAATCTAGATTTTATTACTAGCTCCCTACCCAACTGCTTGTCAACCTTGCCACTCAGAGAATTTAAGTGATTTGTCAATGTCCTTAAGAAAAAACAAAAAAAATACAGAAGAATCAATAACAATTGTAAAAAAAAATGAAATATCTGATATGAAAGTTTGTGCCTGTTAATTACATGCACCTCAGTTAAAATTTACTGAAATAATGTATTGGAAAGTGGCTCTACAAACTGAAAATTAGTTTACCAATTTAGGTACTATTATTATTACTATCATAGATGTTTCTGTTATTACAGTTATTATTAATAATGAAAGGGGCCTGAGTAAGTGAGGACTTCAAATGTGATTAAGGAATGTGTTGAGGCATATGGTACTAGCGTGTCAATCAATAACCATCTAACACTGAGTGCCTAGTAAACTACTGAACAAAATGCTAGACTCTGAGGAAACAGAAATAAAAGATACAGTAATTCTCTAGGCATCCTTACAAGCTAGTTGAGTAAACTCAGATAAATCAGAGGATTTGCTCGATTTAGAAAGTTTATGTAATTATGCTTCAAAGAGTAAGAATGGTACAATTATGGCATTAGTGGAGGTTTGGGAGAATATCCTGAATTCCCTGATGAAGAGTTTTGAAATTGGGGGTAAGACACTTGTGTTTAGACTTTGAAAGGTGAGAGAAAGAAAGAAAGACAATAAGTAAGTATGAGGGTCTAGTATATGCCAATCCCATTCCATAACTTTCCATGTCGATATCTAATCTGACCTTCCAGATAACATTATGAGATGACTGTCATTGCCTCTTCTAATAGAAGAGGAAAATGACATAAAAGATCATATTTCAAGTTCACATTTATACAAATATCAATGATAAGTGGAATGTGAATACAGACTTTTCAGATCCCAGCATATTGTACTTTATACTTCATCATGCTTCCTATAGTAGAAGGCACTGAGGTTAAATAAAAGACTGAATAATGTGGTCAAAAGCAGTGAGGTCACACAGGAGGATAGCTGCACTTTAGATGTATACGGTCTATACCATCAAATTCTACATTTACTGAGCCTTGCAGAAAACGTTAAAGAAGCCTATGAAGACGGTTTGTCTATGTCTATGACCACAATCTTTCCTTTACATTTTGATCATTCTAACAGATACTAAGTTATAATGCCAGCTGAAATGCATAGAATGCACTATATGTGGCCTTTGATAGATAAAAAAAAAAAAAAAAAAAAAAAAAAAACCAGGAAAGGTAATTCAAGATGTCAGAGGGGGTGGTTTTGAAGGAGTTCATGGAGTGGTGCATATCCATTGCACAATGGTGTGGTTTGACTATTGGTAAAACCTTAAAGTCACAAAAGAAGCGAGGAAAAGTGTCTAATCTAAGTGAATACTTTGTGAAGATGTCAGATGAGTGTTCAGTCCAAACAGAGTGATACCATGCTGGAGAGACCAGCTGTAAAATGATAAGAGATCAATACTGATTTTGATTAAAATATGAAGGAATGGACAGTATTTTAGGGGAAGTGCAAGCCTAAAATAATCCATAGAGATAGTGAACATAACATACTACCATAGTTTATAGAGTGAGCTTGCCATTAAATGGGTCAGGGTTTATAGTAAGGACCTGGGGCTCCTTTGTAGCTGTGGCAATATCTTTAGTTCTCTTAACTATAAAATGGATGGTAATATTAATTTTATAAGGTTTTGAAAAGATGAAAAACAACAGTGTAAGCAAAGTGTTTATCACATTGAAGACTGTACTGCAATATTTCAAGAAATGAAAGAAGAGGAATAGAAGCAGAACGAAAAAAGGAGAGGAGAGGAAGTAGAAGAGGAGAAGCAACACAAGGTTGTGTTCAGGTGTTGCCAGCTCTTAAGATGTCTCAGAAGAGGCCGTGGATCCCAAACAGCAGAAATATGGTGGCCTTGGCAGATTTATGATCTAGTGCGTGGTGAACCAGAGGCCGAGTCTAAAGTAGTGAAGGAGAGACATACATCTGTGTTGAAATTTTGGTGAGAAGACAGTATCGGTCTTGGTGCTTTAGGTTTTATTCAATTTACAAGTAAGCTGAGTCAGTCACCAAGGCAATTTGGTTACTTGAGAAACAGGATAAAATGTAGAGAACAAAGTAAAATCCATAATAATAAATAGCCTTTTCAAAGTGGCCAGGATTTTGTTGATTAGCTAAATAACTTCCCAACCAATCCAGAAAGCTGCTCTATCACAAATGAACTCCACACTCGTGCCTCTCATGTGGCAATGGTTAAGTTTATATTAATTAATTTGCATTAGTTGAGGTAATTTACAAATTAGTCTTAATTCCTTATTAGACCTTCCTCAATTTGTAAATTGTTTAAATATTCTTGAATAAACTAAGAAACAAATAAATTAATACCTACTTTAGAATCCTTTATGACTTTTACATGATGGTACTATTAATTGATATTAAATCTCTTCAGTTGTAAAGATCCAAGTACAAGCCATAAGATGAGTAAGTATAACCCTTGCCAAAATGACAATGTCTCAGGAATAGAAAAGAAATCAAAAATGTAATTCTAAGATCTAAATAAGAGCTGGGTAAGAGATGGGGAACAGACAGTGATATAAAATTCCCAATTATCATCCAACTTTGAGTTAAGACATATTAAAGTAAGGAGAACTGATAAATAATTCCAAATAGAAGGGCCAGAATTATTTTATTTAAATTTGCCTAAGGTAAAAGTTTTTTCTACATTCAGGTTGCAGCCTGGAAAACCACTTATTAAGCATATAGAGAGAGTACATTATCAAGAATTTATTATTAATGATTCTTTACACATGTAAATATTCATTTTAATAGAATCCCATTTATTTGTCATTAACCACTCAACTTCCAATTTTTTTCATCTTCATATTTCTCTGTAGTCATAAAATAATTAAGGCTCCTAGAGACAGCCAAATCTATCACAAGCAGTATCTAATTTGATACAATATTCAGATAGCTGTTGAATGCTTTTCATGTGTCAGTTTCCAACATTTTCAATGTAGAAGCCATGGATTAAATATTTAAAGTGTGAATTCTGGATATGGAGAAATTTAAGATTAAATCCTGGGTTAAGCATGGGTTTTGCATCCTTGGGCAAATTATTTGGTCACCCAAAGCCTCAAGTTTTTATCTGAACAGCAACTACTTCAAAGCTTTAGAACACTTAAATGAGATAATGTGTACAAGATATTTAAAACAATACTTGACACATAGGTTTTTAATGAATAAAAACTATTTTCATTATTATTTGCTTTTGGAACTAAACACATCATGTCTTCTTTCAACTCTGGAATAAGAATCATACTACTTTGTCTGCTGGTTCACGTTCTTTTTACAGTCCTTCTATTCATCTGGATAACTCTTACTCATTTTTTAAGGGAAATTTTCCTACCACTTTTCCATGACACCATGTCAAGATAATAAGCACTCATCTGTTCACACGTTTGACCCAATATATTTCTTTTATCATTGTAGTTAATTAGTCTATCTGTGGATTTATCTCTTTGCCTCCACGTTTTGCTTTATCTTCAGAACAAAGCCTGCTGTGTGGTCTAAAAGTCGTACTCAGTAAGAATTTAATTTCATCTATAGTCTTTTGTTTACCATTTAATAATAGTTCTTAATCTGTGAGAAGCTATTATATTCCACTGTTGTAAACATACATATTAACTGATCATGTCTCAAAAAGACTGTGAATTACATGCCATTGTCTCCATTTTACAAGCGAGGCAATTAAGGCTCCTAGAACTGAAGTAGCTTACCTAAAGCTACATAGCTAACAGATGACAGAATTAAAATTCAAGCTCAAAGTCTATGGCTATAAAGCCATATTCACTCTGCAGTTAGAAAGAACTCTCAATCTGTACCATACAAAGATTTTGAAAAATAAAAGTAGTGATTCGTTTGCTCTATCAAGTGTTAAAACACACTATAAAATTACAGTAGTCTGTTTCACATAGCAGTGTTAAAATGTTAAAACACACTATAAAATTATAACAGTTTTTAACTACGGCTTCCCTATTAAGAGTGATAGATGAACAAAAATAAGAGAAAAAAACTCTGTTTAAAAGCATTGCGGAGTTAACAGGTCAATTAAAAGTTATAGAAAAAACATCTGGTTGAGATCAATCTTTCAACCATTCTTGAAGAGGCAAGAGAGAAGTTGAAAAACAGAAATTTGATAGCCTTATGCTACTTCTGGGCCAAAAATTGCAATTCAGAGCCCGAGAAGGAAGGAGAACTATGGAAAAACTGGCAAGTTTTCGTTTCAGATGCCAGAAAGCTACAAACCAGGCCTAAGTTAAAATGACATTACTCTAGTTGTCCCAGGGACTAGTGCTCGTTTTCACATTACCTTAAATTCTATAAACGGTTTAAGACCATCCAAGAAGGTTGGTTGGCTGTTCAAGCCACCAGCAAAAAAAACAATAATAAATCATTTCTGGAGAAAGATAATATTTCTCTAGGCCTCAAGTTATTTCCTCATTTTTTCTTTGACAAAGTATGTAACACAAAAATAATCAGGAACAAATGAAAACAAGATTATCCTATCAAAAATCAAAAACCAACACATAAATGAACCAATTAATAAGGGATCCAGATAATGGAGTTATCAGACCAAGATTTTAAAATAACTATGTGTAATTTGTTTCAATAAATAAATAAAAACAAGATTTAAAACGTGGCATAGAAATAAAAACTATAACGAAGAACAAAAGTAAAACTCCAGAACTGAAAAATAAACAAAGCAAGATTAAAAACATAATGAGTGTGTTAAGCAGGAGGTAATGCATAATTGCTGAGATATTTAATAAAGATGAAATATAAATCAGAAGAAATTATCTGGAATGAAACAAGGGAAAATTAATGATTGAAAAATAGAAAAAAATGGGGCGGGAGAAAGAGGGGGAAAGATGAAGGAAAGAAGAAAGGAAAGTAGGGAGCAAAAGTTGAGGAAAACAGGGCTTCCCTGGTGGCGTAGTGGTTGAGAATCTGCCTGCCAATGCAGGGGACACGGGTTCGAGCCCTGGTCTGGGAAGATCCCACATGCCGCGGAGCAACTGGGCCCGTGAGCCACAGCCCCCACTTGCCACAACTAGAGAAAGCCCTCTCACAGAAACGAAGACCCAACACAACCATAAATAAATAAATAATTTTTTTTTTTTAAGCTGAGGAAAACAACAGATCACTTTCAAAGGATCAGCTATTTAATTGGGAGCTGACTTCTCACCAACAAAAACAAAGAAGGAAGTGAGAAGACAATGCAATGATGTCTTCAGGGTTCTGAAAGAAAATAACTACAATCTAGAACAGAATTCAACATCGGCATTCCTGTTTCGATGGAAATTCTTAAAAGCATTGTCTAGACAGAAAGAAAGTTATCTTCTCATATGGAAGCTCAGAGACAGAAAAAAAACAAGGAGTGACTTTTGATAAGATTTTGGGAAGCTGAAACCTCTATCATAAACTAGTAAAAGAATAATAAAAGATAATATAACTACACAATAGTAAGGTGATAGAATCAAAAAAATAACTAATATATATTTTAAAGAAAGGAGAGAGAGAAAAAAAGCATGTATTTCAACCAACATATATTAATAACTGTCATAAATATAAGTGAAAATATATATATACTGTGCAGTTGCTTTCACATCAGCTTTAAAATAAGCAAACAAAATATTGCAAGTCAAGATAACAGATTATTTTGAAAATGAAAGAGTGGAATGGGACACAATTTCGAAGCAGCACAAATGTGATGCCAGCAATGTTTTATTTCTTGACCTAGGTAGTGTTTACACCAGAGCTTAATTTTTAATAATTCTCCTTGTGGAGCATTTATACTTGGGCATTCTCCTGCAAGTTTTGTTTCATTTTAAAAATTTACTTATATAAAATTAAATATAATAAATGATTTTTCTATTATATATTTTGATAATCTAGCTCGTTGGTTTTGTTTCAAAAACCCGTAGATATAATCACAAAGTAGAATAGATAGCTCAATATAGGTCTAGAGTTTGTGAGAATTTAGAATGTAACAACATTAAGAATATAATGAAAAAAACTCTAGAATCAAACTCTTTCACAACTATCCTAAACATATATCATGGAAATATTAAAATATGTAGTACAAATTTGTTTATAATAACCTGGTAAAATTTTAAATATGATGTAGTTGAGAAATTGATAAATTGTCATATATAATTTCAAGGAATATGATGTAGCTCTAAAATCTTGAATCTTGTTGAGAAGAGCAACATGTCATAAAATCGAATCATATATTAACTAAAAACACATTTCAATTTTATACAGATAATGGGGATATGTAATATTTGTGTCTTCTTATTTTTTGGCATTTTACTAATTTGTTACAATGTACACGTAGTATTTTTATAATCATAAATAATATGTTCTTAAATAAGAGATCAGTGATTTCAATTACTCTTCTTTTACTATATAGCCTTGGTGGATCCTGATCGATGCTCAAAATTGTATGGTCAATGTAAGAAACGCTGTTCTAAACATGAAAAGCAAATTGAAATATGTTTGTCACCAAGTAAAATCTGCTGCATTGAGAGGGCGTTTGAAGACGATTTATCTTGAAACGGAAGATTTACCTGTGACCAAAGAAGTCATGTGTGCAACAGTGCAGAGAGGTGTCTCCGTAATAAATAAATACATAAGCTGATATCAGTATCTTCCTTCATAGATATTAATTATATATCCAATGGAATGAGGTAGGATCTTTCTTATTTTCTCTAAGCTAAAGTTTTGATGGAGGCATATCTGGTGCTAATTTCTTATCATGGATACTATGCTTGTGTCAATGTCAGACCACTTTTGATGTGTCGGAGGTTCACCTACACTTACACAATTGAACATTTCCCAACTTAACCATGACCTCACTAGAAAGTTGGTTCATGAAAATTAATACCCATAGGCTTATCAATTATCTAAATATCATCATCACGTTACTGACATTAAGAGACAGGAAACCTAAGTACGAGATGAATGCATGAGCTATAGTAGAGCACGGAAATGCTCATTGCACCTCCTTCTCTTCTCCCAAGGTTTTTCTCATTCAAAAAGGCATATTATTTTAATACTATCTAATGCTAATACACTTGACACTTGAACAACACAGATTTGAACTGCGAGGTACTACGCCATCCCAGTTGGTTGGATTTGGGGGTGCAGAACCACCAATACCAAGAAACCAAGATACAGAGGAAATGTGTACACAAAGGGCTGATGATAAACTACACATAGATTTTCGGCTGTGTGGAGGGTGGGAACCCCTAACCCCCTCCTTGTTCAAGGGTCAACTGTACTGTTAAACTGGGTTTAAATACAATCCGAACTTTGGCTAGAGCTTACACTCATAAAAGATTAGCTCTGTGTTTCCTTACTTAGGTATGGATAGGTTGGGAAAATGCATAAAGATCTGTTATTTTAACCTCCATATAAGTACTAGATGGCACAAGTAGTCTCCGTAATGTTAAAAGTTGAGGAAGAAACATGAAGACTAGAATTTGTTTTTCAGCTAAAAGCAAGAGATAAATCAACACTTTATCAATATTCTACAAGGTCCCAAACATATTTTTAATCATCATATTCTTTAACTAACTTAACTACTGGCCCAAGATTATTGCTTTTTTTTTTTAATTGAAAATCTGGTGAACCTAGTGGGAATGTCTTACCTTAAACAGATTTTACCAAGATAGGCATCATATAGCCACCGGGGGTTTAAGTGATGTGTACCTCAAAAGAAAAATGTTTAATTCAAGTAGAATGCACCCATTAGAGACAAGAAGGTTAGCCAGAGTCTGTACTTCTGTAGGCTCAAGAATCAGATACGAGGATCAAATTCAAGGATTTGAGAACAGAAGAAAGAAATATATAAAGAGCTCTAGGGATAAGGAACAAGTTGAAAATGTTGAATGCAATGTGAAATAAGGCAAAATAATTCAAGATTTACATTAAAACTTTGAGGAGAGGGATTTTGGAGGATGGTGGCAACAACACAGTTGTTTGAAATAGAGAAAATAAGAGTAAAACCAAAACTCATGAAAAAATTTACAACAAACTAGGTGACAAGATATCCCACATACCTTATCATACAAATGGGTGGAGAAAAAAAAACACAAAAAACAAAACACCAATGGCCTAAAGGCCTTTGTGATATCTGTATGCAGCCTTTTTATGGATGTGACAATAGAACAGTGCCATACAATGAATGCTGCTGGAGGAGGAATAGCATGCCAATTTCGTTACATCAGCTATAACTGGGAGGGATTTTCCAATTTAATAGTGGGTAAATGAAGTGATAATTAGCAATATCTGAAGGGGCTGAGAAAATCTACTCCTATGAAATCCTGAAACCGACCAGACTGGGCTCATTTCAGAGAGAATATTTCTCAATATTAAGAAAAAAAACTGCTGGGACTAGGAAGGAAAATTGGCCAGGACTCGGAAAATGAGAAAAGGGAAACTGAGTTTTTGCTCATGCCTGCAGTCAGTGGCAGATCCATATCCAGAATTCCCATTTCTCAATAGCCCAATTCTGTATTTTAATTAGGAACAAAGATCAATGTACATTATACCCAGTTCTAGAGCTCCAACCAAGGTATTGGCAGCACCATATACTTGCTTAATATACAGTAATGTACAGTAAGTCCCCTACATACGAACCTTCAAGTGTCGAATTTTGAAAGACGCGAACGTGCGTTCACATGTTCAATCACGTAAGTTAGTTCACACATCTGGCGTACATTGTCACGTGCGTGCATCCTCTACAAGTGGCTGTACTTTTGTGTACTTTACTCTACAGTACTATATAGAATACAGTAGTACAGTATTTTTATTTCAAGCTAGACCTGCAAGAGGACAACTTCATTGAACTCCTTGCTGTGCAACACAAGGACCTTACTAATGAAGACCTGATGGAACTGGAGGCCCAGAGACAGGATGAAGAGAGACAAGAGGAAGAAGAAGTAACTGAAGAACCAAAGAGATTCACGACGCAGGAAGATATCTTACCTGCAATGCTGAAGCCTAGAAAATGGAACTTTAGAGACTACAGTGAGCCCCCTACATACGAACCTTCAAGTTGCTAACTTTCAAAGATATGAATGTGCATTCACATGTCCAATCATGTAAGTTAGTTCACACGTGTTGTGTACATTATCATGTGCATGCACCTTCCTCAAGTGGTTGTGCTTTTGTGTACTTTACTGTACAGTACTGTATAGAGTACAGTAGCACAGTATCTTTATTTCAAGCTAGATGTGCAAGAGGTCGACTTCATTGAACTCCTTGCCGTGCAACACAAGGTCCTTACTAATGAAGACCTGATGGAACTGGAGGCCCAGAGACAGGATGAAGAGAGACAAGAGGAAGAAGAAGTAACTGAAGAACCAAAGAGATTCACGACGCAGGAAAGGGCAAGGGGATTTTCTTAATATGAGGAGGGACTGTTAGTTTTTGAAGCAGAGGACCCAAACGTAGAATGGTACACGAAGGATGCAGCAGCTGTTCAGAATGCAATCCAGTGCTACCATGTCATTTATGATAAGAAAAAAAGAGCTACTACCCAGACATCACTGGATCATTTTTTCAAGAGGGTAGATAGAACTGAATTCAGCAAGGAACCAGAACCTGTGACATCAATGTCAGGCATGAGTGAACTTGCAGCTTGCCCTCTGTCTCCTGTTGCTGACGATCCCTCAGGTCTACCATCTCCCACCTCCTCGCCCTCCTCCAGTCAGTAACTCTTCTTGCCTGTTCTCTCGATGCCAGCCTCTGTATGCCAGCTGTTGTACTGTACTACTGTACTTTTCAAGGTACTGTAAGATTTAAAATGTTTTCTTTATTTTTTGCATTTGTTTTTTATGTATTATTTGCGTGAAAAGTATTATAAACCTATTATAGTACAGTACCGTATAGCTGATTGTGTTTGTTGGGTACCTAGGCTAACTTTGTTGGACTTACGAACAAACTGGACTTACGAATGCACTCTTGGAACAGAACTCATTCATATGTACGAGGCTTACTGTATTATATTTCACTGTGCTCTGGCTCCTAGAGATGCTTCTCTTTTGGAGCCTCAGCTAGATTTCAAGTAAATTATGAGGGTTTAGAAAGGGTTTATATCCTATTCCTTCATCTCTCCTCAAACTTAACAAGCTTGTAACCATAGTAGATGGTTTACATTTATCCGAGACATTCCAATTTCCCATCTTTTCTTTTTTTCATTTCAAAAGGTATTTATTAGGGGCCCATTTTATTGAAGTATAGTTGATGTATACAATATTATGTTAGTTTCAGGTGTACTATTGATACAAAATGATGACATTTGCATACATTATGAAATGGTCACCACGATGTCTAGTAACCTTATGTCTCCATACAAAGTTATTACAGTATTATTGATAGGGACAGCATAAAGGGACAGAGTAGGTGATTAAATAGTTAATCCCACTAGGGGATTGTTAAGTAAAGAAAAAAGGTATGGGAGACCCCTGTAAGTTAATGATTACTCAAGAAAGCAGGTTTGCTTAACCACAAAACCAAGCAGGCTTGCTTAGCAACAAAACCCATGCAGCAGAAGCATGAGACATGCTCCAAAACAATAAAACAATGGTGGCTTGAGACCCACATCCTGCCCAGTGAGCTCAGTAAGTTAATGACCCCTAGGACATGCTCTCTGTACACATAAAAAACAATCATTTATGGAAAGGTGACATTTCAAAGTGAAAGATCCTCATTGTACTGAGACCTGAAATAGTTTTACTATAGTGCCATGAGAGTCCTGGCTTGACCATGTAGGGACAAGAAAACTCCCCTGCCCAACCGGAGGAGGAAATGATGATAGAAGCTTGACATCTACTCAGGAATGAGGAAGAAGGTGGTCTTCTCATCCTCCCCACTTTTCCTCTGATTATGAAACTATAGCCCACTAAGTTCTCAGGGTGGTACCTCACCTGCCTGCTTTTAAGCCTCACAAGCGTCCTATTCTAATAAATCACTTCTTATCTATCACTTCACCTCTCACTGAATTTTTTCTGTGCTGAGACATAAAGAACCGGAGCTCCTCGGAACCCCCCAAAATACCACTTAGCTGTTTCATTATTAACCATATTCCCTATGCTGTGCATTACATCCCTATGCCTTATTTATTATGTAACTAACTCGAGGTTGTACCTCTTTATCCCTTTCACCTGTTTTGCCCAGTCCCCCAACCCCCTTCCTTCTGGCAACCACCCATTTGTTCTCTGTATCTATAAATCTGTTTTCATTTTGTTTTGTTTAATTGTTTTGTTTTGGTGATTCTGCATATAGCTGACTTCATGAGGTATTTGCACACTATCTGTAAAAGGAACATGAATTTTTGGAATTCCTGGGTCAAAGTACATTTTTAACATTTATACACAGCCAGGATGTCCTGTCGGCTTTCCCACAATAAGCCCACAACTCATAATTGTTCTTTTTTTTTTTTTTTTTTTTTTTGTATGCGGGCCTCCGTCTGCTGTGGCCTCTCCCGTTGCGGAGCACAGGGCCCAGCCGCTCTGCGGCATATGGGATCCTCCCAGACCGGGGCGCGAACCCGGTTCCCCTGCATCGGCAGGCGGACGCGCAACCACTGCGCCACCAGGGAAGCCCCTCATAATTGTTCTTTAAAGAATAAAAAAAAAATGCAACATATGATTATGGAAAAATATCATAATTGCATTCATGTATATTTTCCTAATTCCCAGTGAGTTAAATATTTTGGGTAAGTTTATTGGACTTTTGTATTTCTTTTCCTATTAATTGCTTTTTCATAGCCAACTCTTGATTTTCTTTAGAATGATTTGTATTTTTAAAATAATTTTGCACTCATTCTTTATGTACAATAACCCTTTAGCTATTACATGTTGCAAATATTTTATCCAAGCTTTGCTTGATTTTCATTCATAAATAAATTATAAATGTGTGTTTCATTAAATCGTATTATCTTTTGTATAACTTCTAAAGCTTTTTTTTCTTGCTTAGAAAGCCACTCCCTATGACAAGATTATAAAATATTTCCATATATATTTTTGATATATTTTATATACATACATACACAAACACACATACAGACACACACATATTTTACATTTTGTCATTTTAATTTTAAAGAATATAATTTATTGAGCCTATGTTAGGAGACATGGGTTTCTGGACATTTTTTTTCTGATAGTTTGCTAATCCCAATATCATTTGTGCCATATTTATGCCATGTTTTCCACACAGATTTGACATGCTATATTCATGAGAAACTAAATTTATGAATATATATGTGGGCCTGTTGATCAATTGACCTCTATTTCTGAGAAATACCATCTTATTTTTACTGCTATAACTTTGTAGTATGTTATAATACATAGTAAGGTACATCCTTCTTTGTGCTGTTTTTTAGGTTACTTTGCCTTTAGAAGATGCCCTTGATCCTACCTGCTCAACTAACAGAAATCAATGTTACAACTCTGATATCACACAGAGTCTCACTCTCTTGCATTCTTAAAGAAGTTTCTTCTTTTGAAGAACAAAGAGACTTTGCTATTGTACTTTTATTCAGTACATTTGACAGGCTGGTAATTAAATGATTAGATGAATGCAGTGCTTTGCCTTATGAATACCAGCTTAAATGATGTGCAATATTACTTAAAATATTCAACAAGCTCAACCAAGTTATTCCAGAAATTACAAAATTATCTTTTGAAAACCATACCAGCAGGATTAGGTATCTCAATGATTTCATAATAATAATACCACATAATTTTCTAGTATTTTACATTTACAAACATTTTTATCTATGTCATGTCATAAGCAATGAAAGGAATCAGAGCAAAATCATGTTTTCACTGTCAAGATTTAGATAATTTAATCACACCCTTCATTAGACAGTGTATAAGGTGGTCAAGAGATGTGACTCTGGTATCCAACATCCTGGGTTCAATTCTCATCACTACAATTTATTAACTGTACCAAACTGGGCAAATTATTTAATCTTCTTAAGTCTCAGTTTTCACATCTATAAGCAGGAAATAATCATTTTACCTACCTTGTAGGATGTTGTAAGGATTAAATGAGTATATATATATATATATATAAATTGCTCAAAACAGCGCCTACACAGTAAATGATGGACATATGTTAGCTTTTATCATTCAACAATAAGGGATGTGAAGCCCAGTTAGATGAATTGACCAAAATGTTTCTTATCAAGTTAGTAACATAAGAAAAAGAACTCAGGTACCATAACTCCTAGACAAACATTCTTCCCAGATACAAAAGAGGTCCATGAAAGAAGCCCACAGCAAGTGGAGATGAGCTTTTGCTAATTTTTCCTTTTATCTGTTTTTGTAATCTCTGTAGCCGCAAAGGTAGCCTTTGCAATGACTACTGTGCTGCGAATAAGAAATATGTCCTAAAAACATCAGTCTTGGATAAGCACCAGAGCTTTAATAGCACTCTTTGGACTGAGGGTCATATCGAATCTAAAACTATCCAACTTCACTTTGAATAATTACCAAGCCTTTGAACTTACCCTAAGAATAAGGATCATTCAGAACACCCTGTACAAATTTGTTGCAGAGACTGGTCGTAGGAATTCGGCAGTTTATATATAACAGCCACTGAATAATCTGGCAGTGTTCCAGGTTTCTTGGTTCAGCAGTTAAGCATAAGGAGGTTTATTGAATTTTTTAATCTTTAATAGAGAAACTTTCCTTGCTTTCTAAGAACAGAGGAATGGAATGTCTTTAAATTGGGAATTTCATTAATACTTCTCTTTAATGGACCATGGTAACCACATTTTCCAATAATCCTGTTACTTCTAGATCTTAAAAAAAAAAAACAAAACAGCCAAAGCAAAGCAAAGCAAAATTTGACTTGGATCTTTAGCTAAACATCCCCTTTATATGATCATAACTCCTTACAAACACCTTACAGACACCATTTAAATAATTCATTCTTTTATTAAAATGACAGTATTTGTTGATGGTGTCATCATTTGGCATCTTGCAAATATGACGTTACACATATTATTATTTGGCTGTGTATATGTGTGTGAGAGCATGTATTCATTGCGAAATTTTCTTATGCCTATTGTGTCTCTAAGATCTACATTGCATGTGAGAGACAGCAAAGAATTACTTATTTCTATAATGATGAATAGGGTTTTAATAATAACTATAGATCACAGGGGAAAAGGTGGTTCTAGTGGCAAAAGTAATAAATTAGTAGACAAGAAATTTCTGCTACTTTTAAAATTCAGTAGTTTATTTCTGCATAACTTCTTAAGAAATAGAAAAAGAAAAGCAAAGATTAAGTTCTCATATTTATACTCCTCAGACCTCCTGTAAGAAATTCCAGTGATATGGAATTACTTAGTCAACTAGCTATTAAAAATCATAATAATCTGCTGGCGATGTCATAAGCCCTTTAGATTACCAAGATAAAAGAAAAACAACGTCCAGCACTTTTGCCCCAGGCACTGCTAAATAGGAGTGTTAACTTTTGATAAACATATCACTGCAGGGAAATATAAAAAGATACACTCTCCACCTTCTTCTCACTGAAAGACTCCACAGCTGCTGATTTGACTGACTTTCTTTAATCATGAAGATTCCTGTCCTTCTCTTTGTTGTGTTTTTCTTTCTGGCCACATTGCCACCAGGAAAAATGGAAAAGTTAATTGAGTGGTTGAAATCTTTATGGAGTCTTGGTTGATGTCAACTGGAAATAGTGACTGAGTTGCCAAGAGAGAGGTTTGTGATGGTCCCAGGAGTAAATCATAAAGAAAGGACCTGTGATCTTACTAAAAATAAGGTTCCTGGTGAGTTATATCATTACGGGAGACAGTTTAAGGACTTGGTCAAATTCTTTGTTCTCAGTCTAGGCTGCCTATCCAGAAAGACAAGGTAGATAGGATATTAAAGTATAATCATCTGGATCCTTGAGAAACAATGAGGTATTGTGTGTGTTGTGCAGTAACAGTGGATTTTCCACTAACTTACACTGAAGGATAGATTTGGCTATAATATGTTGCATGATTTACTTTGAGAATTCTCATTTTTTTAAAAATTGATGTTTTCAACTGATTTAGAGCCTAAAAGCATTTTAACAGTTCTATTACTGCAGGTCCAATTACATAGCAATTAATATTAATCAGATAATGAAATGAATATGGCTTTTGGAGTTACTGATACCTGGGTTCAGATTTGGATTCTGCCACCTATTGGCTATATAAATGGATCACTTATTTACATTCCTTCAGCATCAATTTCTGCATCTGTGAATTAAGTGTAGTAAGTCTATTTCATAATATTATCATGAGGACTACTGATATGTAAATATGCAAAATGCCTAAGATAGACTACAATATATATTATGCCCTTCTTAAATATTGTAATTACTTTTACATTGTACTGAAACATCTTAGAAAGAAAGTAACTTCTTGGTGTCTCATTTTGGAGGAAGAAGCTCTTCTTTGACAACTACTGTAGGAGACAATGGATGCAATATTTACCCTGTTGGATTTCATGTGCTTGGGTTGTGTACCCTCCTTTGTAAACCAGTGTACTTATCACTCTTAGGTTGGATTAGCAGCCAAGGGATGTGTCTTGATGGAGATCATTGGATGTGATCTTTTCACATATTTCAGGCTACTTGAGATAGAAAAAGTATTTTTCTTGTATATGCAAGAACATTGTAAAAACACACACCCAAGAAAATAATTCCAACCACCTTAGAAACAAATAAGACAAACAAGCAAACAAATAAAGCTCTAGGGACTTTTGATTTAGAAGTAGTTTAGAACTTCAATAGTTTACTAATTGAACTCAAACTCCATTCCTTAATAGCATAGGTGAAACCAAGTGCTCTAACAGTTAAGTCTACCTTTGAGTAAATTTAAAAACTCAAACACCTAAGTATTTTGGGTAAAAGATTTAAATGATCTGAATTATCTTAGAATTAAAATAAATTTTCTCAGATGAAAATTATGAGGATTATTATTATATGACATCTTTCTAAACTCAGAACAAATCAAATTAAAACCAGGTTTCGTTTTTTACTAACCCCAAACAAAGGTTTCCTTAAAATAGAGAAGGCTGGTGTATAGGACAACCACATTTGGGAATATAATATTACCTTCAGTCATTTTATCATGATTTATATGTGTCTCTCATGTCACCTGCTTTTGAAAAACATATGTGAAAACCTTCATGACATTTTCAGTATCTTCAGAAACCTAAGAGACTTGTATATGTGCATGGTTTCATCTAAAAGTTGAAAAATTTGCAATTCCTTCTTGCACATAAATATGAATTTTTATATGATGCAATAGCTGTTATCTAGAGAAAAGATATTTGTTGTTTTTGTTACTAGTGGAAATATGCTAATTTAGAATTGACACTTGAACAATGCTATTCTTTTCCTCATACTGGTGTTTGACAGCTGCCATCTTCTGTTATTTGTAAATTCCAATTAAGTCGACATACGTGCTTCACACCCCTCATGTAGGACGGTGTAATTTGAGGATGCATTTTTAAGTTGGTGAGATAATGTCTTTTCCCTCCGGCATCAAAAGCAATAAATAACATCTCTCTAAGTATTACAAATAAGGAGACATCATTAATTTATACAGTGGAACAGTGATATCACATGGCCTAAAATATATGGCAAAAAAATCAATGTAACATGGGTTTGACTTTTTTCCTATAACGCCTAGTTATCCAAAGTAACAGAGATTTTATGCTAACATAAGTTTACTGAAATCAGAGGGCATCAGTGTATATTGGGTTACCAGTACCATCAACTCCATCACAGTTGGGTCCTATATAGTAAGATTCTAGGGGAAGAGAGAAGAACACTGTTCACATACCTTTTTTGTGAATGCTTGGTAATTCACCATTACATTTAATGCTTTTACTTTGTGAGTCTCCCTCCTTTAGTGACCCATTTAAAAATGCAAACATTTCTTGAAGAGGTGAAACAGCAAGTCTTCTATACATGACATGGATGATTTTGTTAGTTGGCACATGTTGTGATAATGGAGACTTGAGCGCTTTGTAAAGGAGGGGACTCTAAGAAAACACAAAGAAATGCTAAGCAATTTCACCCTTCTTCAAAGTGTGTCTAAGGCTGGTCATGCATAGCATCACTGGTGCAGCAACCTCTTCTTCCCTGAGAGCCTCAGATCTGTGTGTGTGTTCAAAGAATCCCTCTTAATCCAGTGCCTGCTAGGGTTCTATTCATTCTTCCCATGAAAGCATTCTTCCCATGCTTTTATCCATAGATAAAAGCAAGAGAGTAATTTAAACAACATAAACTGATTTTCCCATTTTTGAATCCTAAAGTCAGAAAATTTAACTGTTTAATTTCTTTTGAATTAGAGGAAAAAATAATCAGGTCAGTAGGTACCCTTAGGAATATACGATGTCTGTTCCAAAACTACTCTGGATCAAACAATCACCATTTATAAATTTTCATGGCAAACTAAGCTGTAGCCACTACTGGGTCCAGCCAAAAGTTGAAGAGAGACCTGACAACGAATCACAAAACCCTCATTGCCAGAAAAATAGTAAAATAAATGACTTCTTAAATCCCTATTGTGGCAGGAGTGGGGGGAATCTTAGCATGTGCAGAAGCTATAATAATTTTCATGTCAACAGCTGATTTATTCCAAGTTCAGGACCCTATGTCACATATAATGACTAAATGGCTTATGTGCTTTTTTTCCCTTTTAACAGTGAAATGTGCCATGAAAGACACTTATAGTTGTTTCATCAAGAGAGGCAAATGTAGACATGTGTGCCATGATTTTGAAACACCAGTTGGTTTCTGCACAAAATTAAATGCCAACGGTTGTATGTAGAAGTCTGCAATAAAAATCAACAGCCCTGAAAAGTAACTGCAGTGAGTATCAGAATTAGTAATAAATGAGCCTGAATTACTAACCACTTCTGCATAGTACGTGTTGCTTTTTTGGTCACATGGCATCATTTGAGGAACTAGTTTCTCTTCAAAGAATCTGACAATAGTGGGAGATATCCAATATATTGGGTGGTTCTGTGAAAACATTTCATTATTTTGGATATCAGTTCTCTATTAACTGGCAGGAGAATGCTAAATGACACCAAAAATTTTATTATTATCAGGACCCTTCCATTCAAAGGTATCCAAACTGATAGGAGCACTTCTCCAAATGAGCAAGAAGTTGAAAGAGACCAAAGAAATGGAACAAATAGGATCTTCATCAGGTCATAGATCAAGGGACTTGATTCACTTCAAGCAGGAAGTCCAAGAGTCAGTTCAACCCTTCAGTTTTATGTATGTGTTCTCTTAAACAAGGAACTTTTAAAAGACGCCATATCTGAAAATAAGACGTAGCCACTAAGGTCCATCAACACTATTAGTCCTGTCCAAGTAGTCAGCCAAGCTTGCTCTAGTCCAGATCTGAAGTCAGAACTCAATCACATTATTGTAAGGCTAGAGAAAGCCATGGACACCACAGGAAGTGGTGGGAACTGGAGAACTAGCCAGCTTGCTGTGAAGCCAGAAACCTGTTGTAATAGTGATTATTACTGATGCCTGATAAGGAGATCATTGACCTAACCCTAAAATAGCTGCTGAAAAACATTATCAGTGACAATTGTAGCAAAAGTGGTAATGGGTCTTCTCCTTCAGTCTGGTGGTCCCATCTCTCTCTACTCCCAATAAAATTTTATTTTCTGGGAGTCCGCGTTTTGTACCTTGTTAGTGGAAACCCCAACAGGTTTCAATAAATTTGAATCTCAAAGGAGAAGGTATTGAGATATTATTCTCTTCTTTCTCAGGAGGTCCCAATGATCCTTTTTCTACTTTTGACTATACTGTCTTAGGCAACATTCAATGTCAATTATTCTTCTCAAAAAGAAGAAAAACAAAATGACAAAATTACTGTTATTTCACCCAGAAACTCATTTATGGGCAATAATTGTGGACATAAGATAAATAAAGGGAAAAAGGCAAGATACATTGGCTTTGCCAAACCTCCAATTTGGCCACTTGTTAAATTATTAAATGACTGAGCTGGCAAGAAGTAGGAATCTTATCGAAAAACAACTACTTTTCTTAGCACTTGAGAGGATCAAAATAAATTAATATTATTCACCACATTTAGAGGGAGAAGGAGCCAAAAATTACCTGAGGCTTTTTGATATGAATACTGACTCAATAATTACTTAGTTTTAGTGACTTCTAGAGAGTACGCATATAAACCCTAATTCTTTCTTCACTTTTTAAAAATGTCCACTTAATCACATTCCAACTTTCACCAAAAATATAAAACTGCAATTGAGCATCAAAATGTAATATTAAACTTTTGGCTAGCCAAGTTAAAAAGAACTAATGATTGTATAGCTCCCATGTTCTAACTTTAAAAAATGAACTTTAAAAATTTCTGACTAAAAAAAAAAAAAATTTCTGACTACTCAACCTTACATTCAATTTTATAAAGTTGAAACATTGAAATGTTGGGTAACTACTACTGCATGAAACAGTATCTTATAAAATTCTCAGTTTGAGAGTTGGGTGCAATGATAATCAGGGACTTTTTCAAGGTATATAACCAGGCCTCATTCCACAGGCTATGGAGACAAAGAACAAGGTTAGACTTTGAGTCCCATTCAGGTGTTCTTGTCTCCTCTCCCCGAGCTGGATTTTCTAACTGACAATACCTTTAGTCATAAAGAGCCTTATTTTGAATGTTTTTCTTCTTGGCTGCCTTGTACACGAGAGGCAGAAAAGATGGAGTTGGAAGAGGAATCCTGTCAAGCATTAAAGACTGCCCTTGGGCAAGGTGGAATCCAGCTCTCATAACTTGAACTTGAAATACACACTGACAACTGGGACATCCTTCTTGGTAATTCCTCGGATTAATTTCAGCAGCCCAATCTTAGCTGTTATTAAATCTGAGAATCATTTTTTGTCAAATAGTGAATACATGAGCCTCTCAGCTAGTTAAAGAAATTGAGAAAGGAGAGTTCATTGGTTCCCTATTGCCCACAGGATAACAAGGAAGAGTAGCATACGGGAAATCAGTAAAGCACCCCAGTGTAGGGGAGCATACCTAGAACGCATGGACACGGGGACATCTGATGGGAGACTATTGAAATAATCCAGGTATACAGAGATAAAGACATGACCTAGGGGGACAGCAGACCAGATTTGAGACATTCTAGCAAATGTTGTATTCCCAAATTATGCTCCACATATTGAATAAAACAAATACTAGTAAGATTTCAAGAGAAACTCACATGTTATATTATTAGATTGTGTTTGTACTTGTCCATGTTAACTTAGAAGTATGTAGTAAGAGACAGAAAAGAGCTTATTGCTCTGCTTCTATTTATCAATCCTTTCTAGCTTACAGCCACAGCCTATTTTCTTAATTTTTTTTAACATGGACTTGGCCAATTTGAGAAGTAACAGGATATAAGACACACCCTAAAATCTTACTTAAAACCTTCCACAAGTTCTCCATCACCCTCAAGATAAAGTCCAGACCTCTTAGCCAGGTTTAAAATACTTAACTCCTCACATTTCACTCTATATAATTCAGTAACACTCAACTTCTATCAAAGCATCATGTTCCCACTTGCTTCCAACTCTGCACTTGCCGTTCTCTCTCCCTAGAATTTTCTACTTCTTTCTTCACCTGATAAATAACCTTTCAAGTCTAATCTCGGAAACTATCCCATATAAGATGAATTTATGAATCTCCCCCCACTCCCTAAGTGACCCACCTATTTATTCTGTGATAGCATTTTATCACTCAGAATTGTAGTTGCCCCTTTAGCTGTCTATACGTCTGTGTTTCTCATTAGACTATAAGCTCCATGAAGCTGAAGACTCAGTTCTTTTTATTTACTATTGCTTCTCAAGACCCAAGATGGGATCTCTTCTATATATAATGATTGCTTGGTAAAAATATATGGGAAAAATAAATGAAAGAAAGAGAGACGGGAACATAAGGAGAGGGGAAAATATGGAAGAAAATATAAACAAAATATTTGCTCCAGACCCCAAAAGCCAGATAAATCTCCAGGGCCAAAGTCACTAACAATGATTTAACTCTTGTTTTTCAGCCAGTTGGTACCTGCAAAGAATATGGTTGCTTTCTTCGCCAGGATATGGACAGATTGAGGTGTCTAATAAAGATCTGAATAATATTGTCCTATACACTGGCATATCCGCTTTACATCCAAAATGCAACCATGTCTGGAAATGAACACCCCGTTTATGAAAGTGAAATTTATTTTTTAGTCTGTTAATAAGGCACGGCTCCTCTTGGTATTCTTCTGTTCCTAGGTCATGCACATTCTTAGCATCTTAATTAATAAAATTAAACCATGAGTGAAAATCACTGTCACTGTGCATATCTGCTGATGTCTTAAGCATTGATTGAGGAACCAATAATTTTATTTTGTTTCCAAAATGGTGGAAAATTGTGACTAAAAAGCTAGAGGTTTCTCTAGGGGTCAGAAATTTAAGTGAGTCAGGAAGGTGGCGGGAGTGTTACCATAGTGATGAAGTATTCATGTTTTGAAGTTAGAGTGCTTGAGTTTGAATCCCAGCTTAACTATGTTCTGAGCCGTGTGATTTGAACAAAAATCATTACCAGCTCTCTAGACCTCAGTGTCCTTATCTATAAAATAAGAATAATAATAGCACTCACTGAATGAGTTTGACATGAAAATTAAATGAGATAATCCAAGTAAAACTCATGCACTATCTGGTGCATAATAAACACATAATTGATAATGCTAAAAGTAACATCATCATTATCACTGTAATCATATCAATACTACTATAATTGTTTAATGTTCCAAACTTGCTCTTGCATAAATGGTGTATATGTGTACAGAGATCACACTGTAATCATCAGAAGCTTATCCCACACGTAAAAAGATGAAAGAGCGTAAAATATCTTTAAATGTGGGTGGGTTTGAGAAGTCTCAAGAGAGAATTCCTGAGGCAAAGAGACAGCCCTGGGATATTTCAACATTTTGGTTTCTGCTTTGTTTCTTGTCTCTGCCCTGGGTGAAGAGGAAAGCTAGAACTAGTACAAGCTATTCATATGACCAAGAAATATTAGAAAACTTGGCATGGTAAAAAAAATTTATGGGTCCTATAGCAAGGCTAGGATAACTTAGTGATAAAGATCAAAGACAAACAATGTAAAGCTTTACTATAAGGTACCAGGTATTTCCCAAGTCATGCATCTCTTGGAGAATAAAGAATAGCAAGCCAAAAAGATGAACGACTATAGTAGCTGTGTTTGTATTTTCAAATCTCTAAATTCAAAATGCTTTTGCAAAGCTAAAGCTTTAGGGACATAGAGTAATAATGATGGAAGTCATTTAAAAGTTTCAAAACTAAGTCTTTTTAATTTTCTATACATTTTACTTCCAAACATAATTAAATTCTGTGGGTCTCATGTGTCACAATAGAAGGATACACACTTCCAAGGCCCCCAGGAGCACATCTTCAGTCTACTTTTTAAAAATACTCTCCTGAGTAAACATATTTTACAAGCACTATTCCAATCACACGAAATGAGTCCCAACTCTCTAATCTTCACTTATTTCTTCAGCTCAAGATGCAACTATGCCTACTGGATATCTCTTGTGAAAATTCTGTAGATTCCTTAAACTCAACACCATCAGCATAATTCCTTCTTCTCTCGTTCTCACCCCCATAAACTGACTTCTCCTATATTGTTTATGATTATTGTTAGCATCACCTAAAGGACAGGACTACTTCCTTATCATCTCCATCTATAAGTACATTTATTCCAGTTCGTAAATACTTGGGATTGACATGTACACACTGCTCTATTTAAAAACGAATAACCGACAAGGACCTGCTGTATAACATAGGGAACTCTGCTCAATATTTTGTAACAACCTAATTGGGAAAAGAATTTGAAAAAACATAGTGACATGTATATGTATAGCTAAAACACTTTGCTGTACGCCTGAAACTAACACAACATTGTTAATCAACTATACTCCAATTTAAAATAAAAAGTTCAAAAAAAAACCATACTACTTGAAACTGCTCTTTCAATTCTTGCCAGCACAGACTTGCTCAAGCCCTCATGGTTAGCCCTTGCCTGTCCCATGTCCATGGCACGTACCCACAGTGATGTTTGCCTTTCAGGCTAGTCCCTACTCAAGTTACAGAAAGGATCAATAGGAGTCAAGTCAGTCACTATGGGCTAAGCACTAGGGGTGTGATGCTGAGTGGAGAGGAATATAGTTTCTATAAATGTTGCAACTATGAAATACATATTTATTAGTATGACATGTGCTAAAATAGAAGAAATCTAGCCTCTAAATTTACCTCGAAGTAAGGGATTCTGGAAAGACTGCATTAAGAAAATGGCATTTATACTAGGATCCAAGGAATGAGGAAAAGATAAGTAGGATGCTACCGTATAGTTGAAAAGGGGGACAGGTTGAGAAGGAAAATTATTATGGATGTTTCTGGTAAATGTAGTAGGTAAATGTGGAAAGTCCTGAGGTGGAAAAGAGCAAAGACACAGTACAAGAAACAGAAAAAATTCAATGTGGTTGCCGAGGAAAGGAAGAGTAGTATAGAAAAAATATGAAGGTGGAAGCCTAGGTGAGCCAAGGCCATGAATGGTTAAGGGAAATGTATGAGAATTTACTCTAAGAGAAAAAAGTACAGGAATCTAAGCAAAAGGGATTATTGTGACTACTGTGTGTGGAATGGAAGCTCAAGGGTGTGTACTTCTAGATAAATCCAGAGGCTGTTGGAGAATTACAAATGAGAGATGATGTTACTTAGAGCAGATTCCTGCAATGGATATGAGAGGAACTGGATGGATGTTAGCTGCACGTGGGTGGAAGAATCTACAGGAGTTGGGGTTGATGTTATGTGAAAATTAAGAGAAAATAGTGCAGAAGTACCAATGGATAGTGCAATAGTCCCTCCTTCTCTCCACCAGGTAAAAGCCTAGCTTGCTCACACTAGGTTTCTAATGTTCCTCAGTGATCTATTTAAGATTCTAGAAAGCTATTCAAGTATCATATTGGAGGTTGACTGTCAAACTCAACTTTGTGTGGAAAATTCATTTAAAGTGACTTCAGAAAACTCCACCAACTTCCCCTGGGGAAGGGAAGACCACTGTGTCCGTAGGGGGTGGGGCAGTGGGGGCCTGCCACCTTCACCCCCCGCCCGAGTCACGGAGACAGCTGGGGTGAGGGTGAAGTCGATGAGGAGGAGGGATGCAACCGAGTGGCCCGTGACCTGCGGGCCGAGTGCTCGGCCGGGGCGTCGTCGGAACCTAGAAAGTACTCGCTACTCCGGCCAGATGCGGACGGGTCTCCCGCCCTGCCCGATAAACGCAATGGCATTTTCTCGGCGGACGCGGGCGGCAGAGCCCAAGCCCGGCGCTGGCCGGTCCAGGTCCTCTCAGTTCTCTGTTCGCTGCTGTTTGCCATCCTCCTCGCCATCATCTACCTGATCGTAAAAGAGTTACATGCTGAAAATTGGAAGAACGAAGATGATGTACACACACTGGACTGTTAGGATTCTGGACTCTACTTATAATATCCCTAACTGCCGGATTCTCCTGCTGCAGCTTTTCTTGGACAGTGACTTATTTTGATTCTTTTGAACCAAGAATGTTTCCTCCTACTCCTCTTTCACCTGCCAGGTTCAAGAAACTGACTGGACATTCTTTCCAGATGGCCTATAGTATGGCAATTTTTGAATGGCATTGTAGCTGCTCTTACTGTAGCTTGGTGCCTCATGTAAACCCACACTGAAGCAATATTCTTGACAAAACTTAGTCATGATTGCTTTGTAATAACAGGGAAGAACATCATTGCCTACTCAGAAGACCAAGAAACCTGCTGCTCATTATGTGGTTCAGATACGTGTCATATCATCATCATTATGGAGGACTTTTTAAGCATCGTTCTAGAGCCTAGGCATTGGGAATATCTAAGCACTAAGTTTCAAGCAATGCTTAAAAGTGTAAGATGTTTACCTCATCTTTTTACTTTTGTGTGCATTGTCCTTATAAGTTGGAGAAAACATTTTAATGGAACTCAAACTCGAAAACTTGGATGCAGAACATCCTGTATCAATGCCTGCCTTTCCATGTATATGTATATACTACATTTTTGCTAAGAAATACTGATAGTACTGTTTGAGATAGAAATATTTCTTATTTATTCATTATATTAGGAAAGCAAACAATTCCTACTACTTTGACATTTTACAGAAGCTACTTTTAAATCAGAATATTTAGTTTTCGATATATAGAAGGTGCATTTATATTTTTTAATGGGCTATGGTTCTTTATGTGTATTTTTACATATTTTCCTACTATATCTTGAATTTGTATGTTTTTAAATTGTTACATCTAGGCAAATGTAAATGTTATTTTTTAGCTCGTGCAAACCTTAATACCTACAATTTTTAATAAGTATTTTGTCTTTTAAGAAAAGCACACTGGGGCTTCCCTGGTGGCGCAGTTGTTGAGAACCCGCCTGCCGATGCAGGGGACACGGGTTCGTGCCCCGGTCTGGGAAGATCCCACGTGCCGCGGAGCGGCTGGGCCCGTGAGCCATGGCCGCTGAGCCTGCGCGTCCGGAGCCTGTGCTCCTCAACGGGAGAGGCCACAGCAGTGAGAGGCCCGCATACCGCAAAACAAAAACAAAAACAAAAAAAAAAAAAAGAAAAAAGAAAAGCACACTGGCCTGAGTTTAAAACTAAGTAAACTTATTTTTTAAAAAGCAACAAAAAAAACTGAAAAAAGTTTAATTATTTAAGCCATGAAAATATTCAGGAAATTTAAAGCTATTCACTATTTCCATTTTCACAATTCCAAATATTTATCATGGTGCATATATGATTACTTCAACAAAACTGATATTATCCTGTTTTTAATAAATATAAACCTGAAGTTTTTATGTTTACAAATGCTTGAACTAGTTTGATCTGTTTTTAATCTCCAAAATTTGGTTACTAAAATAGAAAAGCTATTTTGATACAGTGCGTACATGTATAATTTTTAATGTATAGTTTCCTTATTTTCCTATTTAAATGTTATTTTGTAATTGTGCTGTTTTGTTTTTTCATAGTAATTAAGCCTTAATTGTTCCCACTTCCTTTCTAAATACCTGTTTAGAATAGTCACTTCAATTTTAGAAAGATGGACTATTTTAAGTACTGTTTTCCCTGGCCACAGAAAAACCTACATTAGGATAGCATTGTGTAGCAAAACTGTTTATTCAGGCCGAATGGGAAATGAGTATCTGCAGTGTGTTCCTGTTACCTGCTGATGTTGTTACTGAGTAAATGATTTAATAATGTTTCAAAAAATAAAAAATATAAAGTGACTTCATAACGAAGTCATGAATACTAATCTTTTTTTTTTTTTTGTGGTACGCGGGCCTCTCACTGTTGTGGCCTCTCCCATACTAGTCTTAACCCAAACCCAAAAGATGATCCCAAATCACAACCTCAGCCTACTTCTCTCACATAGTTCCTACCAGAGCTGTAGTTCAGGTTTGGGCTTTCTTTTTTTGCTATTTCTAAAATCACCTTGCAAGAGTTTTGGTAATTAACAATCAACACTTACCCGTTTTCTAAAATTACTACTGAACTATAGTTTTCATGTCCTAGAACTTTAGAACAATTTTTCTCCCCTTACAATTTTGGTTTCTGATTTCAGAATCCAGACAGACTCTGGATTTATCGTTCTCCGTAGTTTTCAAGTTTAAACCATGGATATTCGCATGTTTTAAATGCCAAGGTGAATTTTCTGGAGCCCCTTTTCTCTTTGTTTCGTTTGGCCAGCAGTACAGAATTTGTGGCATTTGTCATCCCTGATTTGCTATATTGTAATTGTTTGCTTCTTCTTGCCTTAATATCAATAGTTTCCTACAAAAGTGTCACTGCACAACTTCACCAGGCTTATCTTTAGAAAAGAAAATTTCTAAAGTCACTCTCATTCTTATGCATGCTGATTTCTCACTTGCAGAGAATACTTATCCTGTCCAGTTTCACAGTGGTCTAGTCTTCTTAATATTAACATCAACACCTCACATCTGGTGACATTCATAGATCCAAAACTGTGCTTGTTGAGTTATATTTTTAAAAGTATTCTTTCTCCTTTTTAGTCCATAAAATTCCTCATTCTTCAGACCACATGATGATTGTTATTTCTTTTATGAGGGCTTTTCTACTTCTCCATCTTTAGATTTGTTTATTCCATAATACACAATAAAACACTGTTAAGCCAGTTTTTACAGTTTTCTAGATGAAATAATGCGTGGATTATAGTCTCTATCATTATAGCATGGAAAAATACTTCTGATTATGTCCTGCATCCTAAAATGGAAATTTTCTCATTGTAGCATCAAAAATAGTACACCCACATGAGAAATCTTTTTTAAAAAATACTTGATGATTAAAAATTCATTACATTTTTGGGACCCTCAGAAAATCTTGAGTAACTGAAACTCCAGTGTACAAAACCTTAGTAAATTTCTGTAGCATATATATTTATTTTGAAGCATAGCTATACACTGCCACCTATGTGCTACCCTACCAACATGTCTGTACATCATTTTGGACCAGAAAAATAATTACTTTCAGAGTTATTTCCTTATGTGTTTTTCTCTGGCACAAAACTGCACACTTCTTTGGGATAGAAATCATGTCTAAATCATTTTACTATTCCTCCATATTTGGCTATTAAGTGGTCACTGAATAAATTAATAAACTCCCTGCAATATTCATCATAAAGCTACAATCTTAACCAAAAAAGTATTGTATACACATACATCTTTGCTTTATAAAATGCCTCTAGTTGGGAAACTCCTAATAAGTATGTTAAGCTATACACTTATACCAAATTTTGAAAAATTGGCTCTGCAATGGTCTGGTACAGATATTTGTGAAATATATCACCCTTTCTATATTTGGGTTGGGGAGGAGAATTGTAGAAGGAAGGGTGACATTTCTAGAATATATTTTTCCTTCAACCAACAAATTTCATCCATTTTGATAGAAAATACACCATTTTTTTTTTTTTTTTTTTTTTTTGTGGTATGCGGGCCTCCCTCTGCCATGGCCTCTCCCGTTGCGGAGCACAGGCTCCGGACGCGCAGGCTCAGCGGCCATGGCTCACGGCGCGAACCCGGTTCCCCCGCATCGGCATTTTCCTTCACAACCACTGCGCCACCAGGGAAGCCCGAAAATACACCATTTTTAACCTATCATTTCAGAATCTCTTCTAAAGGAATTCTATGACTCAACCTTAGGTTCCAATACTACCAACATGGGTCAAATAGAAAGAAGTTGTAGTTACCAGCTTTCTTGTACCTCAGTATCACTCGTGGACTGTGGCTAAGTCTACAGAGAGTCATTAGAAATTCCTCTCTAGACAAAAATTGTGAAAAATCATGATGACACAAACAAAACATAATTATTTTATCATATTATCATGTGCATTCTCATTGGGATTCCAAGAATGCAATACCTCCTCTTTAAGATTTCCAACGTTTTCATGTACTCACTTTTCATTAAAGTGAAGTATGGATTCAGTAGAAATAATTAGAACTTTACCAGATTATGGGTATATTTGTGGACATATCACTAGCTCATAGTCACAACCAAGACCGCATGGAAATATGTAAACCATAATTCAAAAAGAGTCATGTACCAATATGTTCATTGCAGCTCTATTTACAATAGCCAGGACATGGAAGCAACTGAAGTGTCCACCAACAGATGAAGGGATAAAGAAGATGTGGCACATATATACAATGGAATATTACTCAGCCATAAAAAGAAATGAAATTGAGTTATTTGTAGTGAGGTGGTTGGACCTAGAGTCTGTCATACAGAGTGAAGTAAGTCAGAAAGAGAAAAACAAACACCATATGCTAACACATATCTATGGAATCTAATAAAAAAAAAAAGTCCTGAAGAACCTAGGGGTAAGACGGGAATAAAGACACAGACCTACTAGAGAATAGACTTGAGGATATGGGGAGGGGGAAGAGTAAGCTGTGACGAAGTGAGAGAGTGGCATGGTCATATATACACTACCAAACGTAAAATCGATAGCTAGTGGGAAGCAGCC